>NC_057419.1:99087080-99170012 GCF_019320065.1 Cervus canadensis
TATTGTGAAATGATTACTGCAATGAGATTAGTTAGCATCCATCATCTTATAGTAGATAAAAAGAGAAAAGAAGAAAAAAAGTGATAACTTTAATATAGTTGGAAGTATACTTTGTGAGATGATAAAGACACCCTGCTTCTGTTTTTACACTGCAACATCTGTAAACTATACATTTACATTTCCAAAGTTAACATCTGCATTCTGTGACAAAGCTCTCTTGTTTTATCTACAAGTTGGTTCTAAAACTGAAAATCAATAGGGTTTACATTATATAATTTGTTCTCTGCATGGGCCAGTTAACATGGTCTGATTATCTTTCCTTTACTATTTATCCAATTTTGTCACCTCTGTGTTTCTAGGGACAGTTACTATAAATATTTCACAGACCAATTTGCTTTAATTTTGGATAAACTCTTAGAGCAGTTTGCTTACCCTATAGTTCCATTGTCTTTCTCTTTTTGGGAGAAGAAATACGTGCTTTTCATCGTAATATTTTCTGTGCTCAGAGTTGGTGTCTGGATGTTAATGTTCTTAAATTTTATAATGAGTGGACCTTTCAATTCTAGAGTATTTGGTGTGCTTTGCAGATCATACTTTTCTGACTCTGGGAGTGTGTTGTATTTCTTTGACAATTTTTCCTAGATTTTCTTTGTTCTTTGTGGAACTCCTGTTGATATTAATCAGATGCTGCTGCCGTTGCTGCTAAGTCACATCAGTCATGTCCGACTCTGTGCGACCCCACAGACGGCAGCCCACCAGGCTCCCGTCCCTGGGATTCTCCAGGCAAGAATACTGGAGCATGTTGCCATTTCCCGCTCCAGTGCATGAAAGTGAAAAGTGAAAGTGAAGTCGCTCAGTCGTGTCAGACTCTTCGGGACCCCAAGGACTGTAGCCTACCAGGCTCCTCCGTCCATGGGATTTTCCAGGCAAGAATACTGGAGTGGGTTGCCATTGCCTTCTCCAATCAGATGCTAGAACTACAAAATTAATCTCTAAGTCTTCTGTCTTTCATGTTTTTTCATCTTTTTGCTTATGTTCTGGTAGAATACTATCTTTAAATCTTTTTTATATACATTTTTTAGCAATTATATTTTATTTCCAATAGCTATCTTATTTTCTTTTGTTTTTCCAAGTGTTGCTTAATAGTGAATTTTCTACTTCACTGATGCTTGTTTAATCCCTGGAATTTAACCTGAGAAATCTTTTTTTTAACATTATGTATTTGTTTTCCTGCTGCTTGATATCAGAAATCTTTAGCCTTTATCAACTTTAAGTTGTTATGGTATATAGAATGCTGGCTTTAGGCAAATTCAGTAATCTGTTCGTTTTTGTGCCTTTCCTGCCAACTGCTAGAGTCTAGTGACCTCTCCTCTATCTGTTTGTTGAGGCCTCTTCTCAAGTGAGTGCCTAGTCACTTTTGTCAGTAGTGTCCAACTCTCTGCATCGCCATGGACTGTGTAGCCTGTCAGGCTCCTCTGTCCAGGTAATTTTCTGGGCAAGAGTACTGGAGTGGGTTGCCATTTCCTACTCCGGGGATCTTCCCGACTGGAATTGAATCTGTGTCTCTCCAGTCTCCTGCATTGAGAGGTGGATTGTTAACCACTAGCGCCACCTGAAAAGGCATAGGTTAAGATGTGGTCCTGTTTTATAGAGGTATTAATATTTATATAGAAACATTTCACATCTTGTGTTAAAATCGGCCCTAACTATTTTATATTTCTTGATGCTATTTTATTTCTGTTCAGTCACTAAGTCATGTCTGACTCTGTGACCCCATGGACTGCAGCATGCCAGCCTTTTTTGTCCTTCACCAACTCCTGGAGTCTGCTTAAACTCATGTCCCTGAGTCCTTGATGTTATCATCTATTTCTATAAATTGTTAATTTTCAGTTGTTCAGTCTATAAAAATAAATTGTTACACATTGAAAAAAAAAAGATGTGAATAATAAAGCTTAGATTGTCTTCCCTTGAATTCTTTGCATTTTAAAACTGCAGAGTCAAAGGTTCTGGCCCAAAGTAAAGAAGCTCAAAATGTAGAATGTCAGGCATCAGCTGTACAAAGGAAGGTTTGGAAATAATGGTGATGTTAGTAGAGAGGAAAGATGAAGAGTGGTCCTGATTTCATACTGGGTACATGACCCGTCCAGCCCATCTGTCCGTTAGGGTCTTAGGTAGAGTAGTGATTGTTTTCTGATTTAAGTTTTCAGCACTGATAACATAGGGCAGCAGCATTGGACAGAAGTTCACCCCTTCTTTACACTTTAACCTCCTTTACACCCCTGGCTTTACATTTTGTGCTGTTCCTGTAATCTCTTTGTTGGTCCCCTAACTGGGGAGAAGAGAGCTTTTCATTTTGTTTTGTGTGTTCATTATAGATTTTAAACTATGTTTAAAATGGCCATGTTAAAATTTTCAGCCACACGCCAGTGTGCATGATGCTGTAGTTGGCACTTAACGTTCAGTGTCGGCTTTAGATTTCCCTGCCAGTGTCCACGCAGAACCGGGAACCTAGTACCTCCTTAGGAAAAGCCCAGAATGGACCTGTATTATGTCCCACGATGCTAGTGGTGAGGAAAAGTGCTCTTTTACTATCCGACCAGCAGAGAGCTCAGCCTCGGGGTCAGACAGATGTGAGCGATCAGACAGTTGTGTGTGGCTGTGGTCACTTTGAAGCAGCTGGCGCTGGGAAGCAGCTTTGCCTGCATGCCGGCTTGGTCACCGAGGCAGCTCTGAGCTGGTGGTCCTGCCCTTTCCTGAAGCAGGGCAGTGCTTTGCTCTGCCCGCTGCCGGGAATGACAGCTACTGAGGGCTTGGGGCGGCGGGAAACTCCCCCCTGGGGCGGAGCCGGAGGTTGGCTTCCTGGGATCCCAGGGACAGGGATAAGCAGATAGGAGGGCGTCCCTGCCGCTGAGAACTTGGCGCTGATTGCATCCAAGTGAGTGTGGGGCACGCCTGCGTGGTGGGCTGGCGCTGCTGTACTCTTGGGGTTCTCCCTTTAGAATCGCGGCTCCTAATCACTTTAGATCACGTTGGTTTTTCGACTCAAGTTTTACTTGAATTTTCAGGGGTTTTATCTGTGCTGTGCCTAGTCATGTGCTTAGATTTATCTACCTATGTAATTCCATCCATAGACACAGCAAAAAGGTCAAGGAACCAAAGATTAAGTGAGTCCTGCTTTAGAGACAGTTGGTGGTTCCCTGAGGACTTTCTTGTAAGGAGAGAGGGCTGGGGGGAGGGGCAATAAGGTGAATGTGCTGGAACACTAAGGATGCTTGAAATTGAAATGAGCAAATGATTTGTCCTAGAGTTTGGGGTCTGGCAATTTAGGTTAATCCTTTAAGTGCTTCATTAATTGTTTTGCTATAATTTAGGAGATTGCCAAATCATAGTAGGGCATTGAAATCTACTTCTCTGTGGGGGATTTTGCATGTAAGAATTCCTTGGAAAAGGTTTTTTTTTTTTCTTTTTTTTCCTTTATCAGTGTTTTCTGGATTTGGAATCGTGTTTTTGTAGAATTCGTTTTCAGCATTCAGGAACAAAGCCTGATTTTTTATTTCCTGTGTATATGAATTTACTGTCCCAAAGTCTTGGCTGTCTCTATCTAACCTGATTTTCTCCTTAGTTTTGGCAGAGGTTCACCATGTGAGGGATGTATTCTCAACAGGTACAAAAACGGTTTAAAATACTCCTAAACTTTTATGTATAGGAAGAGACACTCCTGTATATCAAGGTGGGTATGACGCTTCGTATTAGAGAACTAGTTGGAGTAGCCTTAACACTGGCCTTATTCGATGACTTGCGTGGTACCTAGCACTATCAATGATCTGGTTTATCCTTCAGTCTGCTTTTACATAAAAGAAAGACAACAACTGGAGTTTTCTTCATCCAGTGTGCATCCAGTGAAGATGCTACACAGTCAGTGCAGGCAGTTACAATAAAATACTTTTAAAAGAGGCAGCCCTGTGTAAGAATGCAGAGTATCATAAACGTATGCTAGTGCCCTTATATTTTAATGTTCATTTTATTCTAATACAAAAAATCCCCTACATACAAAGAAATTCTATTCCAGGAGCACATTCATAACTCTGGTTTGCTTGTAAATCCAACAGAGTTAGCTGGGGTACCCAAGCAGAACAATCGGCTACACAGGGCTGTACTGTATTGGTTTATAATACTTACCACAAAAACAATACATTAAATGCAAAACAGAAAAAGAGACACAGAAATACAGAACAGACTTTTGAACTTTGTGGGGGAATGTGAGGGTGGGATATTTCAAAAGAACAGCATGTATACTATCTATGGTGAAACAGATCACCAGCCCAGGTGGGATGCATGAGACAAGTGCTCCGGCCTGGTGCACTGGGAAGACCCAGAGGAATCGGGTGGAGAGGGAGGTGGGAGGGGGGATCGGGATTGGGAATACATGTAAATCCATGGCTGATTCATATCAATGAAAAAAATAAAAATAAATAAATAAAAATTAAAAAAATGTTTTGGAAATATAAAAAAATTAAAACACTTTTAGTCTTACAGTACCTTGAAGAGTATAGTAGTACAGTACAGAAATAGCATACAGGAGCTGGCATCGAGTGAACAGGCAAAAAGAGTTACTGACTGGAGGAGGGAAAGGAGATGGGAAATGATAGACCTGAAGGATCGCCAGCAGTAGGAAACAGAGGGCAAGCTGCCGTTTCACTCATGCCTGATGTTGATGGAATTCATATTTGCATCCTTCAAAGTTAGCAATTTGAAGGTTTGTGTTAGGGAACATACTGTATTGAATTAGCTGATATATCAGTGATCAATAAATAGGTTCTTTCCTGAGAAACAGGTAGGGATCACATTTGTAACTATATTGTTTGAGTTGCTTACAAATATCACAGGGATATGAGTGACACTTGTTAATTGGTCATATATCATCTCACTGCATCTTCATCTATTAATTGTTTCATCAGTCTTAGGATGTTCTACCACTTGAGATTTTTCATGATAATCTACAGGTGCTAATCAACTAATGTATTTGTGCTAGTTAAATGGCAGGTTCTGACAGTTTTATCTTACCATGTTTGTCCCTCAAGTGGATTATCTTACTCCGTTACCAGTTATATGGGATGATGGAAAGTTTGATTTCAATAATGTACTTCAGTTCTATAGACAGAATTGTTATTGCTGTAGTGCCACAAATTAAAACCATCATTTGAACTATAGAATGTTTTGGTGCCAAAATCAGTTCAGTTCAGTCGCTCAGTTGTGTCTGACTCTTTGTGACCTCATGGACTGCAGCATGCCAGGCTTCCATGTCCATCACTGCCTCCCAGAGCTTACTCAAACTCATGCTCATTGAGTCAGTGATTTCATCCAGCCATCTCATCCTCTGCCATCCCCTTCTCCTCCTGCCTTCTATCTTTGCCGGCATCAGGGTCTTTTCAGATGAGTCAGTTCTTCAAGTCAGGTGGTCAAAGTATTGGAGTTTCAGCTTCAGCATCCGTCCTTCCAGTGAATATTCAGGACTGATTTCCTTTAAGGTTGACTGGTTTGATCTCCTTGCAGTCCAAGAGACTCTCAAGAGCCTTCTCCAACACTACAGTTCTGAAGCATCACATCTTCGGCACTCAGCTTTCTTTATGGCCCAACTCTCACATCCATACATGACTACTGGAAAAACCATAGCTTTGACTAGGTGGACTTTTGTTGGCAAAGTAACGTGCCTGCTTTTTAATATGCTGTCTAAGTTGATTATAGCTTTTCTTCCAAGGAGTGAGTATCTTAATTTCATGGCTGCAGTTGCCATCTGCAGTGATTTTGGAGCCCAAGAAAATAAAGTCTCACTGTTTCCATTGTTTCCCCATCTGTTTGCCATGAAAGGATGGGGCCCAGATGCCATGATCTTAGTTTTCTGAATGTTGAGTTTTAAGCCAACTTTTCCACTCTCCTCTTTCACTTTCATGGAAAGGTTCTTTAGTTCTTCGCTTTCTGCCATAAGGGTGGTGTCATCTGCATATCTAAGGTTATTGATATTTCTCCTGGCAGTCTTGATTTCACCTTGTGCTTCATCCAGCCCAGCGTTTCGCATGATGTACTCTGCATATAAGTCAAATAAGCAGGGTGACAAACGACATCCTTGACATACTCCTTTCCCGATTTGGAACCAGTCTGTTGTTCCACGCCTGGTTCTAAATGTTGCTTCCTGGCCTGCATAAAGATTTCTCAGGAGGTAGGTCAGGTGGTCTGGTATTCCTATTTCTTTAAGAATTTTCCACAGTTTGTTGTGGTACACACAGTCAAAGACTTTGGCATAGTCAATAAAGCAGAAGTAGTTGTTTTTCTGAAACTCTCTTGGTTTTTTGATAATCCAATGGATGTTGACAATTTGATCTCTGGTTCCTCTGCCTTTTCTAAATCCAGCTTGAACATCTGGAACTTCAAGTTTCACGTACTGTTGAAAAATCAGTACAGTTTATCATAATATAGATATTATGGATAAATTATGTAGCCATAGTGATGCTACTGATGTATTTAAGCTGAGTAACAACAGTCTTCTTGGAGTTTTCTCATTTCTCTATGGATTGGGTGGAAAAGTGAACCCTACTCAAGTCAGAAGACTAAGATTAACCTAAGTTTGAACCTGAGCCCAACATCTTGTATTTGTGTGCTTTGGGGCAAGTTAACTTTTTAATCATTTTATTGGAAATATGATTTACATATTTTAAAAGGCACAAACACTTAGTGTATGGCTTAAATTTTTATTTCTATATACTTAAAACCATTGCATGAGTCAAAATGGGTAACATTTCTATTACCCTTTTGCCCCTTTGCACTCAACTCTTTTGCCCAGAGGTAACCACTATTCTGATTTTTATAATCATAAATTATGTTTGTTCCTGAACTCTATATAAATGGATCATCAACTCTCTTTTTTGTTGTTTTTTTCAACATAGTATTGGTGAGATTTCTCCATGTTGTGTGTATCAGTTCTCTTTTACTGTGTGGTGTTCTGTCATATGAATATACTATAAATTGTTTTTCTAATTTGTTGATGGGCATTTGAGTTGTTCCCCGTTTTTTACTATTGTAAATAAAGCTCCTAAGCGTATTCTGTAAGTCTTTGGTGAACACAGCTCTCAGTTCTCACAGGTGTGTACCTAGGAGTGAAATTGCTGGGTCATTGGGTAGGTATGTGTTTAGCTTTCCTAGTAACAGCCAAAGAGTTTTCCAAAGTAGTTGAATTATTATTATTATAGCTACCAGCATTGTAGGAAGATTGTTGCATTTGTTTCACACCCTCACCATTATTTATTATTGCCAGCTTTAAAATTTTAGCCATTTACTGTGGTTTTAATTTATGTTTACCTGATGGTTAGTGATGTCGAGCACCTTTTCATGTGTCTGTTGGTCATTTATTTCATTGTTTCTTCATCTGTTTACATGTCTACCAATCACAGTCTTGGCAACAATACACCTGGGAGTCATACAAGGGGGTGGAGAAGAGATGGAATCAAGGGATAGGACGCTATCTTACTGCTTCATGATGACACCAAGAGTTGTGAAATGGTTTACTGTTAGTCTTCCGAGTCACTGATTTTATCCACTAGGATGACACTAGCTGCTTTTAAGAAATCCCCAGAACTTCAGTGACTTAACAAGATGGAGGTAGGTTTTTGCTCACCTAACTGTCCAAGGAGGGTATTCCTGCAAGGTAGGCAGCCTTTCAAATGGTTATTTAGGACTCCAAGCTTCTTCTGTCATGTGCCTCTTCTATCTTTGTATCTTTGGTACATGGTTTCCAAGGACTTTATGCTTCTCTTCATCAAGCCAGGAAAAGGGAAAGAGTGGGGCTTGGGGAGGGCAGCAGTGGACAATAGGAAGATGTTTATGAATTAGGCAAAGAAATGGCATATAGATCTCTCTTCCTATTCCACTGTTGAGAACTTAATCACATCTAACTGTAAGGGAGGCTAGCAAGTGGCAGAGTGGGGCTTTGAACCCAGATATTCTGGCTCAAAGGTCTGTTTGCTGCTCCAGTCTAGCCCATCTCCAGCTGCTGTGTGTATGCTCAGTTGTTCTGTCGTGTCTGACTCTGTGACCCCATGGACTGTAGCCCACCAGGTTCTTCTGTCCATGGGATTTTCCAGGCAAGAATACTGGAGTGGGGTGCCGTTTTCTGCTTCAGGGGGTCTTCCTAACCCAGCGATCAAACCCACGTCCCTTGAGTCTCCTGCATTTGCAGGTGGATTCTTTACCGCTGCCTTGCTGGTATGGGAGAGACATATGTGATCAATATATCCCAAATATCATTTCAGTATATAATCAGTATAAAATTAAGGTATTTTACATTTTTGTACTGAATCTTTGAAATCCAATATATATTTTATAATTCCCTCCTATCTCAAATTGGAAGCTGTTTTCATTGGAAATATTTAGTATTTAGATTTTATAAACTATACTGAATATAGTAAATTATGATTTAATACCCAATATAGATTCACATACTCAAGTTGTTTCAGATACACTGAAGTTTCCCAATAGCCAAATCAAGTCTCAAGCTTTGCATTAAGTAAAATAAAGTTTAGAAAATTCAGTTTCTCAGTTGAACTAGCTGTGTTTCAAGTGCTCAGTAGCCACATGTGCTTAGTGGCTAAGACTCTTTTAGCAACAGTGCAATTCTAAAGTCTAGACTAAATTCAGACTGTAATCTCTAGGAAGGCAGGGACTTCTGCCTGGAACTGAGAAAGTGCTCAAGAAATATTTGTGGTTTGAAAATAATGTCATCCTATTCTGAAGTTGGTAAGAGTTGAGAGTGAGGTTTAATAAATAATTTAATTGAATAGCTGGGAGGAAGCCAGGCTTCCAAAGCCAAGATTTTGTCTCAAAAATTTAATTATTCTTAATAAGCATTTAGAGTATGCTTATTATATATAAATATAGGATTTATTTTTATTTATATATTCATTATATATTATGTGTATTTGTTTTTAAATATAATTTATATATTATATAGCATTATATATTTTAATTATATATTATATATAAATATAGCATTTATATATAGCATTTATTATTATTAAATACAGCATTTATACATGCAGTGATTTAGGCCATAATGGCTATACATTTTTGGAAGATGTCTTTTTCCACCCAAGTGGCTGGCAACTCTTGTCAAATTGCATATTAATCACCACATAGTGGATTAGCTAAACAACTATGGAGGAAAATGTTCAAAGTTGATTTTTCTGCAATTCATTGGTTTGAATTTGGGGAATAGAAACTAAAGGAAAAGAAAGTTAACACAATTAAGGTTCAAATTCTGAAAAATAATCATACATCCTATTTCATGTTGCTCTGCAGAGGAAACTATTTTGTTGTGTTACAGAGGCATACACATGTAATTTAACAACAACAACAACAACAACAACAAGGTTTTTGAAAAAAAAAACCTGAAAAAAGAACTATATTCTTTGAGAATGGGAGTTTTATATATTAATGTTCTTATGTTTTTCCCACTAATTACCCAGACTTTACTAGTTCAGTGCTCTACTCAAGTCACACTTCTTTTGCAAAGTCTGTCTTGTTTACTGTACTTCACAGTGCTTCCTCCCATCCCAGAACTCATAGACTCAAATCTTTTGTTGTCCAAATATATATCTACAGTGTTGTGAATTGTTTCTCATTTGACTCATGTCATGTCTAGCCATCTCAACTCAGTCCTCTCAGTATTTAACAAGTAACAGTTGCTCAACTTGTGCTTGAGTACGCAAAAAAATGACAAATGGAAATCCTGACTGACAGACTTCTTAAGAACCTCTGACTGTTCCCATGCTTTGAGTTCAAATTGCTTTACTGCATCCTTCTTGACTTGAGTAGTGAGAACAGTTCAGCTGAGCTGGAGAGCTAACTGCCAAGTGCTGGAGTACTGCATTAAACAGGTCAAAATGAAAGTGAGTCACGTTTTTAACCGCTTACGGCGTTTGTATAGACAAGGGTCTGAACTCAAAGGCTCACTCTGATCCACTACTTCTGTGGAATGGCCTACTTGTTGAGGGTTGGACGGATCAGCACAGATGTTGGGAGTTGTCTCACTGTTTAGGGAGCCCTGAACAAAAGGCACTTGCAGACTTATGGACCCAGAGGTTGGGAAAAGGAAGAAGGAAAGGCTAGGAATTGGAAACTACTGAGTCAGGGTCTAGAAAATTGTCTTCTAGTTTTTTCCCATAAGAAAACTTCCAGATAGAGGTGCCTGGGCCAGAAATGCAGATGTGTTTAACAGCACCGCCATCCAGGGGGACCTGAATCCTTGTCTGCAACAACTTTCAGAGATGGTAATGCATTGTGTGTTGATTTTGTATCAAATCTGATATGGGGAGGACACCTTTGTTATGAAGCCCACCAAGGGAAGTCTTTGTAATTGCTTATGGTCAGGCCTAAAAAATCGGTGATTTTTGGCTGGGACATGGACTCCTTATGTATGAAATCTGTACTCAGGACCTCAAACTACCCTTATCTGTTCCAGGGTGGACATTTCCCAACATTTTAATATCTTTGATATCAGGATGTATTTTATAATTGATGTCATCCAGATAACAGTTGTGATTTAATTGATGCTTTGGGATAAAAATCAAAAAGTACCAGCATACTCAGCCCTAAAAAGGAATGAATTTGGGTCAGTTGTAGTGAGGTGGGTGAAATTAGAGTGAAGACAGAACGAGAAAAACAAATGTCATTTATTAATTCATGGAATCTAGAAAAAAGGCACTGATGAACCTATTTGCAGGGAAGGAATGGAGACACAGGTCTAGAGAATGGACTTGTGGACACGGGGAAGGTAAGGGTGGGATGAATTGAGAAAGTAGTGCTGAGATGTATACACTATCAAATAGTGAGAAGTTCCTGTATAGCGCAGAGAGCCCAGCCTGCTGAACCAAGGCAGAGGATGCAGACTGAAGCTGCCTAGAACTTGGTTTGGTTTCCCTCAACCACCCCAGTGCATGCCTCAGTCCATGGCAAGCACCCAAGCACCAGATAAAGAATCCAGAGCATTAGTAATAAGAATGCTAACTGAACTAAGGAAAAGAATCGATGAACACAGTTTTAATAAGGAACTAGAAAATGAATAAAAGAACCAGTCAGGACTGGAGAATACAGTAACAAATGAAAAACATACTTGAAGGAATAAACAGCAGACTAAGGATACAGAAGAACACAGTGATACAGAAGACAGAATAAGGGAAATTGCGCATTCGGAACAGGAAGAAGGTGGCTCCGGTGGTGAAGAGTCCACCTGCGGTGCAGGAGACTCAGGTTCGATCCCTGGGTCAGGAAGATCCCTGGGGAAGGAAATGGCTACCCACTCCAGTATTCTTGCCTGGAGAATTCCACAGACAGAGGAGTCTGGAGGGCTACAGTCCATGGGGTCGCATAGAGTCAGGCACGACTGAACAACAAACACACACATACAAGGAAACAACACAAGTGATGTGGAAGACAGCATAAGGGAAATCCCCCAATCAGAACAGGAAAAAGAAAAAGAAAGGGAACAATTTAGGGTACCTGTTGGAAAACAGCAGGTATACTAATATTCACATTATAGGTGTCCCAGAAGAAGAGAGAGAAAGATGTGTTGAAAATGTAATTTGATTAAATTGTGGCTTAAAAATGTCTGAATCTGAAGAAGGAAACAGATATCTAGGTATGAGAGGCACAGTGAGTTCCCTAAAATTTGTGAACTCAGACCCATTCCAAGATATAATTAAAACAGCAAAATTTAGAATTTTAAAGGCAGTTAGAACAGACTCATATAAAAGGGAATTCCCATAAGGTCATCAGCTGATTCTTCTGCAGAAACTTTGCAAGCCAGAATGAAGTGGCATGGTTTATTTAAGGTATTGAAAGGGGGAAAACCTACAATTTAGGATAATCTGCCCAGCAAGATTATAATTCAGAGTTGGAGGAGAAATAAAGAACTTCTCAGACAAGTAAAAGTGAAAAGAATTCATCAATACTACACCAACCCTAAAAGAAATGTTAAAGGATTTTCTATAGGTGGAAAGAAAAGGCTGCAAGAAGAAGAACTTATAGGCAAGGAAAAATCCAATTAGTAAAGGCAAATATATAGTAAAGATTGTGAATCAACCACTTAAGTAAGCTTGTGTAAAGATTAAAAGACAAAAAGAAATTCTAAAATCAACCATAACTATAATAAATAGTTAAGGGATAAACATGAAGATGTAAAATATGACATCAGAAATACAAAACTGCAGGCGAGAGGAGTAAAAAAATGTAACTCTTTTAGAATGTGTATGAACTTAATGACTACCAGTTTAAAACAATAGATATAGGCCAACATATGTGAACCCCATGGTAACAACAAATCATAGACCTACAATAGATATGCAAAAACTGGAGAGAAAAAGACTTAAGCATACCGCTGAAGCAATCAAACCACGAGAGAAGAGAGAAGAGTCTAAAGGAAGAAGAAAACAGAAGAACTGCAAAAACAACCAGAAAACAAGTAACAAAGTGGCAATAAGTGTATTTAAATGTCAATAGACCAAATGGTCCAATGGAAAGACAAAGAGTGTCTAATTGGATAAAAAATAAGACCCCTGTATATACTGCTTGCAGGAGACTCACTTCAGAGCTAAAGCCACACATGGAAAGAAAGTGAGGTGATGGAAAAGAAGATTTCCTGAAACTAAAAATAGCAAGAAAGCTGGGGTAGCAATATTCATATAAAACAAAATAGGCTTTAAAACGAAGCCTGTAACAAAAGACAAGGCCATTATATAATAACAAAAGGATCAATACAATCAGAGGATATGACATCTGTTAACATGTGTGCACCTTATATAGGAGCATCTAAATATATAAAGCAAATATTAACAGACATAAAGGGAGAAGTTGACATTGATAATAGGTGACTCTAACACCCCCATTTACACTGGTGGACAGGTCATCCAGACAGAAAATAAGGACACAGTAGTAGTAAATGATACATTAGATCAGTTGTGCTGAATAGATATGAATAGGACATTCCATCCAAAACCAGCAGAATGCACATTCTTTTCAAGTGTACACAGAACATTCTCTAGGGTAGATCCTATGCTAGGCCACAAGTTTCAACAAATTTAAGAGCATAGAAATTATTTCAAGCATTATTTTCTGACCACAGTAGTATAAAACTAGAAAACAACTACATTAAGAAAAATGGGGAAAAAACCAAACACAGAGAGTAAACAATAAGCTACTAAAAAACCAGTGAGACAACAAAGAAATAAAAAAGGAAATCAGAAAATACTTCGAGACAAAAATACAACTTTCCAAAATCTATGAAAGCGAAAGTGTTAGTCGCTCAGTCACATCCCACTCTTTGTAACCCCACATGGACTGTAGCCCACCAGCCTCCTCTGTCCTCCTCTCTCCAAGCAGGAATACTGGAGTGGGTAACCATTCCCTTCTGAAGGGATCTTCCCAACCCAGGGACCTAACCCAGGTCTCTTGCATTGCAGGCAGATTCTTGACCACCTGAGTCACCAGAGAAGCCCAAAATCTATGGGACACAGCAAAAACAGGTCCAGAAGAGAAGCTTCTAGCAATGCAGGCAACCTCAGGAGACATGAAAAGTCTCAAGCAACCTAAGGTACTATCTATAGGAATTAGAAAAAGAAGAACAAAGCCTGAAGTCAGTGGAAGGAAGGAAATAGTAAAGATCAATCAGGAAATGAAATAGAGCCCCCCTAGAGAAGAAACCAATAGAAAAGATTGATGAAGGCATGAACTGTTTTTTGAAGAAATGAAAAACAGAATTGATAAGAATCGGTAAGGCTTTAGCCAGTTGCCATGTCAGGCTATTACACATCTCTACCAGAAACATGTTATTTTTATAATTTTTCCATTTACTTTCAATGTACTGCTAAACTGTTCCTTTCTCTTACTTTCTGGGATCCATTTGCCTTAGGGCACAATTAATGGCTCCTCTTTCCCGTTTCCTGTAGCACTTTATACACACATTTAACAGCACTTGCCACTTTGTTCTATAGTGCCTTGTTTATTCTTGCCTGGAGAATCACATGGACAGAGGAGCCTGGTGGGCTACAGTCCACAGGGTCGCACAGAGCCAAACACGACTGAAGCGACTTAGCACAGCACAGCACACAGCACCTTTGTTTATGAGTCTGTTTTCCTACCTAAGTTGTGAATGTTTCCTAGTTGAGACCTCTGCTTTCCTCAACTTTGTTTCCACAAGCTCAAGCATAAGATCTGACACTGACTTATGTTTGTGGAGTTGAGTTGAAAGGCTGGAATGCATGGGTTTCATCTCTCCTCCTCCAACCTCAATGTTACTTTCTTCAAGTGTATTGATTTGCCATTCTAGCCAGCACTGTCTCCTGTTGTGCTCTGTCCCATGCTTTCTGTCATATGCTCAGATTGACTTTAGCCCCTATCAGTAAACTCCTGCTGCCATAGCTTCAATGGTCCCTAAAAGTCCAAGTTGCCTTCTTCCTTCAGTTGACATTTATCTTCTCTATTGCATGTGTTATTTGTGGTAATCATGTTTTATAAAGGCACTGTGGACTCGGAGTTAGTGAATACTGAACACTTCTCCCTCGTGGAAACACAGGGTTGAGTTCCTGTGAACCTCTGGTCACGACATTGGTGTCAGATACTCAGCACATAACCTTGTTGTATATGTGTTTCCATTTAAAGGCACCTAGTTCAATGTATCGGAGAAGGCAATGGCACCCCACTCCGGTACTCTTGCCTGGAAAATCCCATGGGCAGAGGAGCCTGGTAGGCTGCAGTCCATGGGGTCACGAAGAGTTGGACAGGACTGAGCGACTTCCCTTTCACTTTTCACTTTCATGCATTGGACAAGGAAATGGCAGCCCACTCCCGTGTTCTTGCCTGGAGAATCCCAGGGACGGCGGAGCCTGGTGGGCTGCCGTCAATGGGGTCGCACAGAGTCGGACACGATTGAAGTGACTTAGCAGCAGCAGCAGCAGCAGCTGTTCACTGTATATTGTTGGTGCATCAACCTTGAAGTCACAGCCAACAGCAGTATAACTCACACCTGAACAAAGGTTGTCTAACACACGTATGTCCTGTCAAGCACATCATGAGCTCCTCCTTAGGACCACTAGACAGCTCTTCAGCACTATGCTTGAGGGCCATTTTAAATGGCGAAATCACCATCAAAACGCACGCAAAAATGTGAAAACTGTGGCACTGAACAGATCATGAAAAGAAAGTTTGTACAGTACAAGAGCAGTGTTACTTATTCAACCTCAGCATGGAATGTATGCTTCTTGCCACTGTTTATGTCTGTGAATGACCATGGCACAGCTCAAGGACTGATTCTGGGGACACAGTGAATTTTAGAGAGTTGGTGAATTTGCAAATATGAATCTATGGGTAATGAGGATAGATTGTGCCCCCGTAGTATCTCATCTTCTGAAATTATGAGATTCATGGCACAGATCTTGCTTCTTGGTGGCCTCCCTTTTAGGTGATTTTAGGTTTCAACTTTCTCATGTTTCTTCATCCCGCTGCCGCTTGACTCACTTCTCATACTCCAAAACTTTTTGACCTCTCTTATTGCCATGTTTTGTTGTCTCTTCTCCCATTTGTTTTGTTTGTGTGACTTTGTAGCTTTCCTCTGCCTTTACCGTCATTTTCATGGAGTTATCTGATAGAGCAGAGAGAAAAGTATATATCCAATCAACCATGGAGCCAGAATTTTATTGTATAACATCATTAGTCACGTGTTATATGTATAATAAGTTTACTAAGTAATTGTTGAATAAATTAAAGAGCTGCTATTTTTATGCAAAAATGTACCTGTCCTAGATAGTACATTATAACGGTATTTTTTTAGTACCTCATAGTTTACTATGTTAAAGAAAAAACAAACAAACTTTCTCCTCCTTACTTCTGCTAAACTTTCCTACTTAGTAGAACATTGGCTAAGGAAGATGGGAAATAAATTTAAATTAAGACATATATGGGGGCGTCCCTGGTGGCACAGTGGATGGAACACTGCCAATGTAAGGGACATGGGTTTGATCCATGGTCCAGAAAGATTCCACATACCTCAGAGCAACGAAGCCCATAAGCTGCAACTCCTTAGCCTGCATGCTTCAACTACTGAAGCCCAAGTGCCTTTGCTCTGCAGTAAGAGAAGCCACTGCAGTGAGAAGACTGCACCCTGCAAGAAGGACTAGCCCCTTCTCGTCACAACTGGAGAACGCCCATGCAGCAGCAAAGAGCCAGCACAGCCATAAATGAATAAATACTAAGTTTAAAAAATTACTAAATAAAAAACCATATTCAGCTGGAGCGCATATCTTGTTTTAAAGCTTAGGTTTATTTCCTTTTGCATCATTTTTTCCATAGACAGTTCCATAGACTTTATGATTTTGTCAGTTACAAAAAGATAAAATTATAATGCCTAAAGTGATCCCAGAAACCATCAGATTTAACCTTTGATTTATAGGATACTGAGAGTCAGGCTGTCTTGGTTCAGTTCTTGGCTCTACTACTTGATTTGGACAAGTGTCTTTTTCTGGCCTCTGTATCCTCATCTATAAGATGAGAGGAAAAATATAACTGATGTCATAGAATTGTTGTGAAGACTGAGATAATTTCAAGTCTGTAGTACTATGACTGACATGTAGTAAGATCTCCATATATATTTAATTATTATATTAAGTCACTTAATTAGTAATTTAGCTGGCTTCCAGCCCCCCAGTTTAGTATACTTAATATTGGGTTGGTCGAAATGTTTGTTTTTCCGCAACACTGGATGAAAAACCCAAATGAACTTTTTGGCCAACCCAACACATGCTTAGGAATTATAAATCTCTTTTTCCAAGTTAGCTACCATTATTTTCTCTCCATCTCTTTCTTCATTTAAAGATCATTGCATGATGATATATTTCTGAAACTAAACATACTCTTAGCATTTCACCCATTACCACCTGCATTTGTAAGGACTTCCTGTATAGAACATTTTAAATTTAGTCATTCCTTGTAGTTGTTTATGGCACTTTCAGATAGCACTTTTTTCTGTAAAGTTGAGTGGTCTCACAGAAGCAGATTTTTTTAAAGTTACAATAATGCACTCCATTTCCCAGCATAAGTGGGTAAGTGCCACCCTGGCTTGAGCTGGGCTTAAAAGCAAAGGAAAAGCCCTTGGACCAGAGAGGAAACACTCGCATAACTGTGTTGATAAATTACAAACCACTCTCCTTGCTCTCACTTGTGCTGTGGAAGACAGGGCACCTTTGATGTGGATCTTTTTAAACAGCAGAACCTCTGTGGGATACCACCCCACACAGGAAGGTGAGTATCAGGCCACAGAACCTGATAACGCAAACACCTGCAGATTTGGTCCCTTCTTCTATTATATGAGGGTTTATTTCTGCTTTCTTCAATAAAGTTATCGGTCAGAACTCGCTGCATGACTTACTCTGTAGTTAGATTGGTTATTGATGGTGACAAGGAATCTAATCTTCTGGCAGTATATCTTTTTTCAAATGGTGGCGCTAGGGTGGGAGATGGTGGAGGACAGCGATCAGGGGCTGGGGAAAATATAGGAACGTTAAAGGTTTATCTTTCTGGGAGCTTGAGGCTGTAGAAAATTAGACCTAGGAGATTCAGAAGAAAATCCCTGTGTGTAATGGCATTTTGTGGCAGGAGGACTGAGGGAGAGTAAACCAATAACTTCTGCTTGATTTTGATGGAGAGAATCTAGGCTTTAGAATAAGAGAAGCGTAAGTTTGAATCCAGCCATGGGGTCGCAAAGAGTCGCATACGACTGAGTGACTGAACTGAAAATGAAACTGAAGTCACTTACAAACTATGAGAGTTTTGGACTGATGAAGTGATACTGTGAGCCACAACTTCCATATCTGTAAAGCAGGGGTAATAATACCAACTCTGCAGGGATTTTAGGAAGGACAGGTGTAACTTATGTAATGCAATTAGGACTTTGTAGACTTTGTAGTAATGTCACATCATACTTGTGTTCTTGCCAATCTTGCTGCTAGCTGTCTCAAAGTATTCATTGTGTGAAAGCAGCCTGAACCTCAAATGGGTTTATACTCTGAAACTGAATGCAGTTTCCTGATAACTCTTTTTAAAAGTAATTGAGATATAATTAACTTATTAGTTTCAACTATACAACATAATGATTGAATATCTGTATGCAGTGTGACATGATCACCACATTAAGTCTATTTAAGGTAACATGTATGGTGGCACTAATGGTAAAAAACATGCCAGCCAATGCAGGAGATGTAAGGGATGTGGGTTCGATCCCTAGGTTGGGAAGATCCCCTGGAGGAGGGTGCGGCAACCCAATATTCTTGCCTGGAGAATCCTCATGGATAGAGGAGCCTGGCAGGCCCCAGTCCACAGGGTCGCAAAGAGTCGGCCACGACTGAAGCGACTTAGCATGCACACATACCACCATACATAGTTACAAAAGTTTTCTCTCGTGATGAGAGCCTTTAAGGTCTACTGCCATGAAAGTGAAAGTTGCTCAGTTGTGTCTGACTCTTCGACACACCACGGACGGAATTCTCCAGGCCAGAATACTGGAGTGGGTAGCTGTTCCCTTCTCCAGGGCATCTTCCCAACCTAGGGATCGAACCCCGGTTTCCCACATTGCAGGCGGATTCTTTACCAGCTGAGCCACAAGGGAAGCCCATACATGGTCACAAAACTTTTCTCTTCTGATGAGAGTTTTTTAAGGTCTACTGCCATAGCAACTTTCAAATATACAGCACAGTATTATTAACTAATATTAACATATTAGTCACCATGCTGACAGCTCTTAATCTCGTCTTGATAAGGTACATAAGCATTTCCTCACCCAAAAAGAAGATACAGTTAGTTTACTAGGCTGAAATTGTCAATATGTGACTGTTTTAGACTTATGAAAATAGCATTTTTGTATAATTCAACCTAAAAGTATGTTACTATCCCTAGAATTTACTTCTTTGTCCATCCTTTAAAAACTCAATCCCATGCTCTGCACAGTTTGTGGCACAGCATGGGTATCAGCACACATTAACTGAGGAAATGTATGAATGAATGAATGAAAGCAGGGTCATATAGTGATATATTGGTGTGCAGGCGAAATCAGGTAAAACAGCCTCTAGGACACAGCCTTGAGTGGGAATTGAAGCTCCAAAGAACAGCCTGCGTGTGGGGTGGTGGAGGTGTTTGTGTGTGTGTAATGGGCAATTGGAAAACAGAGATGGAAACTAGCCATGCTATTGCTTCTGGTTGGGTGATAAGAGATAGAATATGGAGAGGAAGGGATAGTTTCACATCAGCTGGCAAGAGCAGAGTCTCTTCCTTTGTTTTCTTGTCTCCAGCCACTGCTGAAGCCAGCAATAATTGGTTTCACTTCCAGTCATTGTACTCCTAACAGTAGCTACTACTTTAAAGATAAGACACTAAAAATTACTCAAGTGACATCACTTTATGTTCTGAGTCCTTTGGTTCAGTATGGAATATTCACAGTGTTGTTTGAGAATTCCAGAGCTCCTGTTGTATTCAAATCAGGCACCACTACTGAGAAGGTGTATATTTCCTAGGAAGTGCCTCCTTCCTAGGAAACAGGAAGGAGGAAACAGTGGAGACAGTTAGAAGTTGGGGTCCTTCCTTCCTTTCTCCCATAATAAGAGATACAGAGCAGTAACTTCATGTTTTCAATGTTCAATAAGTCATTCCTAATGACTAATGATATTAAGCGTATTTTCATGCATTTATTTGTCATTTGAGTATCCTCTTTGGTGCAGTGCCTGCTCAAAATTTCTGCCCATCTTTTAAGTTGAGATGTATGTTTTCTTGGTATTGAGTTTTGAGAGTTCTTCATATATTCTGGATGGAAGTCCTTTACCACATATGTGATTTATAAATATTGTCTTTCAATTTGTGGCTTCACTTTTTAACATCTTCTTGGATTTTAAGAGGTTCTTAATTTTGATATAAGTTCAGTTTATCCATTTTTCCCCTTTGAATCATTTTTTTTGGTGTCATATTTAAGAAATCATCTCTTTTGTCCAACTCAAGACCACAAAGATCCTATTTTTTGAAAATAGTTTCATGGTTTTACATTTTAACTTCAATGATCCACTTTGAGTCAATTTTTATATATGGTACATGATAAAGATTAAAGCCCTTATTTTTCATATGAATTTTAAAGTGGAATGGATTTAAATATGGGCTTAAATATGGAACCCACATTTTTCCAGTAACAATTGTGCTCTATCCACAAACCTGCTTTTGCATCTCTGCTGAAAATTGACCATGTATGTGCAGATCTATTTCTGGGCCCTCTTGCTCTCTCACTAACGTGTACATCTGTCTTCTCACCACCAGCAAAGCGGCTCGATTACAGTGGCTTACAGTATTCTGAGCACCTCCTATTCACCTGTTGATGAGAGAGGTATCCCCTGCCTCAACAGAATGAGATGGTTGCATGCACAACACACAACACTTAGCAGATTGGACTGGCAGAGTTTCTCAGTCACAAACACTCCTGACCTTGGGAAGGAGGATGCCACGCACTCTGTGGGGCCACAGGGGTTGCAGAGTGAGCAGGGCTATGGGACACATGCTCAGTAACATCAGGAAGGTAGGGTAACCCCTGCTTATCACAGAAAGATGTGATAGACTGGTTGGAATAATTCTTCAATCTACAATGTTTCAGCTCATGAACAATTATCCAGAGTGTGAGCACAGGAAGCAAAGGAACCCTGAAGCAGAGGCACTGAGCAGGGGAAGGTGGCGGCTGCAATTTTCTATGTGTCCACTTTGCTTCTCCGTGACCTCCCTGCCTGAAACATCCCCATGCTAACCTTGATATTTCATTTCTACTTTTCTGGGTTAATTTTCTTTAGAGCATTATTACTGTTAGAATATTATAAAGCTTACTTATTTATATATCTCCCACATTACAGAGCCGGAGAAGGCAATGGCACCCCAGTCCAGTACTCTTGCCTGGAGAATCCCATGGAGGGAGGAGCCTGGTGGGCTGCAGTCCATGGGGTCGCTAAGAGTCGGACACGGCTGAGCAACTTCCCTTTCACTTTTCACTTTCATGCATTGAAGGAGGAAATGGCAGCCCACTCCAGTGTTCTTGCCTGGAGAATCCCAGGGACGGGGGAGCCTGGTGGGCTGCCGTCTATGGGGTTGTGCAGTCAGACACGACTGGCGTGACATAGCAGCAGCAGCAGCAGTACATTACAGAATACCAGCTCAGTAAGGGTTACAGTTTCAATTGTTTTTGCTTTTAAGCTGCTGCATCCCCAGCAGCTGGAACAGTGCTTAGGACACACAGACAACTGGTAACTATTTGTTGTATGGATGGATGGACTTGAGCTGTGCTTCTAAGACTCTTGACATCCTTGGGGGTGGGGGAGGGGCTACTCCTCCCTCTGTTGATTGAAATGAAGTGTCCATAATGGTTTCATGGAATTCATGTAGGAGGTCTTGGGTGACTCGGTACCTGCAGTAAGTTTTAGATGGAGAAGTCATATCATGATCCAGTTCCATGATTCCAGGCCAATTCCAACATCCTTACAATAATACCCCTTAGTTTTACTCTATTAGAAACACAAAGCCTACTTTTCCCAGAAGCACATTCATGGACTTCGGGCAGCCTATAATTTAAAATAAGTTTTAAGCAACATTATAAATCAACTATACTTCAATAAGAAAAAATTCTAACAAATGAATAAGCACTATAGCCATAAAAATGTAGACATATTCTAGGAAATAAATTTGGTCCCTCTGACTTTAAAATATAAATAAAAATACCAACCCTATTGTATACTATCAAGTATAAAGTTTACTGGTATAGTTACAAAAACATCATAAATTTAAAAATTACATCATTAAGGAGACTGTTTACTGCTTTGACTCAAATCCAAGAATAAGTAATATTTCCAAGAGTAAAATAAATGCCAGTTACTGTTGACAAGAATGTCTATCTATAACTGAAGCACAGAAAGAAAGCATCGAATATATTTTGTTGACTGAAAAAATGATACATTGATTATTCACCTTTAAGGGTGAAATGCCTGTTGTTGCATTTTGCTAGCCTATTGATTCAAAATTTAAAGTATAAACTACTGGCTTGGCTGTTTAAAATGCAGCATGTGTTTTGGTTTGTTTTGCTTTCAAAGTTTTCATGGTGAGATGGTGTGCTCACCTACATCCAAGTCAATGGAAAGGGTAAATGATCTTATAGAGATGTCGTCAGAGACTTCACAGCCTGTCTGGCTTCTAAGCTTTCAATTATCCAAAGGCCAGTTCTTAAATAATAACTTACGTTTTGGATGACTTAATTCTTTGGATAAAGGGAAGTGTCATATGCCCAAGTTCATTACCAACATGTTGGACGATCACATGGAGATAACCCAGGGCAGGTATGGCTAAGGTGACATATATGTGACACATCCACCCAGATCTAAAGAACTAAGTCTTCAAATTGATTCAGAAAACTCTCACTTTGTCAACTTCTTGTTAACACCTGTGCTTACCAACCTTCCCCCCCACCCCCATTCCCCATGAGATGTCCAACCAGTTGGTTGGACAAAAAAACAAAAACAAAAAATGGTTTAACTTTATGACTGATTTTGCTTAATTAGGTGTTTATGGATCAAGAGTGTGTCTGTTTTTGTTTCTTTTCATCGTGAAAATTAAGGTGGTTTTTGGAGAAGACTCTGAAGTCTGAAAAACCAAATACAAGTAGAAAATGTAGGTTTTGGAGGACTTCAAAATGCAGATACTAATGCCTGAACTGCCACATATTGACATGTTCAACCATCTTCATTTCAGAGTAAGGCATAAACTAAGTGTATGTCTCAATACCAAGACAAAAAGTTGATAAATAACTTCTGCTAAAGAAAGTTAAAATACCATACATTTTGGAAGCCAGATCACCCTTAATTTATAGGTGTTTTTATCCATCCTTCTTCCACAAATTATGACAATGTCAAGAAGGACTACCATCTATTTTGAGGAAACAGAAGATAAATGCAGAAAGAACTTGAATGTCTTCCTTATTGTTCTCTAATATAATCAGTTAATGAGGAAAACCATCTTTAACATTTTCTGGATGGTATGCATCAAGGCAAGACCTTGCATTAAATTTGATATATATTCATTGAAATTCTTCAATAGACTCTCTGCAGAGACACATAAATGTGGCTTTTACTTCATAGAGTCAAAGTTACTGTCTTAAGGGGCTGTTAGGAATCTCACAGCAAATGGATTCTTTCCAGGGATTTGTTGTTGTTGTTGTTGTTGAGTCACTAAATCATGTACAACTCTTTGTTACCCTATGGACTGCAGCAGGCCAGGCTTCCCTGTCCTTCACTAACTCCTAGAGCTTGCTCAAATTCCTGTGTATTGAGTCAGTGATGCCATATAACCATCTCACCCACAGCTGCTCCCTTCTCCTTTTTAAAACTTGATAGGAGGAATGTTCTTGAGTATGTGTGTATTCCCAGAGCCAAATCTAATCTTCAGGGTTCATGAGATGATAGAGGTGGATGCATTTCATGATAGAAGGGCACTTTCATGGTTGTCACGACAAATAGCTACACCTTCAGGTCTCTACTCTCACATCACTTCCTCCAGGAAGTCTTCCATCCCAGGCCAGACTAGGTACCTATTAAGTATATTTCCACTGATCTTTCTACATCCTCAATATCAGCGTTATGTCTGACTCTGCTCATGGTCGTCATTCATCTGTCAGCCTCTACCTCACACAAGTGGACTACAAGGTCTGTGAAGGTAGGACTGTGATGTCTATAGGCTACCATGAATGCACTCAGTAGGTATTTAATAAAAAATTATCACATAAATTAATATATGACAAGACTGTGGGATTATAAATAACCTGAATTATTTAAAATTAATTTTCTTAGCAGTTATTGTAGTGTCTACTTTATGGAGAAACATTTTCAAAGTTAACAATACAAGATATCATAATATCATTGTTACAATTTAAATATGACATTCATTCAGATTTCTCAAATAAGAAAATAAATACAGCTCAGATGGTAAAGAATCTGCTTGCCAATGCAGGAGATGCAGGTTTGATCCCTGGATTGGGAAGATAAATTCAAAAAGGAAATAGCAACCCACTCCATTATTCTTGCCTGGAAAATCCCATGGACAGAGAAGTCTGGAGGGCTACAATCCATGGGGTCAAAAAGAATCGGACATGACTTAGAGACTAATCAACAACAATAATATTTTTTGAAGAGCAAATAAAAAATAAACATGAAAAAAAAAACATGAGATTGCAATGAAATATCCTCCAAATTCTGCAAAACTAAAAAGAAGGAAATATGTTTACTCACTTCTGAGCATGGTGGTTTACACTTCATAAGTGCTTTGATTTGATTATTACCCATTGGCTCGTGGGGAAGAGGAAGAAACCACCATGTAAGAACCCTGGAAAACCAGCTGTCTACCCATCCTCCACTGCACTGCTTCTTAAAATGCTTTTGGGGTCTTCAAGAACGATCATTTAAAAATTAGAGATGATAAACTAAATAACAATGCAAGGTAATGAAAGAAAAGCATTTGAAACCATAATTATCAACATGCAATATTTAAAACATCCATCTACAATATAACATTTTATAGTAATATCAGCTCCAATACTGTGGCCACCTGATGTGATGAGTCAACTCATTGGAAAGGACCTTGATGCTGGGAAAGATTGAGGGCAAGAGAAGGGGACGACAGAGGATGAGATGGCTGGAGGGGATCACTGACTCAACGGATATGAGTTTGAGCAAACTCTGGGAGATAGCAAAAGGAAGCCTGGCGTGCTTCAGTCCATGGAGTCACAAAGAGTTGGACATAACTTAGAGACTGAAAGACAAAGAAGAATAATAGTAATATCTTTAGTATTTTATTCACTATATACTCATATCCTACAATGGGGATCTTAGGAAATGTTTAAATGTCTCTAAACATGAACATAAGAGATAAAATTATACTAGCAACTGCTTCACCAATCTTCTATGCCACTGAAATATATTTTCAATACATGAAATCAAGAGGAATTTTCTGAATCCAAAATTCTGTTTATAGGAAAAAAGTTTTTTATTTATGAATCCACATGTCTAGGTCCTAAAATACACACCCGTTCAATGAGTCTAAAGAATAACTAAACTGTTTTACAATTACCGCTTCCTGGAATTGCATGACTGTTCTTGACCCAGTTATACTCCCTGATGCCATTGAACTACCCTTCCATCACACCAGGCACTTGGAAACACACAGTTACAGCTCGATGTTGCCCATCTATAATTTTGAGATTGAGTTTACTCCTACACCACACAGACTAATCTTAGAGCTTTTATGGTAAATAATTTACACTAGAAATGCTGCATCATAAAATTGAGGGTAGGGAAATTGCTTTTTAAGCAACACAATCGATTGTGAATCATCTTGAATTTCCCGGATCTTGCAGCCAGATTGGAGGGAGCAGAGGGGCCTGAGGAGACTGGCTGAAGCATCATTCACTGCAGAATTCTCTCCCCACCCACCCAGGTATCAGTGAGGCCTACCCACCCATCGCACCCCACCCTCTTCTCCTCTCCCTTCCTCACTGCTTCTAAAGCCAGCTCTGCCTTTATGTTTACACTCCTAGTGTCCCCTAATCCAAATGGAAATCCGAGTTTCCTTTTGCACCAAGTGACTTTATTTGATGGATCATTTTTAGGGAGAAATAAAAGCCTTCGAGTGGTCATGTCTTTCTCCTACTTCCTTATGAACTGAAAAGAAGAGATGGTAACCACTACAGAGTAAAATGTACAGTGTGCATTCAGGGCATGGAGTCGGGCTGGGCAGGGAGAGGATGTCCCCACCCTGGAGCTGCACTCACAGGCCCAGAAGGTGAGGACCCATTCATGGAAAGTGAAGTCGCTCAGTCCTGTCTGATTCTTTGCAACCCCATGGACTGTAGCCTACCAGGCTTCTCCGTCCATGGGGTTTTCCAGGCAAGAATACTGTATTGGGTTGCCATTTCCTTCTCCAGGGGATCTTCCTGACCCAGGGATCGAACCCAGGTCTCCCGCATTGTAGGCAGATGCTTTATCTTCTGAGCCACCAGGGAAGCCCCACCTACAGAAAAGTGGCCCCCAAACAAAGAAGTCGTCTGGTTTCATCTCTGTCACCCTTCCTCCAAGCTTCACCCACATGACTGTGTATAATTTGGTTCTGGGTAATTTCTGCCCCTCTGATAATGACAGAAGCTTTAACAATAGCAGTACTAATAATTTATAGTCACTGACCACTTGCTCTGGGGCAGGCACTGTACTCAGTGCACGGCCTGTGTTTGTGGACCTCACAGCCATCTGGCGAGATGGTGACATCACCTTCACTTTACAGTCCAGGAAACTCAGGCACAAAGAACAACTTCCCCACAGTCCCCTGAGGTCCTAAGTTAACTCATATAGTAGAAAATATAAAAATTCTCATGAAAAATGTTTCTTCTGTAAAATGAGATATTGTCCTAGACGAAATGCTGATAAATGATAAAGCAGACAGTGCTCAACAGCCATCACTGCAAGTGAACCAGGACACCAAGCAGCCCTGGCCTGCAAGACTTTCACCCTGATGGGGTCTCTCTTCCCCACCGAGTCTCCCACCCTTATTCGCCGCCCTCCCTCCCCGCCTGGGTCTAGCTCTGGGCAGTAAAAATTAATTGTGTCCATCATTCTAGGAGCATGGACTCATCTGTATCAGGTTACCAGAGTTCTCTTTCAGCATGCTTTCCCCCAAGGTCTACCAATCACAGGTCAGGCCCAGACTGAGGGGCCTTTGCCCTGCTGCTGGACATCAATCTCCTCTCAGTGGGCCCGTGCATCCATGTGTAGCGAGCTGAAAAAGTAATCTGCCTCCATTACCGGGGGCTGTGGGAAATACCAGTTAAGTCTAATTTCTCTTATAATATATGTGAGCGGGAGGTGTGCATACCATCCAGAAGCTTTTAAACTACTTCGCTTAAGAGAAAATCAGAGAGTGGTCCTCACCCTGGCACAGAGGGCCAGGAGAAAGCTGACAACCTGGTCTGGGTTTTTGTTTTCATTGTTGTGTCTTGAGGCAGATCCTGCTTTCAGGAGCTGGCAGAGGAGAGGAGTGTGACAGGGCCAAGAGGAAGCCGACACTGCCAGGCGCCGCCCTCCAGAGACCCCTGGTCAGGGCTCACAAGGATGCAGGCAGCAGACAGGTGCCAGAAAATGGCTCTCAGAGTGAGGGAGGTCAGTGTCCTTTCAAGTATTTTGTTTCTCATTTCATAAGCATCAGCTCTCTCTTCCGCAGTACCTTGTCCAGTGAAGACATAAAGAAGAACATAAAGAAATGGACTTAATTTTCTGAGGACAGACCTGCCAGGTGACTCTGTAGACCTCAGGCTCCATCTCCGACCAGCACAACTTATGATGCACCAAGAGGGGATGGAGGTTCCAAAGACAAATCAGCGTGGGCTCTGGGAAGCAGGGCACCTTCAGGTATGCTCCTCACTCACTCTGTGCTCACCCCATGTCATTGGGATGGGATGCCCACCTTCCAGACCCACAACTGGCCCTGGGTGTTCCTGTCACCTGCTGAGGTTTCAGATGCTGAGTCACAGCATCGGGACCCTCGCACTTTGAGGATTGAAGGGCAGCAGGAGAAAGTAACTCTGAAGCCTAGAATAACCTCTTGGTCAGTGGCTTCCAAGCTTTTGGGATGAGAAAAGTTGGAACTCTAGGTACCCCTCCCTCCACAGGAGAAGAAAGCAGTTAATCTGAGGGGTCTGACCCTCAGGGGAAAAGATATTTAACAATGACCCCAGCAACTGAATGAAGCAAAGAAAATACGCAATTCATTATGAGGAAAAATCTCCAAAGAAGAGAAAACCATGGACTGAACACCAGAAACTCTTACTTAAACCCTTTGAAATTGCACTAATCCAGAGTCTTAGAAAGTGCAATGGGCTTCCCTGGTGGCTCAGATGGTAAAGAATCTGCCTGCCAATGCGGGTGAGCCAGGTTCTATCCCTGGGTCAGTAAGATCCCCTGGAGAAGGGAATGACAGCCCACTCCAGTACCCTTGCCTGGAGAATCCCATGGAGAGAGGAGCCTGGCAGGCTACAGTCCATGGGGTTGCAAAGAGTCAGACATGACTTAGTGACTAAGCAGGCATGCATGCAGAAAGTGCAGTGGAGAAAAAAAATCCAAAACTGGTGATAAACACTGGGTTCCACAATGACGAGCAGAGAGAACAGAAAAGATTCTGGCTTGCATGACAGTGGCTCCAGCCACTCACTCGCCCTCTCAGCTGGGCTCTACATCTCCATCCTCAAAACTACCCTCCTCCCTGTCTCCTCCATCCCTCTTCACCCCACATCAGCCGCATGTGCAGACCAGGCACGGCAGGTTCCCGGAGAAGAGAGATTATGGGGTAGCCCAGCTCTGCAGAGGTGAGACTTGGCCGTCAGACTGGCCTCTGTGCAGGAACAAGCTGGGTCTCCATCTCCAGATGGATCCAGCCTGGAAGAGGGCGGCTGCTCACCTCCTGAGGCCCAGCCTGCATGGCCGGGGTCTACTCTAAACTGAATGGGACCTTGTGCATGGAGTGCCCTATACAAAGGATACCAGAGCCCATTTGTGACAAGGAGAAGGGAGGTGTTAATTAGAAGAGGGATACAATGACATGAGGGGCTCTATACAGAGCAGCTGTCATCACTGCAAAGCTTCCCTTCACAGTCCGGACAGCAAACATTTCTTTCAATCAACAGCCTGCATCAGCACAGTCCCTGCATCATCCAGACCGGCCCTGCATCTCCCTTCCCACCCCTGCTCCCCAACACCCACAGGTCCATCACCAAGGCAGACAGACTGCTTCTACAGGCTCCGGAAGGACATGATTAAAACAGTCCAGTTTTCTGGACTGTTCCATTTCATTTCATGGAACGAAAATATTTTAGTAAACTGTACAACATGTGTCTGAGGAGAATTTACAGAGGTGCCCCCCCCCCAACGATTTCCTCACTTACCTGGAAGTGAAGGGGGAGGGGTGGGGCAGCAGGTCCCCCTTCTGCACAATAGCATCTTTCTTTTATATTTAAATGATTTATTTATTTTACTTTACAACGTTGTATAGGTTTTGCCATACATTGACTTGAATCCACCATGGGTGTACATGTGTTCCCCATCCTGAAAACAATGGCATGTTTAACAAACCCGCCAGCCACCAAGCACTAAGTGGGTGGTCTGAAGCAACCTTTACTACTGCCAGTGGCTGTTCACAGGGCTCTTGGGGGAGAGAACTTCCAATGGCTGGATATTTATAAGGGATACCGCTGTCACCAGACTCACAGCTCAGATTCCTGAGGGATCCTGGGAGCATTTGCCATAAGGAGGTTGAGGGCATACGAGTGTTAGACAGGGAGAGGAGTCGTTAGGATCACCAAATTAAACACGTATAAATGAGCACTCAGTGGTTTGGAGTCTGAACACCACTTGAGTGAGATGGGGAACCTGGACGTGTCTGGGTTCCTTCATTTTAATTTGACAAAGTCTGGCACACAGAGGAGGCATTCAGACGGCACAGTGCAGCCAGCCCAGGCACTCTGTGCCTTTTCATTTGAAGTTTTGCTACTTCGCATATACAGATGCCAAAAGAAGGCGGAACTTCAAATGTGGGATATCAAAACAGAGGACTTTGTGTTTACAGCTTAGATGGTATAATCAAAACTGCATATGCTAGAGAAACAATAACACGAATGAGGTGAAGTTGTTGTAGCCATGCCTTCTGGGAAACAAACTCATTCAGAAGAACGACGCAGATAGTGGAGTGCAGTTTATTACACTGGCCGGGGCCAAGGCAGAGTCTCCTCTTAGCCAAGGACCCCGACCAGTTTTTGTAAAAACCTTATATACAGTAAGTGTACGTGCTCAAACCTACCTCCATAAATTCTCTGAAACAAGTCTGAACAAAGGAAAAAAAAAAGATACAATCAAAGTTAACCCATGATTCATATGCCTTAAGCACAGGTAATTAACAGTGGACAATTATCAATAGGCCTGTGGTCATACCCCAATAAGCATAATAGAATTTATGATTCTATTCGGTTACACAGATAATTAGGGTATTCTTTTAGGCCACAGAAAGTCTAGATACGAGCCCTGGGGCTCTTCCATCCTGGGGGTCTGGTTTTCCAGTTGGTATGTCGTTTCCATAGATACTGTGTATATAGCTCAAAGTCCACAGTCCAGCCCAAGATGGAGTCCTGCATTCAAGATGGAGCCTGTTCTGTCTGTTTCCTCCTTCAAAGTCAGCCCCAAATGGAAAGTCAGTGTTTCCATTACCGCGGGGGCAGGATTTTTCAAGAGTTTATATAACTTGATCATTAAAAAATGCTCCAGGCTGAAAACCTGATCTGTGTCAACCCTGGACTAAACTAGTTTGCAAAATTCTGAAGTTTGTTTGCTATCCTCTTTTATCCCTTTTCAAGAATGTATGATTTTTAAATACTGCATATGAAGCTGAACAAAAAAACAAAAAACAAACAAAAAACCTCTGTAGACCTGGTGCGCCGATGCTTTGCAACATCGCTGGTTTTTAGGAGACACTGGTGATTTCTCTATGTAGACTCACTCCCAAGGTACCCGTGGAGCTCACATCCATTCTCTAATTCATTCTTTTGCATCTCCCTTCTCTGTGGTGACTTCCTCAAAAATGCTGGAACTTCACACTGGAACATTCACTTTTGTGGAAATAAGTTTCAAAGTAGAAATAAACTTGTTAGTAATAAAGTTTACTGTTAGATTTCTATTATATTGGCCTGGGGGGAAGAGAATAGAGCTTTTATATGGGCATCAAAAAGGAAAGAAGGACAGTATGATAGGTTTGGACTTGTTCAAGATATATCTCTGTGAAGAGTAACAGCAGAAAGCACTACATATGAATAGAATGATCTCTAGCAATATACAGTGTCTAGAAGCCCACACATTTGGCTGTGAGGTTAGGAAAGGCAGGTCTGACTCTCCAAGAGAGAGTTACTGGTAATGGCCAGTAACAGACATGTCAAGAGACCAGATCTGACTGGTCTCTACTTTCACCACTGAGCAAGGCAGCCCAGGATACCAACATAGGATCCATCCAAAGGGTCTAAGTAATGCGGATCCTGGCCTGGGAAGGAGGAGAAAACATGAGTACAAGCTTATGCACATGTGCATATGTGAGTTGTGTGATGTGTATGTGGTATGTGTGTGGTGTGTGTATGTGTGATGTGTGTGTGTGTGTGTAGTGTGTGTGTGATGTGCATGTGTGTGTGGTATGTGTGTGTAGGATGTGTGATGTGTGTGTGACCTATGTGTGTGTTGTGTGTGTGTGAGATGTGTGTATGCACACATATGTATAAAGGGAACTTATTATTTATGAAATACCCTTTTTAAAAACAGGGATAATACTTTATTTTCTATATTGCCATGGTATGAGTTATTACTCTAGAGAAAGTAAATAAAATTTTGATGTCAAAACATTATTATATACAGAATATATAACATTATATAATTGGGTTATGGAATCTCGTCTGGATGCAATGTATCAAATAATTTTTCTATGTTCTTCCTCTCACACCTACCTTTTCTTACTTCAAATTCAGCTCTCATTGTGGGTAAGGTAGCAAGCTGTTCAGAAAACATCTATAGTTAAAAAAATCCCTCCTTTTGGCTCTGGGAATGCCTGATTAAGACCTACCCAAAGGATTTTTGATTCAGAACAGTAAAAAATATCACTGCTAACATTTCTACTAAGTTCAAAAAGACTTGAATCTGGCCAAGTGTAATAAATGCTTTCTATCATCTTAATATAACTAAAGTACCATTATTTATCAAGTTTTTAATAATGATGTGACTTTCATCCGACATTAAAGCCACATTGTAAGAATGGAATATTAGTCAGCCATGAAAAAGAAAAAGAAATAGTCCTAACATAGGCTACAACATAGATGAACCTTGAAAACATTACACTGAGTAAAAGAAGTCAGACACAAAAAAAAGTCAGAGACAGACATCATGTATTTCTGTTTGGATGAAATGCCCAGAGCAGGTAAATCCACCACAGTCAGAAGGTAAATTAGTGGTTGCCTAGGAATGCATGGAGAGGGAAAGAAGGATGTATAGTGTTCATGGGTGCAAGGTTTCTTCTTGGGGTGATGAAAGGTTTCTGGAATTAGAGAGCAGTAATGGGTGCACAACCTGAAAACCATTGAGTTGTATTCCTCAAATGGGTGAATGTTATGGTATATGAATTCTATCTAAGTCTTTTTGAAAACACATCTTAATTCCTAGATCTTAAACCAAGAATCACTTTGATAGGCATTATTATCCAAGGACCTGGGCACTTAATAAAATGGTCAAAATGAACACGAACTTTAGCTCTGTGAAGTTTAGCTCTCTAAAAGTTATGCAGTGAGGGATACTGAATAATCTATAACTTTGTATTTTACTAAAGAATCTCTCACTACAGTTATGCTAATATTCTTTGATCCATGAAGAATTTTGATCTCTTTTTATTTTACCGGGAAGGGTTTGTTTCCTTCATTTCACTTGTGCTTGCACTTATGAAAGATTAGGAAATTTCAAACCCACAAATGGGTTCCTCAGTGAAAAACTGACAACTTAAAACTATTAATTTAGTCTTTTCCAAATATCTCAGGGTTTCTTCAGGTTTAACTTAAAACATGTGGATTGTATTCCATCTCTTTGAAATCCTTCTTTTTTTTTTTATTCAAATGACAAACACACATCCTACAAAAACAAGAGTAGAATTTATCTGATAGTGAGAGGGTAACAGGCAGGAAGGCCAGGGGCCTCCAAACGGAGGAAATAGGCTGCGAGTGTCAGACATTTTTTAATATCTTTCTTAAGTGTCAGGAAGAAACAATCTAGTGTTACATTCCCCCCCCTCCCTTCTCTACACAGATTTAAAAAGAGGTTCCTCTTAAAACTCTGTGTTGCCATAATGACACCTGGTTTCACCTGAACTTAACTTTTCTCAAACCTTGAGCTGACCAATGTATTTTTCTTATGGAAATGTTTGTCTTAAGCTCTGTTAATGTGCTATGTATTTACCCCAGACTCTGTCTTCAAGTCAATTCCCTGTGTAAAGGCTACACAACAATGCATGTCCTTAGACATGCCCCCTTCTACCCATTCCACCCCCATTAGCCATTCCCCAAATGCACATCACCAGACCCTCAGCCACATCAGAACACAAACTCCCTCCTGTTTGTTACTCTATTTCCAGTTTCTATCCCCATTTCTAAACATAGTAAGCAATCAGTAAATATTTACTGAAAGAGTAAATAGATCCCTGCCTCTTTCTTTGCAAACCTGTAATGCCCTCTGCACAACCGTCGGTCCCAAATTCCAAAGCATACTTCAAACTCGCCCAAACATCTGTCTCCTCCCAGATAATACCCTCGTCACCCAATAAAAAAGTAATCTTCTCTGAATAAAAAAAGCACACTTTTCTAGCAGTAAGAAATAACTCAGTAAGACTGCCACACTGTATCACAAAGAATGGTTCTTTCTCATAGGAGTTAACACTAAAAGATGTGTACAAAATGATGGGTCAAAACCTGGTTTATACAATTGTGTACAACACGACAGGCCTTTGAGGTTGATATTAATATTTTTAAGGTCCCCCATTTTCAAGAAACTAAGGTTCACAAAGTATATGCAAATTGTCCAAGGTCAAGGTGAAATTGGATTTAATCCCAGTCAGGCTGAGTCTTACCTCCTCCAATCCCCAGCCCTCTATACACACAGAAAACATTTGGAAGAATATCAGACCATTAACCTCTGGGAGGAGGGGTTGAAGGAGATTGAATAGTTACCTTTTAACTAATAGCATTAACTTTTCTCATAACAGGTATTTGTACATTTTGCATTTTAAAATCATACTGCATGCATGCTAAGTCACTTCAGTCATGTCCAACTCTTTGTGACCCTATGGACCAGAGCTGCCAGGCTCCTCTGTCCATGGGATTCTCCAGGCAAGAATACTGGAATGTGTTGCCATGCCCTCCTCCAGGGGAGTTTCCTAACCCAGGGATTAAACCTGGGTATCTTACATCTCCTGCATTGGCAGGCGAGTTCTTTAACTAAATCTAAGGAAATGCAATCTCTTGCGTTTCTGAATACTCATCACATTTATGACCTGGATCCATGTGACCTTGAAGTATTTCACCCTGCAAACTCATCACCCTTTTGAATGGACTGTAAGCCCCTAAAGAGCACAGCTGTGTGCTAGCTGTGACTTTGGGAGCCCAGCATAGTGCCTCTCACATGACAATCATGTGACAATCGTGCAGAATGAATGAAGGAATGGAGGAATGAAAGGCTGGACTTCTCTTGCCCTTGGGGACAGAGATATCTGAAAAAAGCTGTTGTGTCTGACAGGTGGTGTAAATATTCAATGGCTTTCACCAAACAGATGATTCTGAAATGTCCGGTCTGGCTCACGTAATCACATGGCTACAAACAAGAATATTCAAAAGGGATGAGACAAAGATATCTGTTGGAAAACCAATATCTGCGTAATAATTTCCACTTAGGCATCCAGGAAGAGACAAGAAACAAGAGAGCTTCTTGAATCATGAACCTTTTCTGTCTTGATGAAGTTACACTCTAGAGAGCTTCTCTTGGAAGAAAAAGGTATATGAAGTTAAAGTCCAAGTCTTAACCATTTCCTTCTTACAGATGGATTCAATTCAAATTCTACATCACCACAAGAGGTTCTATAAGGCTTTCATCAGCTTTGGGGGATGGAAAGACATTTATTAACCATATATACCACACAAAGAAAGTGCGGAAATATGTTTTCAGCGTTCATCAGGTTGTGTCCATTGACTCTCACAACCTGACCCCTCTTTGGTGGCAACTAAGAGGAAGTCAAAATGTGAATCCCAATAGAGCTACACTGGACAAATCCATCAACACCTAAGTCTCAACTTCCTGTCTCGTGGCTTCCTTGGTGGCTCAGTGGTAAAGAATCCGCCTGCCAATGCAAGAGATGCAGATTGGATCCCTGGATCAGAAAGATCCCCTGGAGGAGGAAATGGCAACCCACTCCAGTATTCTTGCCTGGAGAATTCCATGGACAGAGGAGCCTGGTGGTCTACAGTCCATGGGGTCACAAAGAGTTGGATACAACTGAGCAACTAAGCAACAACTTCCTGTCCCAGAGAAGGAATTATGCCAGGCATAATCTTTTAATGCTACTAGAGACCAGTTGAATCAGCAGTGCTTAAATCATAGGTAGGATGAGTTGAAAGGACTTTGCAGACCTCCTAAGCTATTCAGGGGCCACTTCTCCGCTGGACACGACTCCTAGGTGTGTTTGGTGCTAACTGGCTGTTAATCTAGGGGCAAAGTTCAACTTCCTCTTGGGGTTGGAAACAAATGGCTGGGAGCAAAAAGTTTCCAGTTGATTTCTTTAAATCGAATTAACCCTCAGGACCTCTAGCATTTTCTCCCGTTTCTCCTTCAGTTAAAAGTGGAGATTGTGCTCAGTCATGTCCAACTCTCTGCAACCCCATGGACTGTAAGCCACCAGTCCATGGGATTTCCCGGCAAGAATACTGGAGTGGGTTGCCATTCCCTACTCCAGAGGATCTTCCCTATCCAAAGATCAAACTTGTGTCTCCTGCATTGGCAGGATGATTCTTTATCTCTAGTTCCACCTGGGAAGCCCCCAAATGGGGAGGAACCTCTCAAAATCAAACTTCAACTATCTGGCATAAATCACACCACGGCCCACAACCAAGTAACATCCACCCCCCCTCATCAGTAAGGATTAAAGTTTCACATGAACAGGTAACCAGGAGCTGAAGGAAGGGGGATGGAGACCACAGGTGCTGATCACCTTCTAAAGAAAAGGGCATCATGTGGAGGTGATTCTGCATTTCTAAGCATATCCACACTCCCTTGGCACAAATGAATCCTAAAGAGCAAGTAACTCTTTTTTTCCCCCCTCAGATAGAGAACTAACATTTGTTGTTGTATTTTTTTCAGCTTCAGATAGAACCTGTTAATTTTTGAAGCAGACTGCCCAGAAATACAACCTGGAAAGTAAAGCAATCTCCAGCCTTTTTCTTCTTACTGTTTTTCTTTTGAAACACATCCTGGGGCCCCCAAAACTCATCTCTTGGAAGCCTCCTACAGACAGCAATAATTGGGCCATTTCATAGGAAAAACCACTATTTGGCCTCAGCAAATAACATCAAACACACAAGCCAGGATGTAGGAATGTAGAAAGACAGTGGATTGAACCAATCTGTAGCCTACTGGGAATCAGAAGTGTCGGTGTCTGTCACAGAGTCACCTTAACCATCGTCACCACCTCTGTTCCCTAGCCTCCATGGAGGCTCCAGGTGAGCCTTGATGACCCCACCTCCAGGTGAGTCCAGGACCCGCTCCACCTGCCAGACCACACCATTCACAGCCTGAGGGTCCAGTCCACAATGTGTTAAAAAAAAAACACACAACTTTTAAAAGCATACTTGAATTGGAATGCTTACTGGAACACAAAAATCCTGCTTTGGGAAGGAAGGAAGAGGGGAGGGGAGGAGGGAAGGTAGACCCCCCACAGTGAAAACCCTGGTGGTGAGGGTGGTAACCTGAAACCTGTGAGCCACTCAGGACAGAGACTATAAACCATCCCCCTGCATCCCCAGCACCCAGGACGATGTCCTGACACAGAGCGAGAGATGGATAAATACCTGTTCACTGAACTGCATTGATGTGACATACAAAAAATCATATTTATTATGATATACACAGGTTCCTGAAAATTGAAATGCTAAAAATAAGAAATATTAAAATTATTACCATAAAAATTGATGTGAAGATGACTTTTAAAACCATCATTTTGCTTATGCTAGCAATAAAAAAATTCAATATGGAAGTCTTAATAACAGGTTAGTGAGACTGATAAGTGGAAAAAAGAAATAGGAGGACATAGAAGTTATTATAAATAATCAAACAGAAAGAACCAATTTGCAAATTTGCCACTAACTATTCTGAAGGAAGTAACTGATATGAAAACACTATTAAGTGGTGAGAATGGAGGCCTGTTCCTCTAAGCAAACTGTGTTGCAATTTTTTTAAAATGAGACAAGTAAATAATTCAGTCTTTTTAATGGGAAAAGATAAAGGAGCTGAAATGTCATATTTAAGAGAAATAGGATTTTAATTCAAAACTACACCTCAGTCTCCAAAGTATTTATATGGAATATCATAAGTCTTGTATGTTCTGGATAGAAATGAGTGGCCAGTCCTGTTGTGGCTTGTTGGGAACTTGCCCATGTCCTCCTCAGGGTCGCCTTCAGCCCTGATCGCTGGCAGAGCCCAAGTGGCTATAACTCCTGACCAGTCTGTTTTCTCGCCAGTGTCCTCTCCCAAGCAATACACTTGGTTGTTGTTCCTTTCATTCTAAACATATTTTTCTGACTCTAGACAGCGGAGGATTTTTTTTGTTTGTTTGTTTTGTTTTTCCCCCTCTGCAAATAACTAAGAACTCGGAGCTGGTGCTGGAGAAGTCTGTAAGCTCGACAGAAGTGGAGAAGAGGCCAGGTGGACACCCTGGTGCCTCTGGCAATGGGTGAGGCTGCTTGTCCCTGCTCTGGGCCTCTCTGCATCCCCTAATCACACCCTGCTTCCTCCCTTCTCCCAAAGCCCTTCATCAAGATCACCTAACCCCCCAGAGCAGGTCTTCAGCTCCTGTCCATCCTCCTCATGTGTTCATCTTCCTCCAGTGCTGGACACAGGTGTGTCAATAAGAGGGTTCCGAGGACCATGGGGACCACATACCCATTTGCTCCTGCCCTTCCACCCACCGCCTCTGCCCACACTCAGAGTCCAGGTGCAACCACCTGCTGGCAGAGCCTCCCACTGCTGCTTCTTTCCCTGTTCTCTCACCACCTTTGTACCAAAACCCACGGTGTCCTGCGTTTCTGTCTTAACTGACTCAAGTGCCATCCCTAGGAAGCCATCTCCTGAGTGTATGATGCTGAAAGGGGTCACCTCCTGGGCTGTGCTCCCAGGGGGCCTGTGCAGACCTCTGCATGTACCCACTATGTCTGGACTATTTGGTCACAGGTCACCCCCCACACACAACATTTTAAGTTCCCAGAGTCATCAGCTCCATCCTAGGTCTTCCTGTATCTAATAGGAACTCAACAGAGAAGGTCCTGAGGTGAACATACAAGACCACAATTCCCAGTGGGTCTGAATGAGGTGGAACTCCCATTCTGATGCATCTCTAACAGTGGCCTGGCCAAGGAAACCTAGATGGAATGAAGTGTGTTGACATGTCCTTACATGAGAAATTCAGAGAATTCTCCATGGCTGTTTACACTAATCAGCATGCCCTCATCTCTATGGGGCAGAAACAAAGAACATTCATATAGAGCCCTTAGATGTCTACCTTTCTAGTTTTTTGAGCCCAAGTGTAATCCATTTAGCATCGTTTTCCTCATCACAGGTGCCATCTCTCAGCCACAAATAAAGAAGACTTTGTCAACCAAGGTAAAAGAACACAGGAGGCACAGTCAAATTGGGTGATGAAGGACTATATCCAGGGCTATAGTCTGGGTTCAAAAAAGGTACAAATGACAGCAGAGCAGGGGGCCATCAACAGAGGACAGAAACCTGCATCCAACTTCTGTCCCACCCACACTCCCCATCTCTTGCCAGCACCTCTTCATGGCCACCCAACCCAGAAGAACTAGAGCAGAAAAGCACCCCGATGCAGTTCAGGCAGACCAGCGATGGCAGAGCAAAGGATGGCCCATGGGAGCAAGGCAGGTAACCGCACCAGCAGCACTGAGTTTTCTTTAGTTATCATAGACACTGCTGCCCTGATGTTCTGTGTATGACATTTCTAGCAATTGGCAGTCTGCTCATGTTCATGACATGCCCATGTGTGTGTACCCAGGTCAGTGTCCTGACAACTGGCCACATGTCACAACCTCTTGGATCTCTGAATCCAAACCCCAGCACCCCAACAACTGTGGTTTTCAAAGTTGGTAACCATCCATGTAAAGTCTCAGAGCTTAATTCATCTAAACTCTTCTTTCTTTCTCTCTCTCTCTCTTTTTTTTTTTTTTGGCCTGTAATGGGTCTTTGTTGCTACACTTGGGCTTTCTCTAGTTGCACTAAACAAGAGCTACTCTCTAGTTGAAGTGTATAGGCTTCTCATTGCAGTGACTTCTCTTGTTGGGGAGAACAGGCTCTAGAGTGTGAGGGTTTCAGTAGTTGCGGCTTGCAGGCTCCAGAGCACAACGCAGTAGTTGTGTGGCACTGGCTTAGTTGTTCTGTGGCATGTGGGATCTTCCTGGACCAGGCATCAAACTTGTTACCCTTGCAATGCAGAGTGGATTCTTAACCATGGGATCACTAGGGAAGCCCTGAACTCATCTTGACAATAGAATTCTCAACAGAGTGACTAAGGACCTCCTTCAGTCCAGTTCAGTTCAGTTCAGTCGCTCAGTTGTGTCCAGCTCTTTGTGACCCCATGAACTGCAGCACGCCAGGCCTCCCTGTCCACCACCAACTCCCAGAGTTTACCCAAACTCATGTCCACTGAGTCAGTGATGCCATCCAACCATCTCATCCTCTGTAGTCCCCTTCTCCTCCTGCCCTCAATCTTTCCCAGCATCAGGGTCTTTTCAAATGAGTCAGCTCTTCCCATCAGGTGGCCAAAATATTGGAGTTTCAGCTTCAACATCAGTCTTTCCAATGAACACCCAGGACTGATTTCTTTTAGGATGGACTGGTTGGATCTCTTTGCAGTCCAAGGGACTCTCAAGAGCCTTCTCAAACACCACAGTTCAAAAGCATCAATACTTCAGCGCTCAGTTTTCTTTATAGTCCAACTCTCACATCCATACATGACTACTGGAAAAACCATAACCTTGACTAGATGAACCTTTTTTGGCAAAGTAATGTCTCTGCTTTTTAATATGCTGTCTAGGTTGGTCATAATTTTCCTTCCAAGGAGTAAGCATCTTTTAATTTCATGGCTGCAATCACCATGTGCAGTGATTTTGGAGCCCAGAAAAATAAAGTCAGCCACTGTTTCCACTGTTTCCCCATCTATTTGCCATGAAGTGATGGGACCAGATGCCATGATGTTAGTTTTCTGAATGTTGAAATTTAAGCCAATTTTTTCATTCTCCTGTTTCACTTTCATCAAGAGGCTCTTATACAATGTCTCCTGTACAACGTCACAAACCTCTGTCCATAGTTCATCAGGCACTCTGTCTATATCAGATCTAGTCCCTTAAATCTGTTTCTCACTTCCACTGTTTAGTCATAAGGGATTTGATTTAGGTAATACCTGAATGGTCTAGTGGTTTTCCCTACTTTCTTCAATTTAAGTCTGAATCTGGCAATAAGCAGTTCATGATCTGAGCCACAGTCAGCTCCCAGTCTTGTTTTTGCTGACTGTATAGAGCTTCTCCATATTTGGCTGCAAAGAATATAATCAATCTGATTTTGGTGTTGGCCATCTGGTGATGTCCATGTGTAGAGTCTTCTCTTGTGTTGTTGGAAGGGGGTGTTTGCTATGACCAGTGCATTCTCTTGGCAAAACTCTATTAGCCTTTGCCCTGCTTCACTCTGTACTCCAAGGCCAAATTTGCCTGTTACTCCAGGTGTTTCTTGACTTCCTACTTTTGTATTTCAGTCCCCTATAATGAAAAGGACATATTTTTTTGGAGTTAGTCTTAAAAGTTCTTACAGGTCTTCATAGAACCATTCAACTTCATCTTCTTCAGCTTTACTGGTCGGGGCATAGACTTGGATTACTGTGATATTGAATGGTTTGCCTTGGAAACGAACAGAGATCATTCTGTCATTTTTGAGATTGCATCCAAGTACTGCATTTCGGACTCTTTTGTTGACTCTGATGGCTAATCCATTTCTTCTAAGGGATTCTTGCCCACAGTAGTAGATTTAGTGGTCATCTGAGTTAAATTCACCCATTGAAGTCCATTTTGCTGATTCCTAGAAAGTCGACGTTCACCCTTGCCATCTCCTGTTTGACCACTTCCAATTTGCCTTGATTCATGGACCTAACATTCCAGGTTCCTATTGCAATATTGCTCTTTACAACATCAGACCTTGCTTCTATCACCAATCACATCCACAACTGGGTGTTGTTTTTGCTTTGGCTCCATCCCTTCATTCTTTCTGCAGTTTTGTCTCCACTGATCTCCAGTAGCATATTGGGCACCTACTGACCTGGGGGAGTTCATCTCAGTGTCCTATCTTTTTGCCTTTTCATACTGTTCATGGGGTTCTCAAGGCAAGAATACTGAAGTGGTTTGCCGTTCCCTTTTCCAGTGGACCGCATTTGTCAGACCTCTCCACCACGACCTGTCTGTCTTTGGTGGCCCTACCTGACATGGCTTAGTTTCATTGAGTTAGACAGGCTGTGGTCCATGTGATCAGATTGGCTAGTTTTCTGTGATTGTGGTTTCAGTCTGCCCTCTGATGCCCTCTCTCAGTGCCTACTGTCTTACTGGGGTTTCTCTTACCTTGGATGTGGGGTTATCTCCTCTCAACCACTCCATCGCTGTGCAGCTGCCACTCCAGCGCCACGCAGCTGCCACTCCAGTCCAGTACAACTGGTCCACTAGGACCTCCCTAGTGAGACTTAAAGTCTGTCCTTGGGTTGAACTCACCCAGGAGAACACAGGTGTGATGGAGCATCTCCAACAGAAGAGATGTAACTGAGTTTGAGAAATTATTCTCTCATTGAGAGAAGACATGTCAAAGCCTGGTGGGTGGTGAGTATACACAGAATGACCGATGGCCTCTGTGACCTTCTCAAATGCCTTCCCATCCCAGGTCTTGGAAAATAATGAGGAAAGGATGTACAGTAATATGATGACCTGAACTCCTGAAATTAGTTTTGAAAGACAAGGATTTCAGGTTGAATGATGGGGGTGGGTGAGGGACATCTCTTCATTCTGGGAATAATGACCACGGCCTGGCATTTCAGAATAGCAGCTGTGTGTGGGGTCCTGGCCAGTCCCTCATATGTCCATCACAGAGCTTTCCAGTTGGCTCATCATGCTGATGGGAAATCATGTGGACAGGTGGTGGAGGATACATCCATCTCCTCAAACAGTCCATCTGATTGTGAAGGGTTCAACAAGAAGGTGGGGGACCTCCTTTTTGTCCACAGAGGTGTGGAGGAGGTGAGCAGTGTTTCAAAAGCAAACCCTCCTGAGTTCTGTCTCCTGCGCCAACCCTCTAGGGCCACCACAGCTAAGGCTCTGATGAAAGCCCAGAGCATCACAAGTCTTACCAAGACAGCCTATTGATCTCCTGAGCCTTGATCTCAGAGGGATCACACAATTGTAACAGAAGATGTCAGACATTTCCCTGTTCCATCACAGTGAAGAGGACAGCACACAAGTTAAATTGGAAATTCTAAAATGGAGCTCAAGGTATCAACCAGCCAGGCAGAGCCCTTCCCACAGGAGGAGGCAGAGCAGCAAGGTGGTCGTGATGCCCAGACCCTGCTGATCTGTGCCCCAGCTCAGCTCAGCAGCCAGGACTCCTAATGATTCTCCATCTCGGAGCCTCTGTCTCAGGGCCCTTTTCCTGGAACAGGCAATAGCAGTCCCCTCTGACCTCTGATAAGCTGGCTGCCAAGTCAAGTCTACAGATTAAATGGCCAAGAGGCAAAAGAGAGGGAGGGAGAAACACAAACAGCCCCTTAAAATCAAAATGAAAACTAAGTATTTACATTTGGCTTTAAGCTTAAAAACATGGAAGTGAATGTGAGGCCCCTTCCACGCAGGACACACTGACCAATTCCATGCTGTCTAACAGCTTCACACAGTGTCCACTGATTGCACTGACCAAATGCTGTGGAAACCTGTTCTAGACCTGAAGGGGCGAGGTGGTCGGGGAGAGGGTAAGGGCAAGCGAAGTCAAATACTTCCAGGCAAAGTGCCCAATAAGCTTCAAGTATAAATACAAGCAAAGATAGATGCACAAGCATTTTATCTTTCCAATAAGACTTACCCAATCACACGTCCTGCTTTCTCTGAGAGGTTGCACAAGGCACAGTGATCTTTCAAACAGGCCCACATGTTTGTACAGGAAGGTCCATTTGTTAAGAAAGCCACAAAAAATGGTACAGATGAACCTATTTGCAAAGCAAAGATGGAGACACAGATGTAGAGAACAAACCTATGGACATCAAGGGGAAGAGGGGGTGGGATGAATTGGGAACTTGGGATTGACACATATGCACTACTGATGGTGGTTTAGCTGCTAAGTCCTGTCTGACTCTTGCGACCCCATGGACTGCCAGGCTCCTCAGTCCTTGGGATTTCCCAGGCAAGAATACTGGAGTGGGTTGCCATTTCCTTCTTCAATACACTATTGATACTATGTATAAAATAGATAACTAGTGAGAACCTACTGTACAGCTCAGGGAACTCAACTCAGTGCTCTGTGGTGACCTGAATAGCAAGGAAATTCAAAATCAGAGGGGATATATGCATACATAGAGCTGATTCACTTTGTTGTACAGCATAAACTAACACAACATTGTAAAGTCACTCTACTCCAGTAAAAATTAATTTATAAAAAAGAGCGCCACAAGCATACAGCTTCAGGGATCCCTGTGTTAGTACACATGGCACTTTACCCCTCTAGTCTCTGTTTAAAATTCTACAAGAAATATCCCCTAATAAATGTGTAGGTACAGTGGAGAAAAATTACCAGAATGGTAGGCTTTGAGCCCTGGCCTTAATAGGGGGTGTTCATATTGAACATATATTTATTCCAAGACAAGATGATCTAACAACTCATCTGAAGAGAGTCTTTCTGGCTCCGTGGTCCCACTGACAGCATAGAAAGGAGATGAGTGCCTATTTCTGGGTGACAGGGGGGTTAACTGAGATGGAAGTATGCCCAAAAGGGGCTGGCCCGTCATGAGCATGACAAAAGGGTCTGTTCTTGTTCATAAAGCAGTTGTTGGAAATCTCCTGGCAGCCACAGCTAAAGAACACAAAGCTCCCTGGTCAGAGTCACTCCTCAGACTCAATGTGGACGCCCTTCTTCCACTGCAAAAGTCCCTGAAGCCGGCCTATCCCACCACAGTGCAGGGAAAGGGAGATCAGAGCATTTGCATGCACTGTTAGTGAAACACAGCCAGGGGCCCAATATAGGACTCTCTGGAGTGGGTAGTGCATGTGCTCCTCACGGGGTCAGTTTCACTCAGACACGCAGCTGAAAGTCAGCTTTCAGAAGGAGGTTACAGGAAAAGACTGAAGATGGAGAGTCACAGGGGACATTAAAAACACATTGTCTCAAGTATTGTAGCAACAAAAGCAAATAATTGGAAATAACAGTAAGAAATAGTTTAAAATATGTTTTAAAGTCCATATTATGGAATACTGTTCATCCACTCGAAGTCATGCTGATGATAAATTTTTACTAAGAGATTGTTAAATAATTATAGCAAATTATAAACCACGTCTAAGCATCTGATTTGATTTTATGAGAAGTCACATGACATGATAAGAGCTAGGGTAAGGAAGCATAAAAATAGTAGGAATAGTCATTGCTCAGGAATGCAATTACAATTGATTTGTATTCTGAATTTAGATTTCAGTCTCTTTTTATATTTTCTGGAAGGATATAGGCTATTTTTGTAGCCAGAAAAAGAAAAAACCAAGACACATTACTTTCCATAACCAAGAATCAACTACATTGGACAGGGCAATCTGGATTCAACTCTGAACCTTGAAGAAATATGAACAAAAAGGGTTTTGTAAAACCAGGAAACAGAGTCACAGACGAATTCAGTCAGGACCTATCAGTAACGGAGCCTGTGTCATTAGGGACAGAACTAAGAAAATGACGGGGCCTGGGTCCCCCCACCTGCCACTTCCAGCCTTGGACCCACACACCCATCCTCCACACAAGGAGCAGGTCTCACATTTTCTCTTGCCTTTCACTGTCAAAACCTGTTCTCAGAAAAATTGATTTCATATGCGTCCATAGTGTTCTTTAAAACCCCAGCATTCTCACAGACTCTAAGGCCTGACAAGCCCTAGAGTCTTCAACACTGCCTGTATTTGAGTTCAGGGCCACTTGGTGTCCAGATTTTCAAATTAGAGATGATTTCTGGAAACATTCTAACTTTAGCAGCTTTGGTTCCCCTTGATACATGGGGGAAAAGTACCCTGGAGAAAAGTGTATCTTTCTCCCTGATTTAGAAGGTGACTTGCTAGCTCCAGAAACCTGAGTAACATGAATGGAGGGGCAGGGACCATTTGGGGCAATGGCCCAACACCCACCAGGCTAGTTCCCAGTCGACAGGCTTTGTGACCAACAGCTGATAGAAGAGGAAGATCCTAAAACAGGTGTAAAAATCACTTCACCTTCATGGACACAATTTAAAGAGCAAATAATAACTTTTCATGGTTTAATTATTTTTCTAATCTTTTAAAGACTTCATTTAAGCTCACCAAGATTACAGTAGGCTAGTTCTGATGTTATCAGATGACAGTCAAATCTGGGGCACCAGATAGTGTGTAGTGTGTTAGTCACTCAGTCGTATCCAACTCTTAGCAACCCCGTGGATTGTGGCCCACCAGACTCTGTTCATGGAATTCTCCAGGCAAGAATACTGGAGCAGGTTGCTGTTCCCTTCTCTAGGGGATCTTCCCCACCCAGGGATCGAACCTGGGTCTCCCACATTGCAGGCAGAATCCTAATTGTCTGAGCCACCAGGAAAGCCCGGGGCAACAGATGTGAAAGTTTCTGTCCTGTCATACAGCCCATGGAATTCTCCAGGCCAGAATATTGGAGTGGGTAGCTAGTCCCTTCTCCAGGGGATTTTCCCAACCCAGGGATCAAACCGGGGGCTACTGCATTGCAGGCAGATTCTTTACCAACTGAGCTATCAGGAAGCCAGGTATCAGGGCACCAGATATTCTTTTTTTTTTTCCATTTATTTTTATTAGTTGGAGGCTAATTACTTTACAATATTGTAGTGGTTTTTGCCATACATTGACATGAATCAGCCATGGATTTACATGTATTCCCCATCCCGATCCCCCCTCCCACCTCGCTCCCCATCCCATCCCTCTGGGTCTTCCCAGTGGACCAGCCCCAAGCACTTGTCTCATGCATCCAACCTGGGCTGGTGATCTGTTTCACCCGTGATAATATACATGTTTCGATGCTGTTCTCTTGAAACATCCCACCCTCACCTTCTCCCGCAGAGTCCAAAAGTCTGTTCTGTACATCTGTATTCTTACACAAAATTCTCCCTCTTCAAATGCTGGGCAGATGCCCCCAAGATGACTTCCTCTTTCATATAAAATCTCTTCCCTCCACATCTTAAACTACCTTAAAAGAAACTTTAAAAGGTTTAAATCTTCAGCCCTACAGTGGGCTAAATAAAATACTTCTCCGACTGTAAGTATCCTGAAGGTAAATAATATATCTTATTTTTTTGTTCAAACCCACACACTTAGCCACTGGCACAGAACCTAGTGCACCATAAATAATAAATGGGAAGTGACAGAATGCTGTGTGTACAGCAGAATAAGTCTAGTGAATTCTGTGATTCCAAATTGATGATTTTCCACTATTTTCCAGTGGCATCAGTGAGTAAAGGGCATCCCTGGTGGCTCAGATGGTAAAGAATCTGCCTGCAATGAGGGAGATGTGGGTTCGACCCCTGGGTTGGGAAGATCCCCTGAAGATGGAAATGGCAACCTACTCCAGTATTCTTGCCTGGGCAATCCCATGGATAGAGGAGCCTGGTGGGCTCCAGGCCATGGGGTCGCAAAAGAGTCGGACACAACAGTGATTTTCACTCACTCAATGAGCAAAGTAACTTCTTTCTCTTAAAGACCTAGTGGCAAAAGGCAAGAACCTCATACAGTGGCAGGAGCCAGGAGGTGAAAGCACCATTCCAGCAGCTCTCCAAAATCAGGTGACTTCTGCAGGTGACTTCCCAGAAGCCCTGCAGATCTCCATCTGAAAACAGATGCCACCACCCACTGCCCACAGGCACCCCAACGTTCTTACCCAACTCTGACTGTATTTTTGCTTCTCTTAATAAAATGAAGGCATTCCTTCTCGATTTTTCAGTACAAACTTTAAATAGGAAAGAGAAACAGGAGCTAGATGAGGACCAATCATTCTCTATAAATTATAGAATATCTGTAAATACTGCCTGGAATCATTGTCCAGTTCTCATAAATGCATCTCTCCTTTGTAAACATTCATCCACAAATTTAGAATCACTTAATAAAACATCACATGAAGCACCACAGGGCTGGCTTGATCAGGGACATCTCAGGAGCCCCATCAGCTCTTCCTAGGAACCTGAGAATCACCCACCAGATGGGGATCTGAGGCCCATCAGTGTGCTGGTGCACTTTCATGGGTGGAGACCAAGATTCTGTGGTCCTCACCAACCACTCTTGCTCAGCCCTCCACGGAGAAGACTTCTAGTTCATGCTGGGGGCATGCTCGTCTCCTCTGATGGATCACTCCCTGTGGTCATGTTGCAATGGCTGCACAGCGGAGACTCGCAGAGAAAGAGCCACAGTCTGCTTCCATGTGTGGTTCACAATGAAAGGATGAACCTACTGAGCCCCATCATTCTAGACACTGGTCTCCTTCCCTTTCTCCTGGGGCCCAACTAGAAAGAAGTAATATTCCCCTTCCTTACCAGATGGGAGATCCAAGCTACTTACAGAGAGAATGCCCTGGCTCTGTGCTCTGGAATCACTCGTGTTTGAACTACATGGTTTTAAAACCACTACATGGTTTTAAAAGTGAGGAAATTGATACCCAGTGGGGCCAAGACATTTGCCCCAGATCAGAGCTAAATTAGAAACTAGAACCCAGGTCAGATCCACTCAGCCCCTCCTGACTATCCCACACCCAGCTCCCCCTGCCATTTCTAAGATTAACTCAATATGTGGTCAAATATATTTCTGAACAATATGGAAAACATAACAAACTCATAAAATGCTAGTGAAATTATTTCATTCATACCAAGTGAGACTCAAATGGCAATGGGAAAGAAATGGGCATATCCTACCATGTGGTTAATAAAAGCTAATAACCTCAACCTGAATCCCTGCTCACAGGATTCCTAGATCCCAAGTTAGGACGTCAGCCAGTTTGGAAGATTTGGTCCAAACAGTCCTGAAATCCCCTTGCTGCAGATCAGAGACGAGATAGGATGAACTGGCCTCCTTTCCCTACACTGATTTCCCCACGACTTCCAAAAATAATACTCTGGGCCAGCTGTTCAGTAAAGCCCTCAGTTTATTTGTAGTGAGTTGGAATAGGAGACCATAAATTAAACTCAGATACCGTGAGAGAGAAATATGAATCCTTCCAAACTGAAAAGCCTTTCTTGTTTTCGAGTGGAATGAAAGAACGTCAGGCAATGGAGCTTTGACCCGACACTCCCCCAAGTTTGAAGATGAAGGGCCAGAAGAATGGACTTGTCCTAAGCCAGCGAGCCAGCTCAGTCCCTTGTTTTAATCCTCAGGTACCTGAAGAAATACAGAATTTTTTAAATTAATTAATTTATTTTAATTGGAGGCTAATTACTTTACAATATTGTGGTGGTTTTTGCCATACATTCACATGAATCAGTCATGGGTATATATTCTGAACCCCCCTCCCACTACCCTCCCCATCCCATCCCTCTGGGTTGTCCCAGTGCACCGGCTTTGAGTGCCCTGTTTCATGTATCGAACTTGCACTGGTCATCTATTTCACATATGGTAATATACATGTTTCAATACTATTCTCTCAAATCAACCCACCCTCTCCTTCTCCCACAGAGTCCAAAAGTCTGTTCTTTATATCTATGTCTCTTTTGCTGTCTCACATATAGGGTCATTACCATCTTTCTAAATTCCATATATATGTGTTAATATATTGTATTGGTGTTTCTCTTTCTGACTTCCTTCACTCTGTATAATAGGCTCCAGTTTCATCCACCTCATGGAATGGATTCAGATGTGTTCTTTTTAATAACTGAGTAATATTCTATTGTATATATGTACCACAACTTTCTTATTCATTCATCTGCCAATGGGCATCTAGGTTGCTTCCATGTCCTGGCTATTGTAAACAGTGCTGTGATGAACACTAGGGTACACGTATCTCTTTCAATTCTGGTTTCCTCGGTGTGTATGCCCAGCAGTGGGATTGCTGGGTCATATAGCAGTTCTATACTGTTCTCCATAGTGGCTGTACCAGTCTGCATTGCCACCAACTGTGTGAGAGGGTTCCCTTTTCTCCACACCCTCTCCAGCATTTATTGTTAGTAGACTTTTTGATAGCAGCATTGTAAATCAACTATCCTCCAGTATAAAATAAAAATTTGAAATATATAAATATATTTAAATAATTATTTCAATCAAAATTATATGGAACTATGGAAACTGTTCAACTGTGCTATTATAAAACATTGATCCAGAGTTTAGTTTGACATAACGGAATCTGTTTCAAAAGCCACATTCTTGACCAAAAAAAAATGTATCGATGTTGGCATAATTATGATTTTTGGAAGTTTGTATTTTAGAATGCTCCATTTCAAAATGGGCTGAGACCAGGAATTTCCTGTCGTTACACTGTTCCCATGCAGCCACTGGGCCAAGTCTGGCCTTCCCTTTACAAGGAAATGGAAGAAACCGAGGTCCCTGAGTGTTCCTGTTACAGAGTTTCAGGAAGAAATGCAGTCAAGAAAGAAAGCCAAAGAAAATACACATCAAAGTGGAAATGAAGACCTCTTCCAAATAACATTATCTCCACAATTTATTTTACCAAATGATGCTCAGTGCAAACCACAGAGCCTGGCAGAAATTGTCAGGATCTCAGGTCCATTGCTTCCCTTAATTGATGAGGCACCAGCCCCTGACCATATTCAGACAGTGCAGCAACAATGGAATGATGGTTTTGCACAATAATATTGATATTAAAGAGACCAAAACTTAGAGAGAAAGGAAACTGTAGAAAGACTGCATTATTTATAATAATAAAGTTAAACCATCTCCTGGAATGTGTCCACAAGGGCAGTTATGGAGTCGGGAGATCTTAGCTGCTAGGATCCCGCCACTGGGTTCTGCCCCTCTGCAGACTGGCAGCTGGCCCGGACAGTTCTCTTGGTATGAACAGCAAAGCTACCATAGTGTGCATGGGGGAATTCATGCTTCTTTATCCCTGTCCTTAAGGAGACCACAGCTGTTACTTGCAAAAACTCAATGATGTGTTTCTAGCAGTATTGTTGCCCAATCTTGTGATGAGATTGCTGGATTTCATCATTGTGCCCTATTTTTGCTCAGTAATTACTTTGGAGGCCTATGAGCATCTCTCTGTCTCTCTGTTTTTCTTTCATCCTTTCCTTTCTTAGGTAAACTGCTAACTTGTTTACACTCCCATCTTTTCACATAACCCTTGCTAAAGAAAAAAAAAATCATTGTACATTAAGCTATCTCATCACCGACTCAATGGGCATGAATTTGAGCAAACTCCAGGAGGTGGCACAGTGGTAAAGAATCTGCCCACCAATGCAGGAGATGCAAGAGATGTGGGTTCGATTCTTGGGTCAGGAAGATCCCCTGGAGGAGGGCATGGCAACCCACTCCAATATTCTTGCCTAGAGAATCCCCATGGACAGAGGACTCTAGTCATTTGGTAAATTTTAAAATCCTCTATTTTCTTTACTGCCTTAAGTCTTGGGTGCTGAGATTTTTTAAGTGCCCTAACCCTGTCTGGTTTCTTTCATTTCCCATTGAATTACTGAGTTCTCATGCTTTATATATTTTAATTTTTAATGCAACTTGTTTTAGCACAGAGTTTCATGGAACTTATATGGGCAAAATGAGAATTTACCATGTCATTTTAAAAGTTTTACTTATGTATTACACAGTATTTAAGAAATATAAGGTTATAAAAACAATGCAACAAATATTTGAAAACCAAAACATTAGCAATACAGTTAATTCATCTTCATGATCCCTCCCCTGGGCTGTCTATCTTCCTTCCTCCCAGTTGAAACTTTTGTAATACTTTTTAAGTTTGTATTTCTCATAAATTTTCTCATATTTTTGTTACTTATGGGTCCAAAAGTAATATACTATGGCAGTATTTTATGCAGTGGAATTTCATGAACTGATGAAAACGAATGTTTGTAAGACATCTTTCAAGTCATGAAAATATCAAAATTATTTAGGAAAAATAAACAAGTGCAGAAAAATACATGCAGTGTGAAAACCATCAATAACCTGTTTTAAAACAAGAATTGTACTTTATTAATATAAAATATTCCTTTTTCTCCCATTTAAGTATTTTGCCTTGAATTATTGTTTATCTTTAATATTTAATATGCTAATATTTGGGTTGTTTCTATTTTCATGATTTACAGGAGTCCACACTCAAGCTTTTATTCTTTTTAAGGTGACTTTATTTTAAATATGTTGCCTTACACTGAACATTTTTTCTTATATCTAGTGTGAATGACTATCCTTTCATGAGGTAGTTCAACTAATTAGCACACAGAGTTGAAATACTTAGTCATCTTTTTGTGTGCTCTTTCCTTTTTTTTGTTTTTGAACTTCATCAACTATTTCCTTTGTTTTCACTTACTCACCAAATAAACTGCATAGCCCTTGCTTTTGTCATAACCAATGTTTTAATATAGATAGACAAATGACAGATACAAATATATATACATACTTACAAAATCATGTATCTTGCCTTCTATGTTAACTACCCATTACTTTTAAGATTTTCAAAACCGTATTTAACCTATATTTCTTGTTAACATTCTTCTTACACTGTCCTAAAAGAAGACAGTAGATTTTTGAATTATACTGAACAGAATACTTTAATATACTTTACTATTCTACTTACTTTTCTCTGTCCCACTCACCACTGGACTCTATTAGCAGAATTAATAATATATTTTTAATATTTCTATTGCATTATCATTTTTAATGTATTTTATACTTTGACACTTGTATTAAGTTTCTAAATCATATGAAGAAGTGTTTTTCATTTATTTTTGTTGTTGAACAGGTTTTCTGTTTGCCTTCTCTCTCTGTCCTCTGTCTTCCCCCTTTCTGAGTTTAATATGGACTTTTCAGTGCCCTCTATGACTCACATTGGAATTGCTGAGTCCAAATACAGATGACAACTAAGATCCCTAGAATCTCCCCATCCAGGATTGCTCCATCCCCAGCTGTTCCCCCAGGATGGGTCCATGCTGGAACTGAGCATCTCAGATTTGGCCCAGAGCGGACCTGCCCCTCTGGGTGCCATGGCCCAGGACCATGGCTCTTCTGGTCCATGGATGCTAGACATCCACATATGCAGGAGGCTTTCTCTCTCTTCCTGTCCCTCCTCCTTTCACGACACTTTGGATGCTTTAATTAATGCACACATAATAAAGGTGTAAGTTCAGATGCTGAATGGATTAAATATATAAATGATTCTTGAAACAGGTTTTGGGTAACTCCCCAGAAAGGTCAAAGAGGGAGAAAGGAAGTAATTCAACAAATAATTAGTGTCTCTAGTTCATGGTGGAATCCCCTGTGTGCAGTATGTTATTATTATTTTTTTTAATGTAATCTCTTGGCCTTCCTGGCATAAGTTCTCAGGCATTTACTCAGCAAAATATTTATTTGTTCAAAGTTTCTTATCATAAATAGGAAGGCAGAGATTTGCAGAGGTTTTCTTTATACTTTATTTTCTTTGTGAATAATTAACAAGCTTTCAAGATTATCAGATGGATTTTAGAAAGATGACACAGATGGTATTTGTTAGTATTATGCTTTAATTTTTGATCATTTAAAGCAAACAAATGGGGGACTGGGCAACCTGCCCAGCCATCCATACCATTCACACGAAGTTGATGGACAAGAGAATAAGGCAAGCACTGTGTTTTCCTGGCAAATACAAACAACATGCAGAGAAACTCAAAAAACCTTAGATGTGTCTCTGAAAGAAGGAAAGAAATCCAGAGAAGTAGGTGGAGTTAGTGGACATCTCTGTATGTGCTAGCTATTACAGGGCTGGTGTTCAAGCCAAACCCCCAACAGGAATGCAAAATTAAGCTTTCAGTCAATTAATTATGACCTGGGTTTTAAGAAAGTCGGTCTTTTTGAGCAGAGGCATTCTCAGGGCACCCCGTTTTCTTGGTCCCTTGAGCACAGTGGCCTTAGCAGCAAGAAATGGCTCTCCTCGAGGCCCAGCTTGAGAGAAACCAGTAGAGAAAGACCATGCTGACCCTGTCGCTGCCCCAATTTTTTCTCTGCTGAGTTGGGACCGCACAAAAGCCTTTGTCCTCAGAAGCATCAACCAGGCATTCTCTGTCACAGAAATAAAGCAGAGTGGAAATATTGATAAGAAACTTCACGTCGACCTTTCACAGGATGGAGGTATGACCTGGCAAAGGAGCACTTTTCTGAGAGTAGCCAGCACCCCTCTTCTTGGCCCCACAGAATTTCTTATCCAGCATCTGGAAATGCCACAGGGGTGAACCTCCAAACCCCTCACATGCGTGGGGCCTAGGTCTACCCTCAGGCTGAGGGGAGACCAGCTGGTGTCTGCTAGGACCTGGAAGTCAGAAGACTGACCTTGAGGTTAGAAGGCCTTCTCTCTCACTCATCCTGCTGGAAGGCAGCTTCAAACCTAAGTCACCCTCCCTGCACTTTGCTCTCCTGCTATGGGGGTGACAGACACCCCCAAACTCAAGGTCAGGGTCTTCCCTATCTGGTTAACAAGCTCTGTATCCAGAGAGAGTAAAGAGTGATAGGGTACATGATTCCTGTGACAGGTAACGTGTATGCTCAAAATGATAGACACTGATTCCCACAGCTCTGGAGGCCAGAAGACCAAAGTCAAGCTGTGGACTGAGCCATGCACCCCCAGAGGTCCCAGGGGAGGCTCGCTGAGGTACTGCTCCAGCTGCTGGGTAGCTGCATCAGCCTACCTCTGCCTCATAGTCACCTTGCCTCTTCCTTTTCATTAGAGTCTCTCTGTCTCTCTTACACTTGGGATAGGGATGGGGTTTGAGCCCACCCAGATAATCCAGGATAAAATGCCTGTCTGTGTGAGTGCTGAGTTGCTTCAGCATCCAACTCTTTTGTGACCCCATGGACTATAGCCCTCCAGGCTCCTTTGTCCTTAGGATCCTCCAGGCAAGAATACTGGAATGAGTTGCCATGGGATCTTCCCAATGCAGGGATAGAACCCGTGTCTCTTATGTCTCCTGCATTGGCAGGCAGGTTCTTTACCACTCACTCTAAAGTCTCTACCTTTCACTTTATGGAATTAGGAATTAGGACCTGGTATCTTTGGGTGGCCATTATTCACACAACGTGACGAAAAAAGGTAAGAAGAGCTTTCTTTGTTTTATTCAGTCTTCTTTATTACACAGGATGTGTTGGTCTGCTCAGGTTTCCGTAACTGGATGGTTTCAGCAACAAAAGTTTGTTTATTTTCTCATAGCTCTGGAGGCTGAAGGGACCAGCCTGGAGAAGGCTCTCCTTGAGGCTAACAGATGGCCACCTTCTCCCTGTGTCCTCACGTGGCCTCTTTTCATTCATGCTTAAGTTCGTGCTGGCATCTCTCTTTATAATGGCATGCATCCCACCATGAGTCCCCATCCTCACGGCCTCGTCTGATCCTAATTACCTCCCAGAGACCCATCTTCAAACACCACCATTTTGAGGGTTAGCGTTTCAACATGTGAATTTTGAAGGGACACAAACATTCAGTCCCAAACACTTAATTCTGTGCTCAGGAACTAAAAATGCCCAACTACAAACTCCAAGGGCCCAGGTGGTGCTAATGGTAAAGAACCTGCCTGCCAATGCAGGAGACATAAGAGACATGGGTTCAATCCCTGGGTCTGGAAGAGCCCTCAGAGAAGGGCATGGCAACCCACTCCAGTATTCTTGCCTAGAAAATTCTATGGACAGAGGAGCCTGGTGGGCTATAGTCTATGGGGTCACAAAGAGTCGGACATGACTGAAATGACTTAGCTCAGCACTACAAACCCAAAGAAGTAACCCAGGACTCCAGATTCATCACTGAGTCTCTGAGTTCATCTCCGTCAGACATGGAAATAGCTGTGGGAAGAGCTGCTTCTTACCTTTTGTAGTCAAGAGGGAAAAGGGCACACCATAATTGCTGACTCTTGGCTGGGGGTGGGATAAACATTTTGCAGGACAAAACTTATTGTCACTGAAATGTTTTCCCCCAAACCTACTGGGATCTCACTCATGACACAGGTATAATGAAAAAGTATAAATACCCTCTAACTTACCCTGTTTTATAACATCTAGGTCATAATAATTCTTGAGACCCAGAGGTTTCATAACTTGCCTAAGAATCCAGACCATATGTTAAACATGTCTCTCTGCAATTTTGCATTCTGGATATACATCTGGGCCTAATCCAAAAACATCATGTACTCATTCCACAGGGCAATAAATTTTATGATAAACTGAAGAATGCAAAACCATAATCTAACATTAAAGCATATATTTTTCACTTCTAAATAGTTTAGCTGCTTATCCTCAGAGATCAGTAATGCAGCCACGGAAGCTAACTTCCCTCCCTGCTTTCTGAACAAGGAGATTCAGTGATATCCATCTTTTTCACACATCTCTGCGGTCGGTGAAAAGTAGCTTGTTGTTGTTCAATCGCTGAGTCACATCAAACTCTTTGCGACCCCATGGGCTATAGCATGCCAGGCTTCCCTGTCCTTCACCATTTCCCGGATTTGCTCAAACTCATGTCCATTGAGTCGATGATACTATCTAACCATCTTATCCTCTGTCGCACTTCTTCTCTTGCCCTCAATCTTTTCCAGCATCAGGGTCTTTTCCAATGAGTCGGCTCTTCACATCAGGTGAAAATCACAAACATTTATATTAGGCCGTGCCTGTGAAGATCACTACGGAGCATATAATAAAACTCCCAAATGAGAGAGAGACAGAGAGGGTGGAGACACACAGAGATGGAGCCAGAGTAGAGTGTGGTGCAAAGACCTGGAAGAAATCAGGAGGACCATTCCTGGAGCCAGCTGGCCCTGCAGCGGGACCTTTAAACTGTTTGTGAAATGTGCTTTCTATGATTTATAGAGAAATTTCCCCAAGATGCTGCCCAAGTCTTTTCATGGTCATTTGGACCATCTTCAGTCTTTAAAGAAATAAAAGCAATGCATTATTTAGAAATAAGTTACAAACAGCAGAGACTAAAATCTCTCAAGCTGTGTACTTGCAAACATACACAACACGTGTTGCTCGAGATAAACACACCATCAACCAGCCTCCATCCCTCCCATGTCCACAGGTGTCTCTTCTTGTTCCACAATTGGTTGTTGATTGCTGAAAGTGATGAAGATGGAAGCTTCTTTTTGGGTGTGTTTTCTTTCTTTCTGTAAAGAGCACAGGAGACTGACAAGTATGAAGGGAAAATAATTCATAAACTAGCATTCATAATTGGCAACTCTTAGACAATTAGCTATTAGGATACACAGAAAGAATCTATTTGTTTTTTTTTTAAGAAGAACCCATAGGATTTCTGAACCATAACCTTAAGTGTTCTTTTACAAGCTTTGCTGGTAGCTATCCTTATTGACATTTGTGAGGAAGCCTGCTTGTGATGGCCCTGATGGATAGGAATATGCTGCATTAAGGCCACTCCCAGCTCAAGAACAGGTTGCATTCGCATCACTCCCTCCTAACTTGATTGTTTGCCATCAAAGGTCTCTTCCCCAGGTAACCACAGGCTGGGGAGTTTCCCTGGCCATCCTGAAGAAACCCTTTTATTCCTGACCAGGTCATGGTTCCTTCAGCTGTGGCTTCAGCAAAGAGGCAGCAGCAGAAATGTCTACGTGTGCTACCTGCTGCTCATAAATCCAGGACCGAGGCCTGGCTGTCCCAGTTGCCTCTTTGTTGATACACATAGTCTTCAGGGGCAGAAAGCCCTAAAGTTGTCCCAAACACCAAGATCTCTCAGAACTACAAGGTAGGTAAGATAACATGGTCGAAATAAGGACCAGACTCTTTCTGTTGTTGGAAATACCAAAAGAAAGAAAGAAAGAAAAATTGGTTTCAATTCATTATATTTTTTAAATACATTACTTAAAAATGAAAAAGAATGTGTTATCACAACAGTTAACTTCATAAGCCACATTAAGGATGAAGAACACATTCATCCATGGAATATATGGCTTTTCTCACCATGGAAGTTCAGAGATCTTCATGTGAAAAACTTTTAAAGGGATAAAAATGTGTGCTCTCACCAGTGGAGGATAGAACCATTTTAAAGGCAAACGTTTACCCCTGAATTAGTGGCTCTCTGCTGCTGTCAGCACCTGCACTGTGGTTTTCTACTCACTGTTGCCTGTATCATCAATTTCTATTTATTCTCGTCCACTCCTAAGTGAAAACACAGTTTACTGCATAAACCACAAAAGCCTCTTGTTATCCTCAGGCAGGCGTTAATAATGCATTCTGCAATCTTGCTCAGAGGTCAGAGAGGTGGGTCTTGCTCAGTGAACAGTAAGTGTACATCCCCCTTATTGACTAATTCATGGACTCTGAACATTAGGACAAAACCTAGAAGTCATCTACCCAGCTACTGATTCAAAACAGAGACTTGTCAGGTCCCAGTATCTTCTGAGATGTCTCCAAGAAGGAAGATATTTAGTGCTTGGTTTTGCTGTGTTTTTCTAGATAATGAAATGCCTACATGATGAAAAGTAAATCCAAGATGATGTGAATAAACAGTGAATGGATGTGATAGTGGCAAAGTTTCATCATAAGCCAGTTTAAGTTTTAGGAGTAAAACCATCTGAAAGAATTATATAAGAAATGTGTGTTTGGCTTTTATTTTACATAGAGTATATTTCAGAGCTAATTCTACTTGATCTGTTCTTCAAGGAGCATGAGTTCCTAGAAAAACAGGCATGGATAATGTGGAGATATATTTAATGAGAGTAAAAACCTCCCAATATTTAAATACATCAATGCAAATGTGCATTGGGGGTTTAGGTTTGAATATTTTAAAACTAGAAGAATCTAAAACTATTTCAGGAAAAAAAATCACATCCTCATGTCAGCTGTTCTACAACCTTGTTGCTCTCATCTGACAAACTGCAGGTAGAACAGAGTTTTATATTCACAGGCAGTAATATTATTAATTAGATTTTTCCAGGAATAGATGTTTCTCTAAATCAGTTAGAAAAGTTCTCTCTTTCCTTGAAGGTACCTAGGTGTATTTCCTTGTAAGCCTAACCCAAATACCAACAGATTAGAAAAATGTCCTCAGTTTATTTCAGTCAATGAAGGATAATTTATTCAGAGAGTACTCAGAGGGGGAAAAAAAGCATTCATTCACCCATTTGACAAAGTATCTATTAAGTGTTTCCTATGTGCCAACCACTGTTTTAACTGCTTCAAATTGAATGTGAGCATAAACGTCCCAGAGCTCATGGGGCTCTGACATGGACACTGAAGGGCTAATTCCAGTCGACTCGTAGATGTGCTGAGGGAACCACATGGAACACTTCACACATGGAGACCTCGACCTTCTTGTGGATAAGTGAAGAAGCTCTTGGCTCTAAACCTCCACGTATCTGTACAAATAGAAAATGCTCCACACAGGTGAAGATGATACAGGAGGTAAGAAACATTTTCCCATTTAAGGAGAGGAATTTCTGCAAACCCACTTCATTTTCTTCCAAACTCCTTCAGACACTATAAAGGTAAATGATTCATGTCCTAAGGATATAGTGTGGATAGATTCTAAACTGGCTCTAAACTCAATAACTTTACCTAAACAGCAGGTTTATAGATCTGCCACAGAAGTATTCTCACGGACACCCCCTCCCCCCCCAAAAAAAACTAAATGAAATGCAGCATTTATGACATGAACTATCCAACTATTCAAACTATTTAAAAGGTTTAAGCCACATAAGCATTATCAAATCAAAATACACAGTCCTCACTAGAATATAAATTCCACAGGGACAGGGGTCTATATTTGTTCTCTGCAGTCCCCTAATCCTGATGGCTTAAATACCACCTCACATAGTAGGCATAATAATTGTTTGTTGATTATTTTTAATGTAGACAGGTTTTATATCTACATGTACTTGGATGAATTGCCAATTGCATGTGTGCTAAGTCGCTTCAGTCATGTCCAACTCTGTCCACGGGATTCTCCAGGCATGAATACTGGAGTCAGTTGTCATGTTTTCCTCCAGGGGATCTTCCCAACCCAGGGATTGAACCTGCATTTCTTATGTTTCCTGCATTGGCAGGCAGGTTCTTTACCACTAGTACCACCTGAGAAGCCCACATTGCCAATTAATATAAGTCACTTAGTAACTCCAACTGGCAAATAGATGCTGGGAAAGTGGAAACAGTGGCAGATTTTATTTTCTTGGGCTCCAAAATCACTATAGACAGTGACTGCTGCCATGAAATTAAAAGACACTTGCTACTTGGAAGAAAAGCTATGACAAAACTAAACAGCGTATTAGAAAACAGAGACATCACTTTGCTGACAAAGGTCCATCTAGTCAAAGGTATTGTTTTTCCAGTAGTCATGTATGGATGTGAGAGTTGGACCATAACGAAGGCTGAGCACCAAAGAATTGATGCATTCTAATTGTGGTGTTGGAGAAGACTCTTGAGAGTCTCTTGGACTGCAAGAAAATCAAACCAGTCAATTCCAAAGGACATCAACCCTGAGTATCATTAGAAGGATGCTAAAGCTAAAGCTCCAATACTTTGACCACTTGATGAAAAGAGCCAACTCATTAGAAAAGACCCTGATGCTGGGAAAGTTTGAGGGCAGGAGTAGAAGAGGATCAACAGAGGAGGGGATGGTTGGATGGCATCACTGACTCAAGGGACATGAGTCTGAGCAAACTCCAGGAGACAGTGAAGGACAGGGAAGCCAGGGTGCTTTAGTCCATGGGATCACAAAATGTTGGACACGACTGAGCGACTGAATAACAATAATCTTCAATTCAAGCTATTTAAGCAAAGTAAGGCTGAAAATCCATTTCTTAAGAAAAAAGCAATTTCAACTCCAGAAAGATTCTCTATGTGGTGATACTCCTAGTAATTGCTTCCACAATTGCTCATGTTTTAAGAGAAAATGTTATTTTTAAGTGATCAATCAATTAGGGTCTGGATATCAAGTATACTGGTTGCAGTCTGCTTTGACACTACTTGGAAACATTAACAGGACATGCAAAGGAAACAGTAAAATCTAGTTCCCCGTTCACTGCATTGTTCTTCTCCACTTAGTCCTATAAGCAAGCCACTTCTTTCCACCCATAACTTGGAAAAGACATGATTTTGTGTATTGGGAAATGCGGGTGACCCATGACAAGCTGACCACACAGGCAGTGGCAGAAAAGTCACCCCACATGGCCCATGGGGGCATGGAACCCCAGCCCAGAGAGAAAGAAGGTAACTTCTGGCGGCTCTGGCTCTGAGGGCTAGAGAGAAATGTGGGTGAGCCTGTGGCTGCTGCTGTGGTTGGAAGTAGTTAGGTTTCATGGGTTATTAACTTTCAACAGTTGGGCATTTTTAACTCGAGAAATTACTGGAAGACTCAGTCTTGCCGTGTCTTACCCTGAACCAACACTGGCCATGAAAACAAGACAGGTGGCATCTCTGCATTGTGGGTTTTACAGTGCAGCAGAGAAGACAGAAAATTAGGCAGATAAAACCATGAAATAGGAGAAGGCTCTGATAGAAGAAACCAGATGGTGCTGAGAACATATCCCAGGGAGTCCACCTGGTCCCCGAGCCAGATGAGGACTCCCCAGGAATAGGTGACGAAGACGAGGGCTGGAGAGTTGAGGACACCAAGCATTCAAAATCTGACTCAGTTGCTGCCTTAGCAGATATTCCCACGTAGCACTGATCTCTCAGGAGCCCAGACCCAGCTCATGTTTTCTAAGGAGGAAGAGAGGGTGGGTTGGCATACCAGAGCAGAGAGAGAGTTAACGTCTCAGCTTGACAAGGACCATTTCCTTCAGCTTCTACAAAGTTTGCAGTTCAGGAATATTGATCTCTCTAAAGTAGACGTTGGCCTTAAGTGAGCAAAAAAAGAAAAGCATAAACAATCTCTTCTCCACCCAAAATTTTTGTTTTATTATCTAAGTACTTCATGCCTTTCAGAAGGCTCCACGTCAGCCATTCATCAACATCTCCAGCAAGAATAGTGAAATTCTTGGGGGAAAAAAGAAGCAATTAAAAGTGCTTTCAGACACACAGATACAGAGAACAAACTAGTGGCCCAGTAGGGAAAGGGGTGGGGGTAAAATAGGGGAAGGGGATGAAGAGGAAGAAACTACTGGGTATAGAATCAGATACAAGGGTGTGATGCACAGCACAGGGAATATATTCAGCATCTGAAATTATCAGATGACACTGGCTAGTCTATAAAAATACTGAATACTAAATAAAATACTAATATACTAAAAAAAAGTGCCTTACTAATGAGGTGTCAAATAATTGTGATTTTAACTTTAAGATTTCTAGTATGAATGATTCTAATTTTCTTGACTACCTAAATCAGAAACTTCTAGAGTATGGTGTCTTCAAAAATAGTTTATGATTACATGCTTGTAAGCAAATATTTACCTCTTTTCCTCTTTCCCACCTCTACCTGCAGAGAAAAGAGTGTGTGTGTTTGTGTGTGTACTTGGGAGAGGAGGCTATTTAGTCATTGAATCTTAAACGAACTAACTCAGTGCATCCAAGCCCCTTTCTAACACACCTAACCACATCCATACTAAATTTTTAAGCACCTAATTCACATTGGTTATACATCACCTAATGATAGAAATAAGATATGTTGAAATAGTTTAAATGTTCTTTTAACGGAATCTAGAATTATTTTCATAAAAATGTTAATAACACTAAGGCATTCAATAAAATATGTATGAATGAGGGAATAGTCCAATGTGATCACAAATTACTTGCCATCCAGTCCTATTTTGAACCCAGACACGTCAGCACATCTTTTTATGATCATGGTAAAGTAGGTCATTTCGAGTCTTTGGAATTATTTTTTACTCTTTCAAACAAGTTTAGATGATGATTGAGATGTCTGGTTTTGAAATTTTGTAATTCAGTTTTTTCCATATTCCAAGCTGACATAATGTCGAGTGGATTTTTTAGCCTCAGATCTAATCATTTCCCTGACTTTCAAATGTCTAGCTAGAAAGATCCTGCAGAGGTTTCACCCCAGTAAGCTGGATGCTCCAAGAGCCAGAAAACACCATGGAGACACATATCATGGGGTCGAGGCTGACTAAAGAGGCTGACGCATCAGCAGAGAAGACACGGGGGATGGTTTTCAAATGTGGTTCTGTTTCTGTTGCTCCTTGGAAATGAAGCTGTGAAACATGACTTGGAAACATAGCAAGTCAAGGAGCATGAGCCCCTGGACAGAGGGTCATGGGGTCAGGTTTACTTACATATCTCCCCATACCTTCACTTCTGCCATCTGTGCTTGAAGGACCCAACTGGCCCCTCCAAGCAGCTCCCCACTCCATGAAGGTCAAAAACAGCACTGTGCACAACCACATGCCTGACACAGTGAGCCTACTGGGAGGTCAAACCTCGGGGTCAAAGGCCTGTGTTACCCCACCCGGCAAGCCATCCAGGCCAGCTGAAGTGCAGGTTGACAGCAGGGAGACCCTGGACGGGCCATAAAGGGGGGAATGATGACATTAACTAGGACATTAGTGCCACTGTGGTAGCAGTGGAGACAGTGGCCTGGCATCCAGACCCCTTTGAGGCCTTGGGACAGAGGGCTACTGACCGTCTGTTTTCTGGGAAGAGGTGAGGACATCTAGTTCCCTGGCTACTTCATCCATGAAGAACAGAGATATGCCAGGATGTTAAATCAATTCTCCAAATGTGGGGGACAGACGGCAGGGCATTTTCTTATGGGATTAACTTTCTGGATGACAGTCTTCCTGAACTCGAGTCAGTATGTCACAGACTGAAATATATAAGGGAGGTCCATTGTGAAATAATGGGGAACTTACGGGACCCTTACATGTCACTCGAAACTTGTCCTTGGTTTCCAGACTCCTGGGGAAGGGAGGGTACTATGATTGGAAATTTGATGAGCAAGCCTTATGTCCTTGGGAAGCTAAATAATCTAAATGGGAAAATAATCTGAAAAAGAATAGATATATGTATAACTGGATCACTGTGCTGCACACCTGAAACTAACACAATACTGTAAATCAACTCAGTTCAGTTCAGTCATTCAGTCGTGTCCGACTCTTTGCGACCTAGTGAACCACAGCATGCCAGGCTTCCTGTCCATCACCAACTCCCATAGCTTGATCAAACTCATGTCCATGGAGTCAGTGATGCCATCCAACCATCTCATCCTCTGTCGTCCCCTTCTCCTCCTGCCTTTAATCTTTCCCAGCATCAGGGTTTTTTCAAATGGGTCAGCTCTTCACATCAGGTGGCCAAAGTTTTGGAGTTTCAGCTTCAATATTAGTCATTCCAATGAACTCCCAGGACTGATCTCCTTTAAAATGGACTGGTTGGATCTCCTTGCAGTCCAAGGGACTCTCAAGAGTCTTCTTCAACACCACATTTCAAAAGCATCAATTCTTCAGCACTCAGCTTTCTTTATAGTCCAAATCTCATATTCATACATGATTACTGTAAAAAGCATAGCCTTGACTAGACGGGCCTTTGTTCACTAAGTAATGTCTCTGCTTTTTAATAAGCTGTCTATATTGGTCATAACTTTCTTCCAAGGAACAAGCGTCTTTTAATTTCATGGCTGCAGTCAACATCTGCTGTGATTTTGGAGCCCCGGAAATTAAAGTCTGTCACTGTTTACACTGTTTCCCAATCTATTTGCCATGAAGTGATGGGACCAGATGCCATGATCTTAGTTTTCTGAAAGCTGAGCTTTAAGCCAACGTTTTCACTCTCCTCTTTCACTTTCATTAAGAGGCTCTTTAGTTCTTCTTCACTTTCTGCCATAAGGGTGGTGTCATCTGCATATCTTAGGTTATTGATATTTTTCCAGGCAATCTTGATTCCAGTTTGTGCTTCATCCAACCCAGTATTTCTCATGATGTACTGTGCACATATGTTAAATAAACAGGGTGACAATATACAGCCTTAACGTACTCCTTTCCCAATTTGGAATCAGTCTGTTGTTCCATGTCCAGTTCTAACTGTTGCTTCCTGACCTGCATACAAATTTCTCAAGAGGCAGGTCAAGTGGTCTGGTATTCACATCTCTTTCAGAATTTTCCACAGTTTATTGTGATCCACATAGTCAAGGCTTTGGCACAGTCAATAAAGCAGAAACAGATGTTTTTTCTGGAAATCTCTTGCTTTTTGGATGATCCAACAGATGTTGGCAATTTGATCTCTGATTCCTCTGCCTTTTCTAAAACCGTCTTGAACATCTGGAAGCTCACAGTTCACGTATTGCTGAAGCCTGACTTGGAGAATGTTGAGCATAACTTTACTAACATGTGAGATGAGTGCAATTGTGTGGTAGTGTGAGCATTCTTTGGAATTGCCTTCCTTTGGGATTGGAATGAAAATTGACCCTTTCCAGCCCTGTGGCCACTGCTGAGTTTTTGAAATTTGCCCAGCATATTAAGTGCAGCACTTTCACAGCATCATCTTTTAGGATTTGAAACAGCTCAACTGGAATTCCATCACCTCCACCAGCTTTGTTCATAGTGATACTTCCTTAGGTCCACTTGACTTCACATTCCAGGATGTCTGGCTCTAGGTGAGTGATCCCACCATCGTGATCATCTGGGTTGTGAAGATCTGTCTTGTACAATTCTTCTGTGTATTCTTGCCACCTCTTCTTAACATCTGCTTCTTTTAGGCCCGTACCATTTCTGTCCTTTATTGAGCCCATCTTTGTATGAAAATTTCCATTGGTATATCTCATTTTCTTGAAGAGATCTCTAGTCTTTCCCATTCTATTGTTTTCCTCTATTTCTTTGCATTGATCGCTGAGGAAGGCTTTCTTATCTCTCCTTGCTATTCTTTGGAACTCTGCATTCAAATGGGTATATCTTTCCTTTTCTCCTTTGCTTTTCACCTCTCTTCTTTTCACAGGTATTTGTAAGTCCTCCTCAGACAGGTATTTTGCTTTTTTGCATTTCTTTTTCTTGGGGATGGTCTTGATCCCTGTCTTGGGATTTCATCCAAGTATTGTATTTTTGGACTCTTTTTTTTGACTATGATGGCTACTCCTTTTCTTCCAAGGGATTCCTGCCCACAGTAGTAGATATAATGGTCATCTGAGTTAAATTCTCTGATTCCAGTCTATTTGAGCTTGCTGATTCCTAAAATGTGCACTCTTGCCATCTCCTGTTTGACCACTTCCAATTTGCCTTGATTCAGAGACTTAACATTACAAGTTCCTATGTAATATTGCTCTTTACAGCATTGGACCTTGCTTCCATCATCAGTCACATCCACAGCTGGGTGTTGTTTTTGTTTTGGCTCTGTCTCTTCATTCTTTCTGCTCTTATTTCTCCACTGATCTCCAGTAGCATATTGGGCATCTACCAACCTGGGGAGTTCATCTTTCAGGGTCCTATCTTTTTGCCTTTTCATACTGTTCATGGGGTTCTCAAGGCAAGAATACTGAAGTGGTTTGCCATTTCCTTCTCCAGTGGACAATGTTTTGTCAGAACTCTCCACCATGACCTGTGCACCTTGGGTGGCCCTACATGGCATGGCTCATAGTTTCACTGAGTTAGACAAGGTTGTATTCCATGTGATTAAATTGGTTCGTTTCCTGTGATTGTGGTTTTCAGTCTGTCTGCCCCTGATGGAGAAGTATAAGAGGCTTATGGAAGCTTCCTGATAGCTGACTGAGGGTGAAACTTGGTCTTGTTCTGATGGGCAGGGCCATGCTCAGTAAATCTTTAATCAAATTTTCTGTTCATGGTGGAGGTGTATTCCCTCCCTGCTATTTACCTGGAGCCAAACTATGGTGGAGGTAATGAAGATAATGGTTACCTCCTTCAAACAGTCCCATGCATGTACTGCTACACTCAGTGCCCTCAACCCTGCAGCAGGCCACCACCAATCCACGCCTCCACTGGAGACTGCTGGACATTCACAGGCAAGTTTGGGTCAGTCTCTTGTGGGGGTCACTGCTCCTTTCTCCTGGGTCCTGATGCACAAAGTTCTGTTTGTACACTCCAAGAGTCTATTTCCCAGCCTTGTATAAGTTCTGGCAGCTCTTAGGTGGGGTTAATGGTGACCTCCTCCAAGAGGGCTTATGCCATACCCAAGTCTGCTGCACCCAGAGCCCCTGTCCCTGTGGTAGTCCACTGCTGACCCGTACCTCCACAGGAGATGATCAAACACAGTTCTGTCTCAGTCTCTGTGGGGTCCCTGGGCCCTGGTGCACACAAGGTTTGTTTGAGCTCTCTGAACATCTCTGGTGGGAATGTGGTTTGATTGTAAATGTGAATTCACCCCTCCTACCGTCCTGCTGAGTCTTCTCTTTTGCCCTTGGATGGGGGTACCGCCACTGTTAACTGACATCAATCTATTTATGAAACTGTCCTTCCCTCCTAGACATGGGAATAGAGATTTCCACCTGTTTTGTTCCTGGTTACAGCAGACTTCCAAAGAATATCAAGGGGAGATAAGAAAGACTTCCTAAGTGAACAGTGCAAAGAAATAGAAGAAAACAACAGAATGGGAAAGACTAGAGATCTCTTCAAGAAAATTAGAGCTACCAAGGGAACATTTCATGCAAAGATGGGCACAATAAAGGACAGAAATCATTAGGTTTCTCTTAGGTGATGGACCTAACAGAAGAAGGAGATATTAAGAGGTGGTGGTGGCAAGAATACACAGAAGAACTATATGAAAAAGATCTTCATGACCCAGATAACTATAATAGTGTGATCACTCACCTAGAACCAGACATTGTGAGTGCTATGTCAAGTGGGCCTTAGGAAGCATCACTACGAACAAAGCTAGTAGAGGTAATGGAATTCCACCTGACCTATTTCAAATCCTAAAAGATGATGCTGTGAAAGTGCTGTACTCAGTATGCCAGCAAATATGGAAAACTCAGCAGTGGCCACAGGACTGGAAAATATCAGTCTTCATTCCAATCCCAAAGAAAGGCAATGCCAAAGAATGTTCAAAGTACCAAATAATTGTGTTCATTTCACATGCTAGCAAGGTAATGCTCAAAATCTTTCAAGCTAGGCTGCAACAGTATGTGAACCGATAACTTCCAGATATTCAATCTGGATTTAGAAAAGTCAGAGGAACCAGAGATCAAATTGCAAACATCCGTTGGATCATCAAAAAAGGAAGAGAATTCCAGAAAATCATCCACTCTGTTTCATTGACTACGCTAAAGCCTTTGACTGTGTGGATCACAGAAAAGAGTGGAAAATTCTTAAAGAGATGGAAATGTCAGACCACCTTATCTGCCTCCTAAGGAAATCTGTATGCAGGTCAAGAAGCAACAGTTAGAACTGGACATGGAACAACAGACTGGTTCCAAATTGGGAAAGGAGTACATCAAGGCTGTATATTGTTACCCTGCTTATTTAACTTATATGCAGAGTATATCACGTGAAAAGTCAGGCTGGATGAAGCACAAGCTGGAATCAAGATTGCCGGGAGAAATATCAATAACCTCAGATATACAGATGACACATCTTTATGGCAGAAAGCAAAGTTGAATTAAAGAGCCTCTCGATAAAAGTGAAAGAAGCAAATGAGAAAGCTGGCTTAAAACTCAACGTTCAATAAACGAAGATCATGGCATCCAGTCCCATCACTTCACGTCAAATAGATGGGGAAACAATGAAAACAGTGAGAAACGTTATTTTCTTGGGCTCCAAAATCACTGCAGCCAAGAAATTAAAAGAGGCTTGCTCCTTGGAAGAAAAGTTATGATTAACCTAGACAGCATATTAAAAAGCAGAGTCATTACTTTGCCAACAAAGGTCCTTCAAGTCAAAACTACTTCCAGTAGTCATGTATGGATGGGAAAGTTGGACCATGAAGAAGGGGGAACACTGAAGAATTGATGCTTTTGAACTGTGGTGTTTGAGAAGACTCTTGAGAGTCCCTTGGACTGCAAGGAGATCAAACCAGTCAGTCCTAAATGAAATCAATCCTGAATATTTATTAGAAGGGCTGATGCTGAAGCTGAAGCTCCAATACTTTGGCCACCTGATACGAATAGCCGACTCACTGGAAAAGACTCTGATGCTGGGAAAGACTGAAGGTGGGAAAAGGGGACGACAGAGGACCAGATGGTTGGATGGCATCACTGACTCAATGACCAAGAGTTTGAGCAAGCTATGGGAGATGGTGAAAGACAGGGAAGTCTGGTCTGCAGCCGTCCATGGGGTCACAAAGCGTCAGACATGACTGAGCAACTGAACAACAATACCAACAGTCCTAACACTTAGAGCACAACATCATCCATGTGAAGTGTTCAATAGATCTTTGTAGAAGAAATTAACTGAGGACCTTAAATTTCAGAGAGTACTATGCCAACCTCGCCAGATAACTGCTGCACAAGATGTCAACTTGTTCTTTGCAGTCAGCTCAACTAAGTGACCCTGCTTAAACCCCAGTGCTATTCCCCTCAGCTCTTCCATCATCCTCCCAGCTTCCAGCAGCAGTCCTTCCTCTTACCCCCTTGTCACTAAAATCCAACACGAATAACTTTCTCATATCAAATACTAAAGAGATGGTGACTTTGCAAATATCTTAAACAAAATAACAGTAACTGATGGTCACAACCACTACTCATCTTCTCCTAAGAAATAATTAGTGCAGACTTGGTGACAGTTTCCAACCCGGCCAACTGTTTGACAATTATCTACACAATGCACACTGCAGCAGAGAAGAAGCAGAAAATTCCCCCCCCCCCAAGAGATCTCCCAACAGAGACTCTCAGCTCTGACAGGGCTAAACAGTCAGTGGTGTTTAGTTTCAACAAAAAGCCTTAGGCAGCAATGCCTGAGAGACATTACCTGAATAACAGACTTTGTTTTACACCAGTTAGGTTTAGCACAATTTCTAGAAACTTGAGTTTAACTGGGATCCCTACAAGGGGTTCCCAGACCTCTCTTAGTGAAAATTCCTTCATGAGAATTAATGTAATGGGTTTCCAATTAAGTCTTTTCAAATGAAGTCTTTCAAAATGAAGCTACCATACATCTTCCATATAAGAGATAAAACCCACATACTTTACTGAGGTTTTCACTAAAATACTTGTGCCTCAAGGTTCAAGAGCAACCGGTATCATTTTGGAGTTGGAAAACTCTACTTCCTTTTCAACAGTGGAAGAAGTTTCCTAGAATTTCAGAATGTAAAGCTGGAATTATTTCTTACAGAAATATTATCTAAATAAGACCACTTTACATTTGTATATTGGTGTAACTTTAAAAATGCACAAGTCTATGTCTATCTCAATAGACACCATCTCAATGTTCACTGAGCTGCCAGGAGCTACCACTCCACACATAACATGGTTCCTAGAGGAAAATGTGTTAAATGCATCCAACAGCCATAAAATAGACAAAGGTTTGGAGTCTAGTGGTTCAAGAGGTGTAGGCCATGAATAACTGGCACGTGCTAAACCAGTGGAGGTGTCGAGTTTTTAGCACGAATCTCAGACGACCCCAGTGAGAAGCTGGTGAAATTCTGGGGTATGGAACAAACCAGAACCAAGACAAACTATACAGGAATCTTTCAAATATGACCCCACAACAAACAGAAGATACACAGCACACACACATATGGAAAAAAAAAAAAAAAACCCTACAGAATATTTAGTGGGCTTAGAAAAATCCACCTTTGAAATACTCTGCCAACATATGCAAGAGTCTGGAGCAGAAGGAGGGAGTCGTCCCGCCATGTTGGGAAGCAATGACAGGTCAGCTGACAACGCCAGAATCTACCTTCTCTTGGACAACCCAGAGTCCATTGCATCCTTGTTGAATGTCAGGCAAGGAGAAGCATTAGGGACCTTTTTGGTTTTTTTTTTTTTTTTTTTCCAGAAATGTTTCCTGGGCCAGATTTAAAGTTTTTTTTTTTTCCCTAAGAAACCATTGCCACCAAGTCCTCAACACCACAACAGAGTGTTCTTCAAGGGGAACAGAGTCAATCTCTACCACACCCAACACCTACAGACCCCAAGAAGATGTCTGACACTCAAGTACAATCCCACCTAGATCTTCCCGTAACACCTATAACCAGATAGGCCTATTTTGCTTAACAAAGCAAATTCATATGACAAAAAGAAAACATGGGATAGTGGGTGCGTGAGAATTAGATTTTATTTTTTTGAGATCACTAATATCATGAATACAAATACCTGTTCAAACTTCTCAAGAGAAGGTGACTTTTCATAGCATCAGGTTACTAGTTATGCATATAGAGGAAATGTCCCAAACAGGAGAAGGTTGTGAACATGACAGATTTCATTAAGGGTCCAGGGAAGATAGTTACACATTCATCTAAAACTGAATATAATATTAGTGATATCTCTTTTTCACATTTCACATTGAAGATTTGAGAACTAATGTTTCCTATTTAATCAAACAGCTACATTTCAAATGCTGGCCCAAGCAAGCCTAAAAGTTTAATTTTTGTTAAAATTCCTGTACTATTCCTAAACTGATGTACTCTGATAGAAATAAGTAATTTTCCACACCTGGAGTAAGTTTCCATACCTGGAGTAAGTCTTAACTGTAAACAATGGAAATTTTGAAGGACTTAGTATTTCTTTAAGAGTGGGAGTGGTAAGTAATAACAAAGACTGAGACCAGTTGATTTCACAGCATTTTTATACAATTTAGTGATAAATGGAAATTTTTCTTCACCTATGACGCTAATACAAAACTTATGCCAAGTTTCATCAAGAAAATTTTGAGAGATATTCAAAAAAGTTTTGTTTACTCACCCAGCATTTCTTCCTCTCCAAGGATCATAAAATGAGAATCTAATAAGAAAAAGTCAAGAATATAAAGTGCAGTTTTGGGATACAGGAATGGCAGACTTGCAGTTGATCTTTCCAGTTAGAAGATGTTATTCTAGCACCATCTCAGATATTAAGGATGCCAATGGATTTCTCATGGTGATTAAACATGTCAGGTAAAGAATGACAAATTAGGCAGGATAAGGAGAATAAAGGGTGAAGAGGTGATGCAGGAGTTGGTGGTGGTGCTATTATTGTATAATAAAGTCCTCAGAGAAGACAGGGATCTGAATTATGGGAGTCATCACTGTGGAGCTGATATTAAAAATATGACTGAGTGGTGGTGCATCCAGAGAAAGAGAGTAGAAAAAAAGAAGACTGAGCTCCAGACACTCCCCACTTAGATGTCAATGTTTCCAAATATGGGTTTTATATTATGTAGGTATAGTGAGGGCAACAGGTCAGGAGATGACAGCCATAGAAGTGATTGGTCAATTTGGGGAGAATTAATATCTAAACAATATTGAATCTTCCAATCCATGAACATGAATAGATCCTCTACTTATTTAATTCCCAATTGTTTACAATCAGGCTTATGAAGTATGTGACATACAGCTCTTACGTACTTTCCTAGACTTGTACCTAAGCATTTCCTAGGTTCTTTTTGTGCCAGTACAGAGAAATGTGATTCTGTACATTGACCTTACAGCCTGTGATCTTGATAAATCATTTATTAGGTCTAGTCGGTGTCTCGTGGATTCCTTGGGATCTTCTCTGTATATAATTTATGTTTATAATTAGGTCATCTACAAAGAAAGATGACTTTATTTTTTTCCTTGTAATCTGTATACCTTTTCTTTCTTTGTCTGGCCTTATTACACTGGTTCATGTTGGAAACAGTGATAAGAGGCAATATATTAACCTTGTTCCCAGTCTTAGTGGAAAAGAATTCAGTCTTTTGCTATTAAGTATGATGTAAGCTATATGTTTATGTAAGGTTATATCAGGTTGAAGAAATTCCCTAACATTCTTAGTTTTCTGAAAATTTTTATCATGAATGTTGAATTTTTTAAAATGCTTTCATGCATCTGCAGAGTTTGTCATATACTTTTGGTTTTCTTTTTTTGGACTGGATCTGGTGGATTACAGATTGATTTTTAGATGTTGAATCACCCTTATATTCCTTGGATAAATATCATTTTATGATGTATTATCATTTTTATATATTGCCAGATCCCATTCAGTAATATTTGTTACAGTTTTCATGTTTACACTCAGTAAACATGAAAAGGAGTAAACTCCTTTTCTTAAATTTGTCATAATAATACTGGTCTCATAAAAGGCCTTCCATTATTTACATATATGTGGTCACATCTCTTACAAGGCTTTAGCACAGTTATTAACACAAACCTGATGGTAAGTAAGTGTTGTTAAGTAAGTCACTCATTGGAGAGTCTTTGTGACAAGGGGGCATCTTTTCCTAGTCTCTCTATTTCCTGTCCCTTTTCCTTACATGAGAACTAAGAGGAGCAAATTCAGTTACCTAGAAAATCCCTTTCCAGATATAAATGTTTATGAAGCTAAATTTACAGAATTTCAGGAGTGTCAGCCAAGTGTGACAGGTATCATGCTCAATAAAATCTTTAGGTCCTCGTAAAATTAATCTGGCTTCTTTACATAGTATTTTGAGACTGTGATTTAATTAACCTTCACATTCCCTGTCATCTAGCAGAGCTCTTTGTATAGGACTAACGTCATAGAACAGTAGATTTCAACCTTGGTGTGCCTCAGCCTGTTGTTTAAAAAAAAAATAATACTGATATCCACGTCTTCTCTCTCTAATGAAAACTCAATTCAGTAGATCTCAGGTTATGTCTGTTTAATTTTTAAGGTATCATGGTTGCAAACCATAGTTCACTTTCTGCCTTCAGTTCACATTGCTGCCACCAAGTACAGAGGCCTGCCCTTTGGGCAAGTTACACAATATTAATAGTTCCTCGTCTGTAAAATCAGAACAGCTCCAAACTACTATTGTGAGCATTAAATGAGTCACATGTAAAATGCTCAGAATGTGGTAAGTACATATAAATGTTAACTATTACTGCTATTTTTTTTTATTATTATTGTCACCGTAGGTTAGGTTAGCCCAAGCCATTTGTTTCCCATTTTTAAGTAGTTGCATGCTGTGCTCAGTCACTCAGTTGTGTCTGACTCTTTGTGAGCCCATGGACTGTAGCTCACTAGACTCCTCTGTCCGTGCGATTCTCCAGGCAAGAACACTGGAGTGGGTTGCCATTCCCTTCTCCAGGGGATCTTTTTGACCCAGGGATCAAACCGATATCTCCTGTGGCTCGCGGATTCTTTACCACTGAACCACCTGGGAAGGCCATCTTACTAGAGTTGGGGGTCCCCTTTAACATAGAAATAGATCAAAGACACATAAACTCTGTACTTGCTGAGTAAACATATGACCAAAATGTTACCGTGAATTCAAGTAAATTGTATTTTACTTATTTCATTAGCATCTATATACAGTTAAGTCATTATCTTTATTCAATACAAAGATAATGCTTGGCTTTCCTGTAGATTTTCACATCCGTGTAACCAATCTGAGCTTGCTCCCCACCCCTCTTAAGGTTCTGAGTTCCACTGGTTGTGACCTACCACTCCAGACATATCAAGCTGCCTTGGATTTGTCTCAACATGCCACCAATCTTCCTGAATTCCTGCTCTCCTCACTGTCCCATCTACCTCAAACACCCACCCATCTGCTTCTCTATTTAGACCATAAGTCATGAATGTCAACAAACTCCTCTTAACCCACTGGCCCGAGCTTTCCCTACAGTTGGTTAGTGAGGAATTGAAGGTGCCATCCAATTAAGTGCTCTGCTCACTAACAGGAACAACAGTGAACAGGCATGATTTTTTAAATGGGATAGAGGGAAGGTCAGGGAGAGAAAGCAGAGAGCAGATGAGTGAATGGAGGTCTGTGGGCCTCAGGAGCATCAGAATGCCAGCACACATCTGGGAGGGCACATTGGCCAGGACCACAGGGTCCTGTCCTCTCTCTGTCCAAGCACAGAGAGACGGACCCAATGATGCCAGGCCCTGGCTCCACAGTAGCAGCTCACCCCAGTTACACTCCAGGGTCACTAGGCAAGATCAGTGGGCATGGGAAAGTGCCACCCTGACAGGAGAGCCCAGGGTCAAGGGCCCACAGCACTCACCATATCCCCAAAGGCTATCTTGCTGAGGAGCAAGGAGAGGGCACAGACTGAACCATTTTACCAAACTATGCTCAGGAGCTAATCAAAGAAGTTTTTAAAAAATCCACTTGCTAGAATAATTTTACTTGATTAGGCTAAAATTATGGGGCTTCTCTTTTCATTCTTTCTGGTGATCCAGCAGGACGGAGGCTCATGTGAACAGCAAACAAAGGACCGCTCAGAGAAAAACAAAGTTACATTTTTCTTTACCTGCTTGAGTGCAGCGTGATTTAAATTTTAACAGTCCTCTATGACTCTTTTTAACAGCAGCATAAGTGTTAACTGCCCTGTAATTGGTAGAATACACTTTTATGTATCAAGGATCACAGACTCAGTTATTCAGAGCACCACCACTCCCTCCCCTGGGCAAGCTGGGAGGGCTGTAACACAGGTGGTTGAATTAAAACAGCCAAGATCCCACACAGCCTAAATTCTCCAATGAGTCAGTGTTAAGAGAGAAACATTGAACACTGGGGTGCACGTGTCTCTTTCAGATCTGGTTTCCTCGGTGTGTATGCCCAGAAGTCATATTGCTGGGTCATATGGCAGTTCTATTTCCAGTTTTTTAAGAAATCTCCACACTGTTCTCCATAGCGGCTATACTAGTTTGCATTCCCACCAACAGTGTAAGAGGGTTCCCTTTTCTCCACATCCTCTCCAGCATTTATTGCTTGTAGACTTTTGGATAGCAGCCATCCTGACTGGTGTGTAATGGTACCTCATTGTGGTTTTGATTTGCATTTCTCTGATGATGAGTGATGTTGAGCATCTTTCCATGTGTTTGTTAGCCATCTGTATGTCTTCTTTGGAGAAATGTCTGTTTAGTTCTTTGGCCCATTTTTTGATTGGGTCATTTATTTTTCTGGAATTGAGCTGCAGGAGTTGCTTGTATATTTTTGAGATTAATCCTTTGTCTGTTGCTTCATTTGCTATTATTTTCTCCCAATCTGAGGGTTGTCTTTTCACCTTGCTTATAGTTTCCTTTGTTCTGCAAAAGCTTTTAAGTTTCATTAGGTCCCATTTGTTTATTTTTGCTTTTATTTCCAATATTCTGGGAGGTGGGTCATAGAGGATCCTGCTGTGATTTATGTCAGAGAGTGTTTTGCCTATGTTCTCCTCTAGGAGTTTTATAGTTTCTGGTCTTACATTTAGATCTTTAATCCATTTTGAGTTTATTTTTGTGTATGGTGTTAGAAAGTGTCCTAGTTTCATTCTTTGCCCATCAGCAGACGAATGGATAAGGAAGCTGTGGTACATATACACCATGGACTATTACTCAGCCATTAAAAAGAATTCATTTGAATCAGTTCTAATGAGATGGATGAAACTAGAGCCCACTATACAGAGTGAAGTAAGCCAGAAAGATAAAGACCAATACAGTATACTAACACATATATATGGAATTTAGAAAGATGTTAACAATAACCCTATATGCAAAACAGAAAAAGAGACACAGATGTACAGAACAGACTTTTGGACTCTGTGGGAGAAGGCGAGGGTGGGATGTTTCGCGAGAACAGCATCGAAACATGTATATTATCTAGGGTGAAACAGATCACCAGCCCAGGTTGGAAGCATGAGACAAGTGCTCGGGCCTGGTGCACTGGGAAGACGCAGAGGGATCGGGTGGAGAGGGAGGTGGGAGGGGGAATCGGGATGGGGAATACATGTAAATCCATGGCTGATTCATGTCAATGTATGACAAAAACTACTACAATATTGTAAAGTAATTAGCCTCCAACTAATAAAAATAAATGGAAAAATAAAATAAAATGAGTGAAAAAAAAAGAGAGAGAGAGAAACGTGTCTTACTCGTCCTGAAGGAATTACTAGGCTGCCTTTCCCTACAGTGTGACTTCAGTATTCCTACCCCCACCACCAACTTTTCCTCCCCGCCACACACCAGTAGAAAAGAGTTAGAAAAAAGTACATTCTGGATGACTTGATTTGGCTTTCAGTTTGAATAAGTTACCACAACTGTTCTTTATTCCCCTGGAGATTACCCTTGACAACCAATGCACTCCCTTCTTTCAAACGATCTACTCAGCTTAGACTTACAAGTTATTTTGTATAGAAGAGGAGTTTTGTTTCTTCACACCAGACTAAAAACCTGCCATAGTTCCATTTTCCTTCCTGATTTATTTATTTTTTTCCCTTCCTGATTTAAACATTTTATTTTAAATGGAAAAAAAAAAACTGTTTCTTTTTTCTTTTTAAAAATGCGTCCTTAAAGAATAGAATTATATTTACACAGAGACAGGAGGTAGTTTCCTCACATAGTGTTAAAGGGATTAGAGAGAAGACAGCAAATTAGAGGGACTCCACTGTGGAACTGCACAGGCAGAACTTTGCAGCCTTCAGATATCAAAAAAGGTATTGAAAAAACTACAGGACTGGGTTTTCAGCTTGTGGACAGACAATGTAAGGTAATGAGTCAAGAGGACTTTAGAGGGCATTTCACTAGAGTGGGTAAAAATAAATGGATAATATAGTAGAATGGATACCATAGGAATGACACAGGAGAATGGAAAAAAATTTTTTTGATACAAACAGCAAGAGCAGTAAGTGAGAGCTTCTCTGCTAGCTCAGATGGTAACAAATCTGCCTACAGTGTGGGAGACTCAGGTTCGATTCCTGAGTCGAGAAGATCCCCTGAAGAAGGGCATGGCAACCCACTCCAGTATTCTTGCCTGGAGAATTCCAGGGACAGAGGAACCTGGTGGGCTACAGTCCATGGGGTCACAAAGAGTCGGACATGACTGAGTGACTAACACACACACTACACTACACAAGGCTGCCACAGACTGCAGACATCACGGAAGCTCTGTGGTCAAGGCAGGACTTGGGCTCCCCCTTGAGGGGTGGGAAGAACCTGACCAGACAAGGAAACAGCAGAACTTCACAAGGGCACGAGGGAATAAACAACCATGGGATTCAGGCTACAATGAATGGAGATCACCAGATTGGAACAGAAGTTATGTAGGGATCGTATGCACTAGACCTCAGGAAGGGCTGTGACAACACAACTGGAAAAGGATGATATCCCTAAACACCTTCCTTTTCTCTGACTATATTTCATTCTGGGTCTGGGTAAGGTTAAAAAAAAATTGACCCAAAACATTTTACCAGAGCTTAGAAGTTTGCTTATAACTCTAGTACAGAGGGGAAAATATATATATATATATATATTCTCTCCAGAAGAGACTTCAAGTGGGTTCAGTAATTTTATCTTTTCATAGTTTGTACTTATAATATGGGATTAAACAGGTCTATTAAACAGCTCTCCACTGCCAATTTTCCCAGAGGAATTACCACTCCCAAACGTACACAATCACATCAGGAGAAAAAGAATGTGCTGACAAGGCATGCTATAGTGACTGTCAACTCCACAGGCATGGCATGTGTATGGTGATCGGAGCAACAAAACAAGTGAAAGTAATATACAGTTAATACTAGGAACCAATTTTTTTCGAATAGTTTCATTTTTAGAACCTGCAGCAGACTTGGGGTTTCCCTGTAACAAGGTCCTCTCACTGGCATTCCAATCTGCTTCCTCAGTGGGAGAGAAATGAGTGGAGCTAAACCATGAGGACTGCTTTCAAGTTTACTGCAGACCCCCTTATGCCCCCATTACTCTGGGTACACCCATCAGGACTGCACACACTTCTGAGTTCAGGATAGGAAACGGTTAAGAAGAGCTGCCAGAGAATGCCAGTCCATGGAGTCACAGAAAGTCACAGCCACCTCTAGCTTAATTCGACTCCTTCTTAGAAAGTTTTTTAAATTTGTTGAAATGCTTCTTGACTTTTCCTGGGAAACTTATGGCCTATATTAAAAGCATATTACATTAAGGAACATTTTCCATACTTAGTCAAACGATGCTTTCTATTTAAATTTGTTTTTACCATAGCAAGGTGTTCTGTGAACAGTGGTGGTGCCAGTGGCACTGAATTTGTAACCATTTCAGAGTCAGTCTAACAATTTTATAGCTTCTGATTATCACATCTCAGAAGGGAAGCTAGAATGACCCCCATCACTCCTAGGCACACACTCTAGCAGGTGTTAAAAGTGCGGGTGTGAGAGCCAGACAGACATGGGATATGCCACACACCACGTGAGTGACCTTAAGATAGGTTACCTGATCTGTATGCCTCAGTTTCCTCACTTTAAAATAATGGAAACTGTTTTATACAATTCATCTGAAGATAAAATAAGAAATATAAAGCATGTCACATAGTTTCTGACACAAAGTGAATTCTCTACAATCAACCTATTAGTGTCTTATTCTGACATTTCTATCTTTTCTAAAAGCCTGTATTAACTGTTCAATATTGTCTTTTTTTAAACAAGAGTAATTCATCTTTGCTATGGTTGTAGGTGTTTATCCCTGAACCTATTTTTCTTACCCATGAGGTGAGGATAATACCACTTGTCCTCTAATCTCAATGTATTCTAGAAACTGAATATACAAAAGTTACTAACTAAAATTTTTACTCTGTGATTGATTATACTGAAATAAGCTTGTCATGAATGCTGTGGATAAACAAAGACATGTCAGATTCATCATATCATGACTCAAGTCCTTTTCCCAAACCTCCTCTAATGAATTCATTTTAATTCATTTTAATCATATAGTGACTCAATGTCTTCATGTGATAATCATTCATGGGTTTTAAATTTGCCATATGTTGCTTCTAGATTATTTGCAGAAATGTCTGATGAGCTTTTTCTTAGGAAAGTCACGGCTAAGCTAGAGGATAAGATGTTGGTTATTATTTTATTCCAGCTTCAGCTAAAACATGTTTATTCCCAATTCGGATCATCTACTCATATCAGTTTAGTTCAGTTCAGTCACTCAGTCCTGTCTGACTCTTTGCGACCCCACAAACTGCAGCCTGCCAGGTATCCCTGTCCATCACCAAATGCTGGAGTTTACTCAAACTCATCTCCGTTGAGTTGGTGATGCCATCCAACCATTTCATCCTCTGTCATTCCCTTCTCCTCTAGCCTTCAATCTTTCCCAGAATCAGGGTCTTTTCAAATGAGTCACAAGTTTGCATCAGGTGGCCAAAGTATTGGAGTTTCAGCTGCAACACCAGTCCATCCAATGAACATTCAGGATTGATTTCCTTTAGGATGGACTGGTTGGATCTCCTTGCAGTTCAAGGGACTTTCAACAGTCTCCTCCAACATCACAGTTCAAAAGCATCAATTCTTCTGTGCTCAGCTTTCTTTAAAGTTCAACTCTCACATCCATACATGACTACTGGAAAAACCATAGCCTTGACTAGATGGAACTTTGCTGTCAAGTAATGTCTCTGCTTTTTAATATGCTATCTAGATTGGTCATAACTTTTCTTCCAAGGAATAAACGTTTTTAATTTCATGGCTGTAGTAACCATCTGCAGTGATTTTGGAGCCCCCAAAATAAAGTCTGTCACTCGTTCCACTGTTTCCCCATCTAATTGCTGTGAAGTGGTGGGACGATATGCCATGATCTTAGTTTTCTGAATATTGAGCTTTAAGCCAACTTTTTCACTCTCCTCTTTCACTTTCATCAAGAGGCTCTTTAGTTCTTCACTTTCTGCCATAAAGATGATATCATCTGCATATCTGAGGTTATTTAGGTTATTGATATTTCTTCTGGCAATCTTGATTCCAGCTTGTGCTTCATCCAGCCCAGCATTACTCATGATGTACTCTGCATATAAGTTAAATAAGCAGGCTGTTAAATAAAACAGCCTTGACTTAGTCCTTTCCCTATTTGGAACCAGTCTGTTGTTCCATGTACAGTTCGAACTGTTGCTTCCTGACCTGCATACAGATTTCTCAAGAGACAGGTCAGGTCATCTGGTATTCCCATCTCTTTCAGAATTTTCCACAGTTTGTAGTCATCCACACAGTCAAAGGCTTTGGCATAGTCAATAAAGCAGAAATAGATTTTTTGTTTTGTTTTGTTTTGTTTTTGCTGGAACTCTCTTGCTTTTTCAATAATCTAACGGATATTGGCAATTTGATCTCTGGTTCCTCTGCCTTTTCTAAAATCAGCTTGAATATCTGGAAGTTCATGGTTCACATATTGCTGAAACCTGGCTTGGAGAATTTTGAGCTTTACTTTACTAGCGTGTGAGATGAGTGCAATTGCGTGGTAGTTTGAGCATTCTCTGGCACTGCCTTTCTTTGGCATTTCTTTCTTTCTTGTTCTGCCCATCAAAACAAGACCCAATTTCCCCCTCAGTCAGTCTTTCCCATCAGGAAGCTTCAATAAGCCTCATATCCTTCTCCAACAGAGAGCAGACAGACTGAAAACCACAATCACAGGAAACTAACCAATCTGATCACATGGACCACAGCTTTGTCAAACTCAATGAAACAATGAGCCATGCCCTGTTGGGCCACCCAAGACGCACGGGTCTTGGTGGAGAGCTCTGAGAAAACATGGTTCACTGGAGAAGGGAATGGCAAACCACTTCAGTACTCTTGCCTTGAGAACCCCATGAACAGTATGAAAAGGCAAAAAGATAGGACCCTGAAAGATGAACTCCCCAGGTTTGTAGGTGCCCAATATGCTACTGGAGATCAGTGGAGAAATAAGAGCAGAAAGAATGAAGAGACAGAGCCAAAGCAAAAACAACACCAGCTGTGGATATGGCTGGTGATGGAAGTAAAGTCCAATGCTGTAAAGAGCAATTACTACATAGGAACCCGGAATGTTAAGTCTATGAATCAAGGCAGATTGGAAGTGGTCAAACAGGAGATGACAAGAGTGAACATCAACATTTTAGGAATCAGTGAACTAAAATGGACTGGAATGGGTGAATTTAACTCAGGTGATTATTATATCTACTTCTGTGGCCAAGAATCCCTTTAGAAGAAATGGAGTAGCCATCATAGTCAACAAAAGTGTCCAAAATGCAGTTGCTGCTGCTAAGTCACTTCAGTCGTGTCCGACTCTGTGCGACCCCATAGACAGCAGCCCACCAGGCTCCCCCGTCCCTGGTATTCTCCAGGCAAGAACACTGGAGTGGGTTGCCATTTCCTTCCCCAATGCATGAAAGTGAGAAGTGAAAGTGAAGTCGCTCAGTCGTGTCCGACTCTTCGCGACCCCATGGACTGCAACCTACCAGGCTCCTCTGCCCATGGGATTTTCCAGGCAAGAGCACTGGAGTGGGGTGCCAGTGCCTTCTCCCCGAAATGCAGTACTTGGATGCAATCTCAGAAACAACAGAATGATCTCTGTTCATTTCCACGGCAAACCATTCAATATCACGGTAATCCAAGTCTATGCCCTGACCAGCAATGCTGAAGAAGCTGAAATTGAATGGTTCTATGAAGACCTCCAAGACCTTCTAGAACTAACACCCAAAAAAGATGTCCTTTTCATTATAAGGGACTGGAATGCAAAAGTAGGAAATCAAGAAATACCTGGAGTATCAGGCAAATTTGGCCTTGGAGTGCAGAATGAAGGAGGGCAACAGCTAATAGAGTTTTGCCAAGAGAACGCACTGGTCATAGCAAACATTATCTTCCAATAACTCGAGAGAAGACTCTACACATGGACATCACCATATGGTCAATACTGAAATCAGACTGATTATATTCTTTGCAGTCAACGTTGGAGAAGTTCTATACAGTCAGCAAAAACAACATCGGGAGCTAACTGTGGCACAGACCATGAACTCCTTATTGCCAAATTCAGACTTAAATCTACTCATATAGCAATGATTAAATTAGAAGCAGTATGGTGCAGCTGGCAGGGTGTGGACTTCTGGGGTTTGAACACTAAACAGTCATTTATTAGCTGGACTGAAATTTCAGCTTTTTACCTTCCTGAACCTACATCTGAGAAATGGGAATAAAACAATTACTTTTTAAAGGAGATGGTCTTAAAAAGCAGAGCACAGTCCCCAGACACAGGGATGGTTCTCGAAGAGAGAATAATTTTACAATGGAACAAAACAGTATCTACTTACAGTTCACAGATGCCAGCTCGACTGGGAATGAGAGGCACAAGCTTCAGCAAGAGTCTGACACCATTCTGGCACACCTCTTCTCTATCAAACTCCCAGTACAAGTATCTACACTCATCAGATGAAAACTGGTAGAAAACATAGGTGTCCTGAAAGTATAGATGCTGGCCCACTGTTGGAAACAAAAAAGGTGTGGATCAGTTTCTTAAAGTATATTAGAGAGTCATAAATCGAGTAATAAATTGAAAGGCCTACTAACTACTAGGGAGAAGCTAGGGATAGGACCATAATTAAGTCCATTCATGTTCATAGTCACATTGAATGAAAAAGGACTTACTGACCAACCTATTTTCATCACTTGAAACTTTGGCCAGCACATTCATGTGGATTTTACAACTCTTCTGCTTCAGGGATGGGTGAAATCAATAGCAATTCCAAGGGAGTATAAGAAATTTCTTTCTTTTTTCTTTTTAGTGTCCCAAAGCAGTACATTTAATTACTTAAATTTAAGCAGTACATTAAATTACATTTAATTAATTTAATTAC
>NC_057419.1:99170112-99364797 GCF_019320065.1 Cervus canadensis
AGAGAAACGTGTCTTACTCGTCCTGGAGGAATTATTAGGCTGCCTTTCCCTACACTGCGACTTCAGTATTCCTAACCGCCTCCCCCCCTCCACTTTCCCTCCTCCCACACCAATAAAAAAAGTTAGAAAAAAGTACATTCTGGATGACTTGATTTGGCTTTCAGTTTGAATAAGTTACCACAATTGTTCCTTCTTCCCCCGGAGATTACCCTTGACAACCAATGCACTCACTTCTTTCAAATGATCTACTCAGCTTAGATGTAAAAGTTATTTTGTATAGAAGAGGAATTTTGTTTCTTCACATTAGCCAAAAAACCTGCAATAGTTCCATTTTCCTTCCTGATTTAAACATTTTACTTTAAATGGAAAAAAAAATCTGTTTCTTTTTTCTTTTTAAAAATGCAGCCTTAAAGAACAGAATTGTATTTACATAGAGACAGGAGGTAGTTTCCTCACATAGTGTTAAAGGGATTAGAGAGAAGACGGCAAATACAGGAACCCCAGTGTGGAACTGCACAGGCAGAACTTCAAAGCCTTCAGATATCAAAAAGGTTAGTAAAAGAACCATAGGACTGGGTTTTCAGCTTGTGAACAGACAATGTAAGTTAATGAGTCGAGAGGACTTTAGAGGGCATTTCACTAGAATGGGTAAAAATGAATGGATAATATAGTGGAATGGATACCATAGGACTAAGAATGACATAGAAGAATGGAAAAAAAATTTTTGATACAAACAGCAAGAGCAGTAAATTTTACTAAAAGTGAGGGCTTCCCTGTTGGCTCAGATGGTAACAAATCTGCCTACAATGTGGGAGACTCAGCTTCGATCCCTGGGTCGAGAAGACCCCCTGGAGAAGGGCCTGGCAACCCACTCCAGTATTCCTGCCTGGAGAAGTCCATGAACAGAGGGGCACGGTGGGCTGCAGTCCGTGGAGTCACAAAGAGTCGGACACGACTGAGTGACTGACACACACACTATACTACACAGGGCTGCCACAGACTGCAGCCATCACGGAAGCTCTATGGTCAAGGCAGGACTTAGGCTCCCCCTTGAGGGGTGGGAAGAACCTGACCAGACAAGGAAACAGCAGAACCTCACAAGGGCAGGAGGGAATAAACAGCTGTGGGATTCAGGCTACAATGAAAGGAGATCACCAGACTGGAGCAGAAGTCATGATGGGATCACAGGCACTGAACCTTAGGAAGGGCTGTGACAACCCAGCTGGAAGAGGATGACGTCCCCTGGACACCTTCCTTTTCTCTGACCATAGTTGATTCCAAGTCTGGATAACCTAATCTTTGATTAAGTTAAAAAAATTTGGCCCAAAACATTTTACCAGGGCATAGAAGTTTGCTTATAACTCTAGCACAGAGAAAAAAAAAAAAAAGACATATTCTCTCCAGAAGGGATTTGCAGTAGGTTCAGTAATTTTATCTTTTCATAGTTTGTACTTATAATATGGGATTAAACAGGTCTATAGCTCCCCACTGCCAATTTTCCCAGAGGAATTCCCACTCCCAAATGTACGTGATCACAACAAGAGAAAAAGAATGTGCTGACAAGGCACGCCACAGTGACTGTCAACTCCACAGGCATGGCACGTGTACGGTGATCGGGGCGACAAAAGACTGCAAGTAATATGCAGTTAATATTAGGAACCAAATTTTTAAAAATAGGTTCATTTTTAGAACCTGCAGCAGACTTAAGGTTTCCCTGTAACAAGGTCCTCTCACTGGCATTCCAATATGCTTCCTCAGTGGGGGAGAAAGGAGTGGAGCTAAACCATGAGGACTGCTTGCAAGTTTACTGCAGAACCCCTCATGCCCCCATTACTCTGGGTACACCCTTCAGGACTGCACAGACTTCCAAGTTCAGGACAGGAAATGGTTAAGAACAGCTGCCAGAGAATGCCAGTCTATGAAGTCACAGAAAGTCACAGCCACCTCTAGCTTAATTCGACTTTTTCTTAGAAAGCTTTTTAAAATTTATTGAAATGCTCCTTGACTTTTCCTGGGAAACTTCTGGCCTATATTAAAAGCATATTACATTAAGGAACATTTTCCGTACTTAGTCGAATGATGCATTCTATTTGAATTTGCTTTACCACGGCAAGGTCCTCTATGGACAGTGGCATTGAATTCATAAGCATTTCAGAGTCAGCCTAACACTTTTATAGCTTCTGATTATCACGTCTCAGAAGGGAAGCTAGAATGACCCCCACAACTCCTAGGCACACACTCTAGCAGGTGTTAAAAGCACGGGTGTGAGAGCCAGACAGACATGGGACGTGCCACACACCACGTGTGTGACCTTAGATAAGTTACCTGATCTGTATGCCTCAGTTTCCTCACTTTAAAATAATAGAAACTGTCTTATACAATTCATCTGAAGATGAAATAACAAATATAAAGCATGTAGCACAGTTCCTGACACAAAGTGCATTCTTTACAATCAACCTATTAGTGTCTTATTCTGACATTTCTATCTTTTCTAAAAGCCTGTATTAACTGTTCAATATTGTATTTTTTTAAACAAGAGTAATTCATCTTTGCTATGGTTGTAGGTGTTTCTCCCCGAACCTATTTTTCTTACCCATGAAGCAAGGATAATACCACTTGCCCTCTAATCTCAATGTATTCTAGAAACAGAATATACAAAGGTTACTAACTAAAAATTTTAATCTGCGATTGATTATACTGAAATAAGCTTGTCATGAATGCTGTGCATAAACAAAGGCATGTCAGATTCATCATATCATGACTCAAGTCCTGTTCCAAAACCTCTTCTAACAAATTCATTTTAATCATATAGTGACTCAGCGTCTTCATGTGATAATGATTCATGGGTTTTAATTTGCCAAATGTTGCTTCTAGATTATTTGCAGAAATGTTTGTTGAGTTTTTCTTAGGAAAGTCATGACTTAGCTAGAGAATAAGATGCCGGTTATTATTTTATTCCAAGTTCAGCTAAATCATGTTTATTCCCAATTTGGATCATCTACTCATACAGTTTAGTTCAGTTCAGTCCACTCAGTCCTGTCTGACTCTTGCGACCCCTAACAAACTGCAGCCTGCCCGGTATCTGTCCATCACCAAATGCTGGAGTTTACTCAAACTCGATCTCCGTTTGAGTTGGTGATGCATCCAACCATTTCACCTCTGTCATTCCTTCTCCGTCTAGCCTTCAATCCTTTCCCAGAATCGGGTCTTTCAAATGAGTCACAGTTTTGCATCAGGTGCCAAAGTATTGGAGTTTCAGCTGCAACCACCAGTCCAATCCAATGAACATTCAGGATTGATTTCCTTTAGGATGGACTGGTTGGATCTCCTTGCAGTTCAAGGGACTTTCAACAGTCTCCTCCAACATCACAGTTCAAAAGCATCAATTCTTCTGTGCTCAGCTTTCTTTAAAGTTCAACTCTCACATCCATACATGACTACTGGAAAAACCATAGCCTTGACTAGATGGAACTTTGCTGTCAAGTAATGTCTCTGCTTTTTAATATGCTATCTAGGTTGGTCATAACTTTTCTTCCAAGGAATAAACGTTTTTAATTTCATGGCTGTAGTAACCATCTGCAGTGATTTTGGAGCCCCCAAAATAAAGTCTGTCACTCGTTCCACTGTTTCCCCATCTAATTGCTGTGAAGTGGTGGGACGATATGCCATGATCTTAGTTTTCTGAATATTGAGCTTTAAGCCAACTTTTTCACTCTCCTCTTTCACTTTCATCAAGAGGCTCTTTAGTTCTTCACTTTCTGCCATAAAGATGATATCATCTGCATATCTGAGGTTATTTAGGTTATTGATATTTCTTCTGGCAATCTTGATTCCAGCTTGTGCTTCATCCAGCCCAGCATTACTCATGATGTACTCTGCATATAAGTTAAATAAGCAGGCTGTTAAATAAAACAGCCTTGACTTAGTCCTTTCCCTATTTGGAACCAGTCTGTTGTTCCATGTACAGTTCGAACTGTTGCTTCCTGACCTGCATACAGATTTCTCAAGAGACAGGTCAGGTCATCTGGTATTCCCATCTCTTTCAGAATTTTCCACAGTTTGTAGTGATCCACACAGTCAAAGGCTTTGGCATAGTCAATAAAGCAGAAATAGATTTTTTGTTTTGTTTTGTTTTGTTTTTGCTGGAACTCTCTTGCTTTTTCAATAATCTAACAGATATTGGCAATTTGATCTCTGGTTCCTCTGCCTTTTCTAAAATCAGCTTGAATATCTGGAAGTTCATGGTTCACATATTGCTGAAACCTGGCTTGGAGAATTTTGAGCTTTACTTTACTAGCGTGTGAGATGAGTGCAATTGCGTGGTAGTTTGAGCATTCTCTGGCACTGCCTTTCTTTGGCATTTCTTTCTTTCTTGTTCTGCCCATCAAAACAAGACCCAATTTCCCCCTCAGTCAGTCTTTCCCATCAGGAAGCTTCAATAAGCCTCATATCCTTCTCCAACAGAGAGCAGACAGACTGAAAACCACAATCACAGGAAACTAACCAATCTGATCACATGGACCACAGCTTTGTCAAACTCAATGAAACAATGAGCCATGCCCTGTTGGGCCACCCAAGACGCACGGGTCTTGGTGGAGAGCTCTGAGAAAACATGGTTCACTGGAGAAGGGAATGGCAAACCACTTCAGTACTCTTGCCTTGAGAACCCCATGAACAGTATGAAAAGGCAAAAAGATAGGACCCTGAAAGATGAACTCCCCAGGTTTGTAGGTGCCCAATATGCTACTGGAGATCAGTGGAGAAATAAGAGCAGAAAGAATGAAGAGACAGAGCCAAAGCAAAAACAACACCAGCTGTGGATATGGCTGGTGATGGAAGTAAAGTCCAATGCTGTAAAGAGCAATTACTACATAGGAACCCGGAATGTTAAGTCTATGAATCAAGGCAGATTGGAAGTGGTCAAACAGGAGATGACAAGAGTGAACATCAACATTTTAGGAATCAGTGAACTAAAATGGACTGGAATGGGTGAATTTAACTCAGGTGATTATTATATCTACTTCTGTGGCCAAGAATCCCTTTAGAAGAAATGGAGTAGCCATCATAGTCAACAAAAGTGTCCAAAATGCAGTTGCTGCTGCTAAGTCACTTCAGTCGTGTCCGACTCTGTGCGACCCCATAGACAGCAGCCCACCAGGCTCCCCCGTCCCTGGTATTCTCCAGGCAAGAACACTGGAGTGGGTTGCCATTTCCTTCCCCAATGCATGAAAGTGAGAAGTGAAAGTGAAGTCGCTCAGTCGTGTCCGACTCTTCGCGACCCCATGGACTGCAACCTACCAGGCTCCTCTGCCCATGGGATTTTCCAGGCAAGAGCACTGGAGTGGGGTGCCAGTGCCTTCTCCCCGAAATGCAGTACTTGGATGCAATCTCAGAAACAACAGAATGATCTCTGTTCATTTCCACGGCAAACCATTCAATATCACGGTAATCCAAGTCTATGCCCTGACCAGCAATGCTGAAGAAGCTGAAATTGAATGGTTCTATGAAGACCTCCAAGACCTTCTAGAACTAACACCCAAAAAAGATGTCCTTTTCATTATAAGGGACTGGAATGCAAAAGTAGGAAATCAAGAAATACCTGGAGTATCAGGCAAATTTGGCCTTGGAGTGCAGAATGAAGGAGGGCAACAGCTAATAGAGTTTTGCCAAGAGAACGCACTGGTCATAGCAAACATTATCTTCCAATAACTCGAGAGAAGACTCTACACATGGACATCACCATATGGTCAATACTGAAATCAGACTGATTATATTCTTTGCAGTCAACGTTGGAGAAGTTCTATACAGTCAGCAAAAACAACATCGGGAGCTAACTGTGGCACAGACCATGAACTCCTTATTGCCAAATTCAGACTTAAATCTACTCATATAGCAATGATTAAATTAGAAGCAGTATGGTGCAGCTGGCAGGGTGTGGACTTCTGGGGTTTGAACACTAAACAGTCATTTATTAGCTGGACTGAAATTTCAGCTTTTTACCTTCCTGAACCTACATCTGAGAAATGGGAATAAAACAATTACTTTTTAAAGGAGATGGTCTTAAAAAGCAGAGCACAGTCCCCAGACACAGGGATGGTTCTCGAAGAGAGAATAATTTTACAATGGAACAAAACAGTATCTACTTACAGTTCACAGATGCCAGCTCGACTGGGAATGAGAGGCACAAGCTTCAGCAAGAGTCTGACACCATTCTGGCACACCTCTTCCCTATCAAACTCCCAGTACAAGTATCTACACTCATCAGATGAAAACTGGTAGAAAACATAGGTGTCCTGAAAGTATAGATGCTGGCCCACTGTTGGAAACAAAAAAGGTGTGGATCAGTTTCTTAAAGTATATTAGAGAGTCATAAATCGAGTAATAAATTGAAAGGCCTACTAACTACTAGGGAGAAGCTAGGGATAGGACCATAATTAAGTCCATTCATGTTCATAGTCACATTGAATGAAAAAGGACTTACTGACCAACCTATTTTCATCACTTGAAACTTTGGCCAGCACATTCATGTGGATTTTACAACTCTTCTGCTTCAGGGATGGGTGAAATCAATAGCAATTCCAAGGGAGTATAAGAAATTTCTTTCTTTTTTCTTTTTAGTGTCCCAAAGCAGTACATTTAATTACTTAAATTTAAGCAGTACATTAAATTACATTTAATTAATTTAATTACAAAACTATGCCAAGTTTTAAATTGGTGGTACTCAACCAACGGCAACTGTTCCCCTCCCTGAGGACATTTAACAACGTCTGGTGACATGCTGAGTTTCCGCAACTAAGTGCCACTGGCATTGGAGGCTGGAAGAAAGGGATGCTACTAAACATCCTACCATGTACAAGACAGCCCCCCACAATTAAGAATTATCTGGCAGAAAATACCAACACTATTAAGGCTGGGGTCAAGAAGTAGAGACGTTTCCTAAAAATATTAGCGTAAAATGTTTTGCAAACCAGAAACCTTAACCTCACAAGCAAGCTGATAAATATAATCCTCAAAGGCAGTTAACTGCTTTTCTAAATAAGAGCATCAGGTGCTAGGTGTGACCAACTAAGATGACAGCCACATCCCCACCTGTACCACTTTCCCACAGTGCTACTTGGGTATGCCTTTCTGAACCTTATTTTGTTCTCTGACCCTCATTATTTATAACCTAGAGAAGAAAAGAGCTTCCCAGTGACCCAGCACCTGTATGGTAGAGCTAAATAAAGAATCCAAGCTGCTTGACTTCTTTTTTTATTTTTAAATAAATTTTAATTGGAGTACAGTTGCTTTACAATGCTGTTAGTTTCTGATGTACAGCAAAATGAAACAGCTATACATGTACATATATCCCCTCTTTTTTGGATTTCCTTCCCATTTAGGTCACCCAGGAGGCACCAGGGATGAAGAATCTGCCAGCTAATGAAGGAGATGTGAGGGATACGGGTTTGATCCCTGGGTTGAGAAGATTCCCAGGAGAAGGAAATGGCCACCCACTCCCGTATTTTTGCCTGGAAAAATACCATGGACAGGGGAGCCTGGAGGGCTGCAGTCCATGGGGTTGCAAAGAGATGGACACGATCAAGCACTTGTCAGAAAAAAAAAAAAAGAAGTCATCACAGAGGATGTGATGGAACTTCTTGGAAGTGCTATGCAGTTTGTTCTCATTAGTTATCTATTTTACACATAGTATCAATAGCCTGGACTTCCTGGGTGGTACTAGTGGTAAAGAACCTGCCTGCAAATGCAGGAGACGTAAGAGAAGTGGGTTTGATGCCTAGGTGGAGTAGATCCCCTGGAGGAGGTCTCGACAACCCACTCTAGTGTTCTTGCCTGGAGAATCCCATGCACAGAGGAGCCTGGTGGGCTATGGTTTGTAGGGTTGCAAAAAGTCAGACACCACTGAAGTGACTTAGTGTGCATGCATCAATAGTGTATACATATGTGTATATATATATCAATCTCAATCTCCCAGTTGATCCCACCACTACCCTTTCCCCCTTGTGTTCTTTATGTCTTTGTCTCTGTTTGTCTGTGTCTCTGGTTGTAAGAACGAAGTCTGCAGTTTGATTATTGGGATCTGTCTTTCTGGACAACTTCCTAACTGAAAACCCAATTTTTCTACCTGTAAAAAGGAATACTGTATCGAAAGGTCAGGATCAACTGCAAAAAAAAAAAAAAAGGTTTTGAATGCACTTAGGCAAATTGCACCCAGGTCGGCAATTGATCCGTAGACTTGGCTTTTGCTGGATTTTCTGAGTAGACATCCTCTTAACATTTGGTCTCAAATCTACTCCTTCAGAGAATCTATCTTCCTTTTAACCCTCTAGATATTTTACTTTTAATATTTCAGCCATTATGAATGATGCGATCCCCTAAATAAACAAGCATCAGGACTTGTTAGCTCTTTCAACGATTTTAGTAACAGAAGAGCATTAAGTATATGACCTCAGCTTTGAAACAAAATAGGTTTCATCTGAATTTGCTGTATTAATACTTTCCTAACAACCATGATGAAGAATTAACTTTTCTTTGCAATTCACTTTGAAAATAAGCAGCATTGTCCACATCTAGCAGCGAAAGTAGAAGAATGGCTAATATTTAGGAAGCCTTTGTCCCTTTGCTTTCTACATAATTTTTAAAATTTTTTATTTATTTATTTATTTTTGACTGTGCTGGGTCTTCACTGCTGTCAAGCTGCTTGACTTCTAATTCTTCAATTCCCTGGACTCAACAAAGAAAAGCAATATTGACAATCTATTTTAGGGTCTGTGCTAAGTCACTTCAGTCATGTCTGATTCTTTGCAGTCCTGTGGACTGTAAACCACCAGGCTCCTCTGTCCATGAGATTCTCCAGGCAAGAATACTGGAGTGGGCTGCCATTTTCTTCTCCAATTTTAGTGTCTAGTTTGTGAGGCTGTCATGGCTAACACCATGGCAGGCAGCCTAGATTAGGAGTAGGCCTGGTTTCCCGGGGTAACATAATTATCAGGCCTCCTGGAGCCAGCCAATCAACATATGCCTAGCCAGAGAAAAGGGAACCTATCAAGGGAAAGCTAAAAGCCCCACGTTGGGCCAACAAAAATTACCTTGCAACTGTGTAACCAATCTGCTTACTGCCAACTACCCACTGTGTAACCAATCCGATTGTGCCAACTACCTGCTGCTTATTTTGACCTAATAAATATCCGAGAGAACTGGGGCTCGGGGCCTTTCGTCCTCACACACCTGGTGAGGGCGGGAGGCCCTGGCTCAAGTCAGTAATAAATTCCCCTATTGCGAGTTGCATTGTTTCGAGGAGTCTTCTTTCCCGACCAGGGACTCAGACTATGGACAAAACAAGTTAACATCAATTTTCTTTTCTATTTAAACAGTTTATTTTCATAGATCATATTTCTAGTCGTTCATGATTCCTTATACAATTAAAATAGCATGCACCTTCTATTCATACAGTTAGTTTCTGATGAGTATTCTAAGTACAGCAAGACAAACAACACATTCAGAGCAACTAAAGATGTCCACTGATCTTTTTAAAAATTCGTGAACATCGTTTTGAGTAGAGAAGAGATGGGGTAAGGGAAAGACTCTTACAGGTTGTAGTTAATGAATCAGCAAGTACCAAAAGGTGTGAGAAATAACAAAAGATGATATGCCACTTTCATTTATAAGAGAACACAAATATTTACCAGCAAAAGCAATTTCCATCTTGATTATAATATCATCTAGAAAACCAAACAGGTTTTGGTCAGGCAGCTTAACAGCTTCAGGATTCTGTGCCTTCAGAACACATAATACTAACCTGATGACAGAATTCCCATGTCCAGTAGGAGCTGCCAGGCCCATATGGCCATAGATCTGCACTGGATGAAAGGACAGTGTTCTAGAACCCAATCTACCAGTTCTGATCCAACACAGCTTCTCCTAGACAAAAGCAAAGCCATTCACAGTAAGACATGGTTGCCACCCATTTGCAAAAAAAAAAAAAAAAGAAAAAGAAAGAAAAGAAATTTAATACCATTCCGTTTATGTGCTTTTTAGACCAGCAACTCAAGAACAAATGACATGCACTTCTTATTCATGTTTCAGATTTCAGCTCAAATATCACTTTCTTACAGAAACTTACAAACATATCATCTTACACTTTTTCTTTATGTCACCTAACATTTAACAATTACACATCTTTCCAAATGTGTAATACTTGCTTTCTTCCCTTGAGAATAATTTTCGGGAGAACAGGGACTATGCACATGTAACTCATGACTAAACTCCAGCATTAGAACAGTCCAAGCACACAGCAAGTTCTCTGAATACATACATTTGAATAAATGAAGGAATAAACTTAGCAGTCCTTTACTGAAAGACAATGTTTCTGCCTTGATAAGACAAGTGCCATGATCAACTTTGGTGCAACCATTTACACATTTTTATCTCATCTTTTTGAGAACAAAACAATTCCAAGATTAGACCAAGTTGCACCACTGTGAGGGGTAAAATGTTTTGTTTTCTACTTTTCAAACAGAGATTAAGCTTAATATCTGTATCAAAGAACAATAAATTTGACTGTTAATATAGTCTAAGCAATTCACCAAGCAGCCTGGATCATAAACCCACAAACCTGGATGACAGATTCTGCTAACCACCTGAAGAAATACTTTCTGTAATCCATCTTAAAATACACAGCTGTATTCAAAGAATGCCCTAATCTGGGTATTACAAGCAATATTTTCATGCCTACCTTTCCAGCTTTATCAGCCTCAGATGAAAAACCAAATGAAGAAAACTTTCTGAAATAAGGGTCTTTAATTTGCAGAAATTTCATTGAAACCCACTCTCCCATATGAGAAAAGTCACACCAAAATTTTTTAAACACTTGTATCACATAAATGACTACCTTTCTCCTATATTTTTTATTTAAGGACCAAAAGATGCTAACATCTATTTGTATTTCTAGAACAGAAAAATATTGCCTATCTTTTATGACTGGCATAATCACAAATATCTAGAAATCACCCAGTAACAAACAGAGTGAAGAAATGCCATGCGATGCTTTATTTTCTTGGGTGATGGAAAAATAAGGTAGTAAACATTTCTGCTGAGATATCTGAACAACTATTCTAGTTTTAGTTAAAATATCACTTTCTTGGGTAAAGATTTGAAAGATACTCTGAGGACATTTAGGCAATTCTAAGTTGTACCAACTGTACAATTCCAGTTGCAGGTTAGCAGTAAGACAAAAGAAAGATTAACAGTCAAATAAATGGATGATTTTTTTTTTTTTTGGAAACAACACAAGAAAACAGATTGCAACAAAACAGGCAATTAGACCAAACCATCAATATTAACTTCTAGTTCCACAGGACACCTTTCATTAGTAAATGCTCAAAGTGTTAATTTCTCAACACCTCTATCAATTAGCCAGCATCTTTGGGCTTGTAAAGCACTTTCATCATCTTTGTTTTTTTCTTTTTCTTTTTACTTTCATCATCTTAATCCTCATTCTCAGAATAATACATATGGCTCCTCAGCCTGTGCTGTGTCTGACATCACCTGGAACATGGCAGGATACAACAAAACATTTGCTAAACAGACTAAACTTTCAAATTGCAAACAGTGACTAGACAGATGCACTGGCTTTCTTCTTCACAGGTGATCGGGAAGACGTTTCTCAGAACAGGGCTTCCCATGTTTGTGTTGAGGGGGAGTTACCTGGGGGACCTTGTTAACATGAAGATTCTGGTGCAGCCTCTGAGTCCTCACTTCTAATGGGCTGCCAGGTGAGGCCAGTGACCCAGCCCTACCTTTTCAATGGGAAAAACTCGCTCTGTTTCAGGGGCGAGGAGGAAAGGGTGGTGGGCAGGACTGAGTCACTTTCCTAAAACACGGTATAGCCATGACTGCTGTCATGTGTAGTTATTACTTAGTAATCAAGCTCCCGCTCTTAGAGTAAGCTACTGTTTCAGTTGTGCACGCTTTTTCTACCCCCACCTGTGACTTATCATATTGTGTTTTGAATCGCTTTTGACAATCCCTTTGCACCAGGCAAAACATCACTGGGATAAAGATAAACACTATCACTAATACCACCAATTCACCAACTCAATGGACATGAGTTTGAGCAAACTCTGGGAGATAGTGAAGGACAGGGAAGGCTGACGTGCTGCCATCCACAGGGCCGCAAAGAGTCAGACACGACTTGGCAACTGAACAACGATACCACCAAAGCAAACAAAATAGGGTGAGTGGCCACTGCAGTTAACCTGTGGACCAGGTCAGCAACAATCCACTTTAAATCCCTGAGACTACATGACTGAGAGGAGGGTGGTGGAGAAATCAGAGATGCCTGGAAGGGAGGAGTGTGAACACCCACAGCAATTCTTACTCTCCACGTATCTTCAGTCTTGTACTGAATCCAGAAGCTGTCTCACCAGTGCTGCGATGCTAGACAGGAACATTATGATATGGAAGTGATGGCTCCAATGCCAATGTGATTGCCACAGCAAAACACGAATTTTACTAATCTCTGAAGTTGAACACTTATTCGTCTCGGCCTCCTTCCATCTCCAGTTACAGTTGAAGTAATCAGTTCATAGTAGTGCAGACAGACCCTCATCTCATTCAATGGGGGCAGTGGTATTTAGAGACTTACATGAAAGCTCAAAGAAGTAGTATGATTTTTCCTATAGTACCAAATGAATGGAAAACATATCAAAATTGTGAAAGTAATTCTCATGTGGTACTCTGCCTCAATTTACTACCAGACAAATGAAAACGACCCAGCCTAGGCTATCACATCAGCACTTTGTCTCTAAACGCAGAGTATTAATCAGTCCTTAGACTATAAACCCACACTGTCACCACATTCTACTCCTGATAAACCCAAAGTATGCTCTTGCTTGGATGGATGGTTCTTTTCCATGAACCTGATTAATGGATATCTTCCAATTCTTTTTCAGTCTATATCCAATCAGGAACAAAACTGAGAGCAAGGGCCGATTCTACACACAGCCTTATATAGGAGCAAAAATGAATCAATCCTATGAGTCTGCTCATAACTAGACCCAAAAACTGACACAGGCAGACCTCCTTTTATTGCAGTTTCCTTTTCTGTACTTTACAGATATTATGTTTACAAACTGAAGGTTTGTGGCAAGCTGAATGTAGCAAGTCTATCAGTGCCATTTTTCCAATAGCATTTGCTCACTTTGTGTCTCTTTTTGGTACTTCTCACAACATTTCAAACCATCCACTAACAAAAAGATGATGACTTGCTAAAGACTCAGATGATGACTGGCAAGTTTTAGCAATATTTTTTAAATTAAGAGACATACATTATTTTTAGACATAACGCAATTGCACACTTAATAGACTACAGTGTAATAACTGTTACATGCACTGGGAAACACAGTAATCCATGTGACCCACTTTATTGTGCTACTCATTGCACTGGGGTGTTCTGGAACCAAACCCACAGTATCTCTGAGGTATGCTTGTACAGGCAGTTTTAGCTTTTAAGGAAAAACAAATTAGACTTGTCTAAAGTTAATATAATCATCTATTAAAGAAAAAAGAGAGAGAGATTCTATATGAAGTAATGCAACTATCATTACAGCCCCTATCCTAGCCTGTTGCAACTACTTGACCTGGGCCCTAAGCTAGTGGTTTTCAGAGTTAGGGGCTTGAATTCCTTATGGAAGGAAGTATGTGGAGGTGATCTTGGAGCTTTTTAAAGAGATTCACAATTCCATGTACACAAAAGCATTGTTTCTCGACAGAATAAATTATGTCTAACCTATGTGGAAGGTGTCAAAACCTACATAAATAAAACATGGATTTTAAAGTGTTAACTCATTGTAGTTCTCTCATCTCCACTACACAGTTGCTCAGTGGTGCCTAAGATTACAGATCCTGCCAAGTTTTTGATTAGAAACAAGTTGTCAGCCTGGGATGGTTACTGATGGGGATGGGACACAAAGACATCATCTGGGGTGTGAAAACCCCCTAGATCTTGCTGTAGATAGCAGTCACATGAAAGTGAAAGTGCAAGTCCCTCAGTTGTGTCCGACTCTTGGCGACCCTATGGACTATACAGTCCATGGAATTCTTCAGGCCAGAATACTGGAGTGGGTAGCCTTTCCCTTCTCCAGGGGATCTTCCTAACCCAGGAATTGAACCAAGGTTTTCTGCATTGCAATGGATTCTTTACCAGCTGAGCCACAACAGGTATGTGTAATAATTAAAAATTTATCCAGCTGTACCCTTAGATTTGTGCATTTTACTGTATGTCAGCTATGTCTCAGTAGAAAAGAGGAGGTGCTCTTACTCAAACAGGTTAGGAAGCACTATCCGCCCAAATCTAGGCCATGATGAAATTTTTCCCATCTGTGGCAAGTAGAAAAAAAAGAAAATACCATAAGGAGATGGTGATAAAGCTAAATGTAGTTAACTCAAAGAAATATCTTTCTTCTGAGAATCTTTCCTACTGTTTTTTGACATCATTTGTTCTGAGTATTCTTTCCTAATCTTCATGGTGTTGTAATCTCATTTCTGTAAGAACAAATAGTGATAATAAATGATAGTGGTTCTTTGTTTATTTTTGTAGTTTTAGTATTGTTTGCTGTGGTTTAATACCTTTACTGGGAAAAATATTCATAAAAAGCTCTTCATTCACATTTGTTATTTCTTTAAATGGCTCCATGGAATGGAGACATGTGCCCTGAACTTTCTCCGTGACCATCTTCTTGGTCCAGATGTACTTTAAGTTGACCATACGCCCATCCATTGACTCTAACACCTCCACCCTTATTCACCTGCCAAGGCAGAGAAGTGCCATCCCTATGCCCACCTGACCCTCCCCACCCCCATCCCTGCAGCTCCTGAAGGGGCAGCTCACTCCCACCTGGAGAGTTAGAGAAGTGGCCCTCTCCCCCAGGGACCTCCAAAGGGTCCTCACAGAGCTCTGATAGAGGGGACCTGTATTTACAGGAGGCCCAATGCAGTACACACCCAATAAAATGCCTTGGAGGAAGCAGAGCCGAGACTCTCAGGAGCCCACACACACCTGCAGCTGAGCACTCCCCTCCTGATCTTCAGACCAGGAGTCCAGCTGTCCAACACTTGGCTCGTTTAATTAAGAGAGAAGTCACCGCCAGTCTCCCAAGCAGACACTTCAAACCCAGCAACCCTCCTACTCCTGATAACAGCCTATCTCTCTGTGATCAAGGTTATGACTTTAACACGTTTTCAGGTTTGTTTGTTTTTGTTTTCTCAAGGAGAATTTCTGACAAGGTGTTAGGAAACTGTGTGACCTATAAAACCCCTTGGTTCGCTCTATCCTTTATCAGGTCAGCTGCCTGAACAATGATAATATTCTGCAACGCTCTTCCTGTACAAGAAGAATTGTCTCCATAAATCTACATAGACAAGACTAAAGACTCACTGAGAACTCAGAACAATAATGTGACAATTTGTGAACTGCCGATGACACATTATACAGAAAAATGATGGCCAAGTCCCTAAGCTTAAAATACTTATATTGTAGCATACATAGCTAAGACAATAGCTATGTAACTACCTATTCTATTTATTTTTGCTATTGGAGCACTTAAGCTATTAGGCTATAACAAAGTGAAAGTGAAAGTCACTCAGTCTTGTCTGACTCTTTGTGACCCCATGGACTATATAGTCCATGGAATTATCCAGGCCAGAATACTGGAATGGGTAGACTTTCCCTTCTCCAGGGGATCTTCCCAACTTTCCAAGTGCTAAACTGCTTTAACTGTAAATAATTTCCTTTTACACAAAATTTCCAGGGCAAAATACTTGTTGTTGTTTTTACACACAATGTTTCTATCAATACAGCAAACTGAAGAGCATTTTTTATATGAACTCTGCCATATTGATAATGCATACATGTAAACATCTTGGAAGATGGGAAAATTAATTTTTTCCTATCTAGTCAGCATCTCACACCATGATACAATTTGATAGCTGGCTGCTGTCTGCCTTGCTTTTAAGCTTCACTCAACTACAGGGTTCATAGTTAATTCCAAGCATCCTGGGTTCATCTACTTTATGATTCCATCTCACAGATAAAAATTTCATATAGCTTCTTTTTTTAATCTTCTGATTTGCCCGTATGCATCTCTGATTCTTGGAGGATGAAGGAGGGTATCCCTTAGATCTGGAGAGGCCTATGTCCCAATTTATAAACTACCTCCTTTCTCTGTAATTGGCAACTTCATCCACAGGGCAATATTGCCTCACAAAGGAAATGAACTCTCTTCCTAAGTAAAGCAAATGAAATTTCATGAAATTGAAAATATATTGAGGGTGAATGTTTACATCTGTTTACTTGCTGAACTCTTTTTGCACCCACAAAGTTTTGACAGAATATTTTTATCTTTTCCAAAGGCAAACAATTGATAATATATTGACTATAACTTAATCCTGAACATTTTAACCCCATCCTTATACTCCCTTAATTTTCATACTATCACCTCCTAAACACAACCCAATGAGAAGATGAAAACGACAGGAAATGATTTTATTTTTAACATGCAAAAACCGTTAAAAAATACTTAAGTCAGATAACAGAAGGTACTACCGCAAAAGAGTATGAGTCAGCTAACACTTGACTGGTCCTGACAGTGTTCATTCACTCAGTCATTCAAAAACACTGAGCAGCGATCAGCCCCATTCTACATGCTGGGATACAGTAGTGAACAAGACCAAAGGTTCTGTCCTCACAGAGCTCACAGTCTCCTGTCTTTCTAAAATACACAACCCTGTCAGCTGATATTTTTTTGTTCTTTTAATCAGCTATTTAACAACACAATGAAGGCAGCCCCACCTTGTCTCAGTAAGCATCCAGGGATATTCTACTATTAGATACCTATAAATAATCCCCCCTTTCACAAAGTTTTCAAAGTAAAACATCCCTTATTTTTTAAATACAGCATTTCTATCATTCAGCAAATTGAAAATATTTCTATTATATATGAACTTTGCCATATTCATAATGCATTCATGTAAAGGACTTGGAAAATGGAGGGATTTTTTTCCCCTTATTTAGTGAACATCTTTTGCCATGATACAACTATCAGAGCATTTCAAATACCTTTGGCCATGTCATTCCATCTGAAGGAGACGACATAATCAGGAGCAAAGGGCAGATTTCTAACTAGCAAGTACTACACCAGGGTTTGTGTACTATCGTTTCAGAAATGCTGTAAGGCAGAAAAGAATCATACCTGGGAAGGATTATGTTCGAGGTACGGATTGGAAATTCTTCTTGGTTGAGTCTATTTGGAAGGAAAGAAAAGGGAAAACTCAGAACTAAACAGTTTTTGGTACCACTGTACCATTAAGGACACAGTACATGCAACCGTGGCAAGTCCAGCAATTGTCCGAGCCAAAAATGTCAATGACCACAGAGGATTAACGTCCTTATTCTCATTCAGGGTAAATATCTGGTCAACATTCACTCCAATGGGACAGGATATTCTATTAGAATGGCTTCCACAGCTTTAAAATCTGCAACTGAACAATGGACGTTTTGTGTCTATGTTGCTTTACTCTCAATGTGATTTTGATTCCACTTCTCCTTTCCCTTCCATGTCCCCTTTCACTGATCTAATTCCAGCTTTCATCCCTGTACCCCTGGACTGCTGTTTCAGCCTCTCAATGGATTTCCCCAGGCTCCAGTCACACCCCCTCAGGCCATCCTGCAAATCTCAAGTAAACAAAAGTCCCCCGTGTAGCCCCTCAACTGATGGTGGGTCTCTCTTTGCCTGTAGGAGTCAAGGAAAAACCCCCACTTGCCCTTCTGGGCCCACCAGCATCGGCCTCCAGCAGATTTCTAGTATTCTCCCTCTACTTCCCCACGTGGCTTCTATGATTCAACATGAAATCCACTTATCAAAAGAACCTACAACACATACCTGCCTCTGCTCATACCCTTCTCCAAAGCAGAAAGCCCTTCATCTTCTTTGACACGGCCCTGAACCCCAGTTAAGTCCAGGCCTGTACAGTCACCTGCTGGGTGAGGCTCCGGCCCCCTCTACTGGGGTTGTCCCTCTTTGGAGCTCCTTGTTTCTGACTATTTCTGGGGCAGCTCCCGGGTGCTCTGCCTTACTGGTGTCCTTCCACATGTGCATTTGCCCAACTAATTTGTAAGCTCCTTGAGGGAGAGATGGCAGCTTACCTGGCTTTGCTTTCACAGGTTCTAGCACATAGCTGTGCACAATAATGTTGAATTTTTCTATTCATTTATTACAGATGATTTATATCTCTATATCAATTGAGTATTTGCTGAATGATTTGAATTGTAAGAGCTAATTTTTCCTGCCTAACAATCCAGTAAGCGGCACCATCACGCACATGTGTTTAAGCACAATAGAAAACTATCATCATTTTCTGTTGCAGTTTAGGAGAAAGAACAGAGAAATGAACATTTACTGAGCTCCTAACCCTATGTTTAAAAGTTCTTTACACTTCTATTCTGAAGCTTGCTACCTTTTGAGATCCCATAGTTTTTTGTCTGCCGCTTCCACTTCTTAGACTCACTTACTAAACATTCCCTGCCGTTCAGTGCCTTCCAGCCTCTGAACCTTCTACCAGACTTTATGGCAGAATTTCCATTTTGCCTCTGGCCTACTGCACACATCTCCCATATTACTTATCTTCTAATTAAACTGAAATAAATATATGGACTCTATATCCAGAAATGTCAGTTGGTACACTCTGCCAAAGACTTACTATGGCTCCCCCCCACCAACCCTAGAAATTGCTTCAGTTAGTTCAGTTCAGGCACAGTCATGTCCAACTCTTTGCGACCCCATGGACTGCAGAACACCAGGCTTCCTTGTCCATCATCTATTCCTAGAGCTTGTTCAAACTCGTGTCCATCTAAAGGGTGATGCCAAACAATCCAGAAATTGTTTAAGAAATGCCATTTTTAATTAAAAAAAAAATTTTATTTATTTATTTATTTTTAGCTGTGCTGGTTCTTCATTGTTGAAAGGGCTTTTCTCTAGTTGCAGCGAGCAGGGTATACTCTGTAGTTGTTGTGTATGGGCTTCTCATTTCAGGGGCTTCTCTTGTTGCAGAACAGGAGCTCTGGGGTGTGCAGGGTTCCGTAGTTGCAGCTCCCGGGCTCTAGAGCACAGGCTCAATAGTTGTGGTGCACGGGCCTAGTTGCTTTGGGGTATATGGGATCTTCCTGCATACCAGGGATCGAACCCATGTCTGCTGCATTAATAAGTGGATTCTTTACCACTGATCCACTCAGGGAAGCCCCAGACAGGCCATTTTTAATTGTCATGTATTAAAATAAAACATCCACTCACCCCTTCTGGTCTAGTCTATACACATTCCCAACTGGTCCTTCCTAGGTCTTTTGTCATCTGAGCCTAGGCTTTTGTACTCACTTACTGAAATAATGAACAGTGTGAAGTTTGCATCTACACCAGATTTACAATTCAAAGATGAATCATCATGATAAGTGATTTTTTTCCCCAAACAGACCTTTAAAAGTCAATATGGCAGGCCAGAATTGACCATTTTTATTACTCATCTAATTGCCTAAATCAGCTCAGAAAAGCTACCATGTCACATGATCTAGTTAAAAAGAAGTCTTCCAGGTAGAAACAAGCTCTGAAGAATTAGGTGGGGGCACTTCACAAAAGAACACAAACGGCTTCCTTTCTCTCTGCTGCCAGCCCTAATCTGACTGTCTCGACACTAGTGTTAGACTTGCAAGATTCCATTTCACAGAAACTTCCCCCGTGGGTGGCTTGTTACTAAAGATTGGTAAGGTGAGTCAATAACGCCATGGGGTCCTTCCATGCCAACTAGACAACAGTGTTAGATGAGCTCCCAGCCCACAGGGCATCGACCAGGAACTGCCTTTGACAGCACACAATACCTAGGTTTGTTGTCAGAAATGCCTCAGAAGCCTGCTCCCGGCTCTTCCCCAGGGAGCTGTGTTTTCTAAACATTCCAGACAGCAGCTCTCAAACGGTACCAGAAAGGACTGATTTGTTCAACTGAAAATAACTACACAAGCCTGTACCTTTTTTTTTTTTTTTTTGAGACCGCTTTATGTCAGCTGTTGGTACTGACTAAAAGTTGCAAGTGCCAAAAACTTATTAAAAAAGAACATGGAAGAACTGACCATCCATCACCTCATTTTTTCACAGACTTTGTGAAAGGATTGTCGTGGAATTTTACTGGGAGAATGCCATGGGCCAACTTACAGGACTCTGAGAATCACTGCTCTAAAGCACCTCACAAACTTGCTCTCCCAGCCCTTCCCTGAAAGAGGAGCACAAGAAACCTTGACAACGCACCTTCTCCTTTCAACATTCTTTCCCTGATATTCAATTACTCAGCTGTTTTCACCCCATCCTGGACTCCCTCGGTTTTGTTTCTCCTTTCCTCATTTCTGGGTTTCATCTCACCACTCCTGTGGCAACTAACTTCCCTTACGTTCCTTATGAAGCACCTATTGAACTCCTATTCTGGCAGTGTGGCAGTGCCAGAAACAGACATGTGAACAAGATACCATCCTCTTATTTAGAAATCAAGTTACTGAAAGACACAGGATCTAAAGAACACTTTAAACTCATAAGAGGTCTCTTTTTTCTTCCCAATTTCCCATCAATTTTCTCTATAATATCAGGTGGCTGGTCAATTTGATGCTGATCCTCTTTTCAATAGTTCTCACCATGATATCTCAAATAGAATGCCCAGATGAGATGATTCTTTTCCCCCCTTTAGTTACAATTTCCCAGAATTACTTAAGCTAGATGAAATGATTCTTTTACACAGGACTTTATATGGACTGTAGAAAGAAGACTAGTAACAATACAAATGAAATTAGATTTTAATTCAAATTTATTTCTTCTCCTTTCCAATTTAATGAACCATAGGAAATGATTCCCTAAATGATTCCATGCAAATCTCATATTTTAAACATGTGTTAGGAAGTTGCAACCCTTTAATATTTACAAATGAACTTCCAGAAAATAAATAATGGCATAACTCAGAAGGATAACTGGGAAGCAATCATATATTACTTCCATTTTTTTCTAAGTTAAGTGCCCACTAAAGTTAAACTATAATAGTCTGTGAGGCTGGGTCTAAATCAAACATTTTAGTGTCACTGGGCTTAAGGCACATTTTTTAATCGGCTCTTAAAGGACATGTCTTAAGGTTCTCCTTGGATTGAATTAAAAAAAACTTAGGTTACAAGGGGATAGAGAAATGAAAAGAAAAAGTCTGAAATACTTCAATCACCACAGAAATATGACCTGCTCTACTACAAACAGGAACAAACAAGAACTACCAAATGTGTTGATAAGTTAAGAGTTCAGCTCACAACACAACTTTCTGTCATCTTCAGCCACCGTCCTCTACCCATTCTGGCTGACAAAGTAGAAATGAAGATGCTAAAACGGGTAAGTATACTTGGATTTATTATAATTCTAAGAAGCCAAAAAGTTCCATAAGCAACTAGAGGGTGCATGTGTTAGGAGACTAGGGACTACAACAATAGAGGCTGTGCAGTAGAGTTCTAAGACCTGGGGTGGAGGTACTTTATAAGTCCTAGCATACCCTTGCATCTCAGGCAAAGCTTGATCCCAGTAAAAAAGACAGAATCCCACCCAGCCAGGATGCTGGCTTAAGAAGAACAAGGCCATCCCAAGTTCAGCCTAATGCAAACTGGAGACCTGAGCCAAGTACTGACATGGAAGTACAGGGCAGGGCACCCCACCTCTTATCTGCAGACTCTGGTCCCAACTCAGGCCCAACCATCCTTCAGGGCTCCAAGGGTCATGCTCCCAAAGTCAGTCACAGCCACAAAGGCCATTTGTAACAGGATCTTCTCCACACATCCTGGCCAAACCAAAGTCAATGATGTTCTCAAAATTAGATCTTCCAATGCCTTATGAGAACAGAATGAGAGGGAAGGTGGCAAAATGCTTACTGAGCACCGACTTTGTGCTTAAGCACTTTCCCACACTAGGAAGTACACCACCTGTTCATACAGCTAGAGAAAAGAGGGTGAGAGTCAGAGAAATTAGGGAAAATTCTTAAAGATATGGGAATACCAGACCACCTGCCCTGCCTCCTGAGAAATCTGTATGCAGGTCAGAAGGCAACAGTTAGAACCAGACATGGAATGACAGACTGATTCCAAATAGGGAAAGGAGTACCTCAAGGCTGTATATTGTCACCCTGCTTATTTAACTTACATGCAGAGTACATCATGAGAAACATTGGGCTGGATGAAGCACAAGCTAGAATCAAGATTGCAGGGAGAAATATCAATAACCTCAGATATGCAGATGACACCACCTTTATGGCAAAAAGTGAAGAAGAACTAAAGAATTTCTTGATGAAAGTGAAAGAGGAGAGTGAAAAAGTTGGTCTAAAACTCAACATTCAGAAAACTACGATCATGCCATCTGGTCTCATCACTTCATGGCAAATAGATGGGGAAACAGTGGATACAGTGACAGATTTTATTTTGGGGGGGGGGGCTCCAAAATCACTGCAGATGATGACTGCAGCCATGATATTAAAAGACACTTGCTCCTTGGAAGAAAAGCTATGACCAAGCTAGACAGCATATTAAAAACCAGAGACAATACTTTGCTAACAAAGGTCCATCCAGTCAAGGCTATGGTTTTTCCAGTAGTCATGTATGGATGTGAGAGCTGGACTATAAAGGAAGCTGAGCACCAAAGAATTGATGCTTTTGAACTGTGGTGTTGGAGAAGACTCTTGAGGGTCCCTTGGACTTCAAGGAGATCCAACCAGTCCATCCTAAAGGAAATCAATCCTGAATGTTCATTGGATGGACTGATGCTGAAACTCCAATATTTTTGCAACCTGCTGCGAAGTTGTGACTCATTTGAAAAAACCCTGATTCTGGGAAAGATTGAAGGCGGGAGGAGAAGGGGAAGACAGAGGATGAGATGGTTGGATGGCATCACTGACTCAATGGACATGAGTTTGAGTAAAATCTGGGAGCTGGTGATGGACAGAGAGGCCTGGTGTGCTGCACTCCATGGAGTCACAAAGAATTGGACATGACTGAGTGACTGAACTGAACGGAACTTAAGGTTCCGGAGCTGGAAAGTTATACAGCCAGGTTGGAAGAAAATTTTTACTGATTCCAGTTGTGACCGACTCTTTGCAACCCCATGGACTGCAGCACGCCAGGCCTCCCTGTCCATCACCAACTCCCGGAGGCCACCCAAACTCATGTCTGTTGAGTCAGTGATGCCATCAAACCATCTCATCCTCTGTCGTCCCCTTCTCCTCCTGCCTTCAATCTTTCCCAACATCAGGGTCTTTTCAAATGAGTCAACACTTTGCATCAGGTGGCCAAAATACTGGAGTTTCAGTTTCAACATCAGTCCTTCCAATAAACACCCAGGACTGCTTTCCTTTAGGATGGACTGGTTGGATCTCCTTGCAGTCCAAGGAACTCTAAAGAGTCTTCTCTAACACCACAGTTCAAAAGCATCAATTCTTCTGCACTTGGCTTTCTTTATAGTCCAACTCTCACATCCATACATTACTATTGGAAAAATCATAGCCTTGACTAGATGGACCTTTGTTGATACAGTAATCTCTCTGTTTTTTAACATGCTATCTAGGTTGATCATAACTTTCCTTCCAAGGAGTAAGCATCTTTTAATTTCATGGCTGCAATCACCATCTGCAGTGATTTTGGAGCCCAAAAAAATAAAGTCAGCCACTGTTTCCCCAGGTATTTGCCATGAAGTGATGGGACCGGATACCATGATCTTAGTTTTCTGAATGTTGAGCTTTAAGACAACTTTTTCACTCTCCTCATTCACTTTCATCAAGAGGCTCTTTAGTTCTTCCTCACTTTCTGCCATAAGGGTGGTGTTATCTGCATACCTGAGGTTACTGATATTTCTCCCGGCAATCTTGATTCCAGCTTGAACATGTAGAAGTTCACGGTTCACATATTGCTGAAGCCTGGCTTGGAGAATTTTGAGCATTACTTTACTAGTGTGTGAGATGAGTGCAATTGTGTGGCATTTTGAGCGTTCTTTGGCATTGCCTTTCTTTGGGATTGGATGAAAACTGACTTTTTCCAGTCCTGTGGACACTGCTAAGTTTTCCAAATTTGCTGGCATATTGAGTGCAGCACTTTCACAGCATCATCTTTCAGGATTTGAAGTAGTTCAACTGGAATTCCATCACCTCCACTAGCTTTGTTTGTAGTGATGCTTCCTAAGGCCCACTTGACTTCACATTCCAAGATGTCTGGCTCTAGGTGAGTGTGAGTGATCACACCATCATGAAGATCTGGGTCATGAAGGTCCTTTTTGTACAGTTATTCTGTGTATCATTACCACCTCTTCTTAATATCTTCTGCTTCTGTTAGGTCCATACCATTTCTGTCCTTTATTGAGCCCATCTTTGCATGAAATGTTCCCTTGGTATCTCTAATTTTCTTGAAGAGATCTCTAGTCTTTCTCATTCTACTGTTTTCCTCTATTTCTTTGCATTGATTGCTGAGGAAGGCTTTCTTATCTCTCCTTGCTATTCTTTGGAACTCTGCATTCAAATGGGAATATCTTTCCTTTTCTCCTTTGCTTTTCACTTCTCTTCTTTTCACAGCTATTTGTAAGGCCTCCTTAGACAGCCATTTTGCTTTTTTGCATTTCTTTTTCTTGGGGATTGTCTTGTTTCCTGTCTCCTGTACAATTTCATGAATCCCTGTCCATAGTTTATCTGGCAGTCTGTCTATCAGATCTAGTCCCTTACACCTATTTCTCACTTCCACTGTATAGTCATAAGGGATTTGATTTAGGTCATACCCAAATGGTCTAGTGGTTTTCCCCACTTTCTTCAATTTCGGTCTGAATTTGGCAATAAGGAGTTCATGATCTGAGCCACAGTCAGGTCCCTGTCTTGTTTTTGCTGACTGTATAGAGCTTCTCCATCTTTGGCTGCAAAGAATATAATCAATCTGATTTCAGTGTTCACCATCTGGTGATGTTCATGTGTAGAGTCTTCTCTTGTGTTGTTGGAAGAGGGTGTTTGCTATGACCAGTGTGTTCTCTTGGTAGAACTCTATTAGCCTTTGCCCTGCTTCATTCCGTACTCCAAGGCCAAATTTGCCTGTTACTCCAGGTGTTTCTTGACTTCCTACTTTTGTATTTCAGTCCCCTATAATGAAAAGGACATCTTTTTTGGGTGTTAGTTCTAGAAGGTCTTGTAGGTCTTCATAGAACTGTTCATCTTCAGCTTCTTCAGCATTACTGGTTGGAGCATAGACTTGGATTACCGTGATATTGAATGGTTTGCCTTGGAAACAGAGATCATTCTGTCATTTTTGAGATTGCATCCAAGTACTGCATTTTGGACTCTTTTGTTGACTCTGATGGCTACTGCATTTCTTCTAAGGGATTCTTGCCCACAGTAGTAGATATAATGATCATCTGAATTAAATTCATCCATTCCATCCATCTTAGTTCACTGATTCCAAGAATGTTGATGTTCACTCTTGTCATTTCCTGTTTGACCACTTCCAATTTGCCTTGATTCCTGGACCTAACATTTAAAGTTCCTATACAATATTGCTCTTTCCAGCATTGAACCTTGCTTCTATACCAGTCAATCCACAACTGGGTGTTGTTTTTGCTTTGGCTCTGTCTCTTCATTCTTTCTGGAGTTATTTCTCCACTGATCTCCAGTAGCATATTGGGCACCTACCAACCTCAGGAGTTCACCTTTAACTGTCTTATCTTTTTGCTTTTTCCTACTGTTCATGGGGTTCTCAAGGCAAGAATACTGAAGTGGTTTGCCACTCCCTTCTCCACATTCTGTCAGACATCTTCACCATGACCTGTCAGTCTTGGGTGGCCCCACACGGCATGGCTTAGTTTCATTGAGTTAGACAAGGCAGTGGGCCGTGTGATCAGATTGGCTGGTTCTGTGATTGTGGTTTCAGTCTGCCCTCTGATGCCCTCTGTCAGCACCTACCATCTTACTTGGGTTTCTCTTACCTTGGATGTTGGGTACCTCTTCATGACTGCTCCAGCAAAGCGCAGCCACTGATCCTTACCTTGGACGTGGGGTTGCTCCTCTTGGCCACCGCCCCAACCTTGGACGTGGACGAGAGGCTTCTCTCGGCCTCTCCTGTGCCATTGCAGCCACTGCTTAAGCTCAAACTACCGCAAAATTGCACTCATATCACATGTTAGTAAAGTAATGCTCAAAATTCTCCAAGCCAGGCTTCAGCAAAACATGAACTGTGAACTTCCAGATGTACAAGCTGGTTTTAGAAAAGGCAGAGGAACCAGAGATCAAATTGCCAACATCTGCTGGATCATTGAAAAAGCAAGAGAGTTCCAGAAAAACATCTATTTCTGCTTTATTGACTATGCCAAAGCCTTTGACTGTGTGGATCACAATAAACTGTGGAAAATTCTGAAAGAGATGGAAATACCAGACCACTTGACCTGCCTCTTGAGAAACCTGTATGCAGGTCAGAAAGCAACAGTTAGAACCAGGCACGGAACAACGGACTGGTTCCAAATTGGGAAAGGAGTACATCAAGGTTGTATATTGTCGCCCTGCTTATTTAATTTATATGCAGAGTACATCATGAGAAACACTGGGCACAATGGAGCACAAATTGGAATCAAGATTGCCGGGAGAAATATCAGTAACCTCAGATAAGCAGATAATACCACTGTTATGGCAGAAAGTGAATAAGAACTAAAGATCCTCTTGATGAAGGTGAAAGAGGAGAATGAAAAAGTTGGCTTAAAGCTCAACATTCAGAAAACTAAGATCATGGCATCCGGGCCCATCACATCACAGCAAATAGATGGGGAAAGAGTGGAAACAGTGGCTGACTTTATTTTTCTGGGCTCCAAAATCGCTACAGATGGTGACTGCAGCCATGAAATTAAAAGACGCTTACTCCTTGGAAGGAAAGTCATGACCAACCCAGACAGCATATTAAAAAGCAGAGACATTACTTTGCCAAAAAGGTCCATCTAGTCAAGGCTATGTTTTTTCCAGTAGTCATGTATGGATGTGAGAGTTGGACTATAAAGAAAGCTGAGTGCTGAAGAATTGATGCTTTTGAACTGTGGTGTTGAAGAAGACTCTTGAGAGTCCCTTGGACTGCAAGGAGATCCAACCAGTCTCTCCTAAAGGAGATCAGTCCTGGGTGTTCATTGGAAGGAGTGATGTTGAAGCTGAAACTCCAATACTTTGGCATGATGCGAAGAGCTAACTCATTTGAACCCTGATGGTGGGAAAGATTGAGAGCAGGAGGAGAAGGGTACGACAGAGGATGAGATGGTTGGATGGCATCATCGACTCAGTGGACATGGGTTTGGGTGGCCTCCGGGAGTTGGTGTGATGGACAGGGAGGCCTGGCGTGCTGCGGCTCATGGGGTCACAAAGAGTCGGACACGACTGAGTGAATTGAACTGAAATTCATTGCACAGATGAAAAAATAAAAACAAGACACTGGGCTTTAAGGAAAGGCATTACAAATCATTCAGTCAGTCACAGGTCATTCTGAAATGAAGGCAAAGGAGAGACTTTGGCTGGCTCCTGATCTGGGGCCCCATATCAGGGCCATGTTGGCCTTTTCCATTTTCCATACACATATTTCCCCAAGTGGAGAAGCTGAGAAACAACCTGAGTAGAGAAATACCGAATGTTGTTCCTATTTATCCTAGGAGGGACTTCTGCCTTTCAATTGCTGATTCACTTATTTGTTCCTTTATTCATTCACCCAGTCTTCCTTCATTCATGTTTTATTATAAGGAGGCACCTATATTTACTCATGTATCTTATCAAACAATTCTGGAAAACTACATAATCTCTTGAACTTTTCCAAGATGAAATCTAAAGTCTCTCATCTCTCTCTCTCTCACACACACACACACACATATATGTTCATATATTTTTCTCTATTAAATTATAAAGTTTCCCTTTTGCCTAAATTGTTGCAAAGAATGTAATTCTGGCATGTAGTCAATATGCACAATTTTCACAATCTAGAACAAAAATTGCTGAATGCTTTTATATGTATCCAAAGAATTATAGATACTATAGCAATGTTTACCACCACCCAAAATTTTAAAACACATGAATGACCTTTTAACAGTAGGAACACTTAATGTTCTTTTACCTCCTTAAAGTCATATTTCCATTCCATTTCTCCAATTTTACCCTTAATAACGTGCTTCATGCTTAAAAATCTCTTATGAATCATCCTAGCATTATTCTACATAACAAGAGTAAAATATAAATCAAAATGATTTCTTAATTTCCTGTAATCTTAAGGCTTTAGATGTTAAAATTTTTTCTTCTGAATTGAGTTATTGCTAAAATTAATAGGACAAAATTAATCAAAACAGCATAAATATATTACAACTCTAGACAATGCACTGTCAAGTCAGGGAGAAATAAGAAGTATGCCTTTTTGAAGTTCAAGGTGAGCTGAGAAAAAGAACCCTTCCCATTGAATCTTCCCTGCAGGCATGTTCTCAGGCTGATCTTATTAAGAAAGCATATATACAGGGAAGTCTAGGATCTGGAAATTAATTCCCTAAGATACATACAATGTAATATATTCCAGCTGGAAGATCACTTCTGTAGATGTCAAGAGCACAGAGGCTCCATAAGGAGTTCTGAGGGGCACATACAAACAACACAGCAGAAGTCAGATGTGTTCAAGTGTATCTGTTAGGGACCAGTCAAGAGACAAATCCCATTAATAACCTGAATGTGGGACATCAAGTAGAAAGAACTGTTAACTAGGCAGAAGATAAGAGAACTGTAAAGTGTAACAGAGGTAGAAATTCAGAAGGCAGCGACCTAAGGCTGAGGGAAAAGTCAATGAACAAATTAGAAACTGAGAGGAGGATCCCACAAGACTTGCAGACTGAGCGCGGCTGCTCGTAAAGAAGAACCAGGGTGCTACAGGTACTCAGGGCAGGACCCTGAGAGCCGTCACCACCACGGTGAACACTTCCCAGGACCCTCTGCACACCAATTTGCATGCAACTGTACCAGAAACAGCCCGTGGAACAAAAGCAGCCCTTTCTTTCCCTTTGACTTTGCTGCAACCTTTATTGCTTCAGTGCAAGACTGTGCCGACTGGCAAATGAGAAACAAGGAGCTCAGTCCAGATGCAGGATGATGAAGCAGAACAAAAAAGGATGCGTGTGGAGCTGAAGGGGGATTAATTAATGACTGGCACAAGCATCATGAGAAAACTGCAGTTAAGGAATTACATGAGTTCAGAGAAAAGGGAAATGACCTTTAATCTCCGCTCTCCTCAGATCAATAGATGGATAGATTCTAGCTGGATTCTGAGCTAGCACCTTTGGTCTCAATCTATCTGCAGATTTTAGTTGACAGCAACCAGAAGCTATATGTATAGCTACCTTGCAGTGACACCCAGGGCTGAGACGCTTGCCCCAGGCTCACAAACTCTTGACTTTGCTTCTGTGTGTGTGTGCAAAGCAAGCTGGCTCTCTCACATGTGCAGGAAGCACAACCAAGAGTCTCCAGGGGCGAATGATATGTCTGTCTTTGTGGCAGCTACTCATCTCGACACCAGCCTGTGGAGACTGCTTGTACTGCTGAACTTTTTCTCCTTTGATTCCTGCCCAAGAAGAGGAGGAAGCCAGGGAGCTAGGGATAGTCTATTTTGATTTCTCCTATTTCTGCTCTTTGTTTTGAAGTGAAATAATTTCATACAGCCCCCAGCTGGCACCAAGTTCTCCTTTTCACCAACTCCCCTACCGTCTTTATTACTGCAGTCAAGGAGATGTTTTTAAAAAAAATAAAGTGCCAGTGCCAACTAACTGTGACAGGGTTTTATTTCAAAATCATTATCTGTGGCTTTACTTGTTTGAAACTCTCTGCCATATTCTATAAAATACTCCATTATTCATCTCTAACGCCTTGAGAAAGAAACCCTCTGAGAGGCCACACAGGGGCAGGAAGGGCTCTGGCTGGGAATAGAAGGCTGAGGTATTCCCGTTTCTACCACTAACTGACTGTGTAAACAACGAAAATCATTTGCTTCCTCATCATGTCCCTTGGCTTTATCCCTGAACACTGTGAAGTGTGGAACCATAGTTACAGCCATCAGCCTATGGGGATGACAAGAAAGTACCCCATTCACCTGTGGAGCACTGTTGAGGTGGATGCAACCAAAGGAATCAATTAGGGTAGGTCTTGCCTACGCAGCTCCACACCCACAGTCCTTCTGATGACTTCAGACTCATATTCCTTTGTAGTCTGCTTTCTGTTTATTTTAAGGTATAACAGACACACAGTAAAGTACACACATCGATAACTTTTTATGCAAATGTACACTTCTGTAACTACCTTTTGATTAAGCCAGATATTTCTAATGGCCCACTCCCCAAATCCTTATTTCTTAGTCAGTATTCCCTCCTGCCCATAGAAGTAACTGCTATTATGACTTATGTCACCATAGATTTGTTTTGTGTCTTCTTGAGCTTTATGTAATGGAAATCCTATAGTCTGTACTCTTGTGCTTCTGGCTTCTTCCATTCAACACAGTCTGTGAGATCCTTCCACAGGAAGCTCCCTCCTCTTTCTTTCTTAAAGAAAATAGGAAAGAGGTGGAGTGGTTCCCAGAGGTCCCTTAAACTATCTTTGATTTAAAAATTTTTTGGGAGGGAGACAGGAGGGGGGATCGGGATGGGGAACACACGTAAATCCATGGCTGATTCATGTCAATATATGGCAAAAACCACTAAATATTGTAAAGTAATTAGCCTTCAACTAATAAAAATAAATGAAAAAAAAATATATATATATATCTTTCCTTTTTCTGTTCAGTGTAGGTGGTGTCTACTGCACTTGTTGTTTCCTTCTAGTGTATTTTTAAAAAAAATTCCAGACCTATTTATATGCTGCCTACAAGAGACTCACCTGAGATTTAAAAACACACAGACTGAAAGTGGGAGGATGGGAAAAGGTATTCCATACAAATGGAAATTTCACAAAGCAATATTTTTTTGGAGTATGTCTCCTGAGGCAAGGGAAGCAAAAGCAAAAATAAACAAATGGGACTACATCAATCTAAAAGAATTCTGCACAGTGAAGGAAACTATCAACAAAGTGAAACAGCAGCCTACTTGAATGGGAGAAGATATTTACAAACAGTATATCCAATATATATTTAATATTTAAAATATATAAAGAACTCATATAACTCATATAACAAACAATATGATTGCAAAATGGTCAAAGTGTCAAGGTAGACATACATATGGCCAAGAGGTACATGAAAAGATACTGAACGTATCATCAGGGAAATGCAAATAAAAACCACAATGAAATACCACCTCATACCTGTCACATGACTATCATCAAAAAGACAACAAATAACAAGTGTTGGCAAGGATGTGAAGAAAAGGGAAAACTTGTGCACTGCTGGTAGGAATATAAATCGGTGCAGTCACCATGGAAAAACAGAATAGGAGTCTTTTAAAAAACGAAAAATAGAACAATCATATGATCCAGCAATTTCACTTATGGGTATTTACACAAAGAAAAAAAAAACACTAAATTGAAAAGGTAATTGCATACCGGTGTTCACTAAAGCATTATTTACAAGAGCAAATGTATGGAAGCAACTGAATAGATAGCTGATAGACGAACATGATACATATACAGTGGAATATTACTCGGCCATGAAAGGAGATCTTGCTATTTGAAGCAACATAAATGAAGCTAGAGAGTATTATGCTTCATGAAATAAATCAGGCAGAGAAAGACAAATACCACATTATCTCATTTATATGAAGATTCTAAAAAACCAAACATATAAACAAATAAAAACCAAAGTGAAAACAGACATATATACAAAGAACAGATGAGTGCCACTAGGGAGGGGCATAGAGGTTGGGTGAAAGAAATGAAGGTGATTAAGAGGTACAAATCTCCAGTTACATAATAAATAGGTCACAGGGATGGAATGTACAGTATAATGAGTATGGTCAATAATACTGTAATAACTTTGGGGGTCAGATGGTCACCAGACTTTTCATGGTGATCATTTTGTCATGTATGTAAATATAAACTCATTATGTAGTACACCTGAAATTAACATATTTCAATAAAGAAGTTACTTCTAGCACCAAAAAAAAAAAAAAAAATTCCGAATCCAGTTAAAATAATTGTTTTCCCTTTCCTCTGCCAGTTTAATTGTTGAAGTCAGATTTCTAAAGCTGAGGAAAAGATTCAGGGTTTGACTTCATTATGGAATGCTCCTGTGAGATCATTTGGATTGCTTCCTCAATTTCTAAGAGAGACATCCTTCTTAAAAAAAACAGCAGCAGATATTTTAAAACAGATAACCAGCAAGGACTCACTGTACAGCACAGGGAATTCTGCTCAATGTTATGTGGCAGCCTGGATGAGAGGGAGTTTGGGGGGGAATGGTGGTGGTTTACTTGCTAAGTTGTGTCTGACTCTTGCGACCCCTTGAACTGTAGCCTGCCAGGCTCCTCTATCCATGGGATTTTCCGGGCAAGGATCCTGGACTGGATCGCCATTTCCTTCTCCAGGGGATCTTCCTGACCCAGGGATTGAACCGGAGTCTTCTGTGTTGCAGAGGCATTCTTAACCGCCTAAGTCACCAAGGAAGCCCTGGTGGGGAGTTTGAGGGAGAATGGATACATGCGTATCTATGATTTAGTCCTTTGGCTGTGCACCTGAATCTATCACAACATTCTTAATCAGCTCAATGCAAATATAAATTCAAAAGTTTGAAAACAACAGTAACAGCAAGAATCAACAACAGGACAGTGCCACTTCCAAGCACTCCAGGGGCAACCACCCCTCCAGTCACGTCTCTGTATATTAATACTCATGTGCTTTGCATCTGTCCCCTTCTCAAGGGTAAGTTCCATGAAAGTGACAATCAAGCATTCTTACTCATCTACATAAGCAGAGGGCTAGCCCAGGAATTGATGTGCCCTCTGCACTCAAGAAACATTTCCTGAACGTCTTGACTGAATCATAGCAGTCATTTATTCCAGATATGGGATAAGACACAAACTGAGTTTTTACTTTTGTCCACTTTTAACTGACGTCAGGGATGATGGTGATTAATAAGGAGAAAGATGGGAACCCAGGAGACAAGTCTGATTCCCCGAAGCGTGAAAAATGGGAAATTGGAAGCTCCAGACCAGTCTTCTGGATATGGGAACTGTCAGAGCAGGAAACAGTCTGGTTTAGACCAAAACAAGATTAGAAGGGACCTGATGATGTAATGTAGTAGGGATGGCTGGAAGAGACAGAGCAAAGTGTTGGGGCCAGTTGGGAACCCCTACGCAGACTCCAGTTGTCAAGTCCAGTTTCATGTTAGACCTGCCAGAGGAGACTTAAACCATACTGGTGCCCCAGCCCCACCAAAGAGCAGTGGGTTTAGAATGCAGGTGGAACAGGCATCCGTGTGCTTATTTAAAAAGTATCCCAGGTAATTCTGTCATGCGATGAAGATTGAGAACACCCAATCCAGAACAAAGTGAGAATGGAGGGCTTGTCTCCAACCTTGACCCCAAAGTCTGTGTCAAGAAAAGGCTGATTTCCATTGTGTGCCCTGACGGTGCCACACCCTGTACTAAAGCCATCTTAGCAATGACAGGGTTGAGGCCAGAGCATGGAGGACCTCTAATGTCAAGGTAAGGGGAGTGGATGCTTTACAGCGATGGGGTGCACCAGGCACAACTCCACAGACTGGGGAACTGGTTCCTGGTAAGTGGCTTCACCAGTGAGTCAGCCTCAACTCTGAAAGCCCACAATGGATTACATTATTGGCAAGATCCAAAGGAAGGACTAGTTATTTCTGAATATGAGTTTTCTTCATATATATCTCGCTAGTGTCAGCTTGCATTAGTAACTCACGTTTACCACGTGAGTGCAACTGGCACTTGCTGGCAGGACTTAGGTTGAGTACAGAGAACAAGCAAACTGATGGGAAAGTTTAAAAATCTGAGGTTTAGAAAGTGCAAGGTCCAGCCTGCCTATATGATGACATAGTATTAGAAAAAGCAAGTGCATGAGGTTAGCAGGCATTGTAATTAGTGGCGCTGCCCTACACTGAAATCCGGGGGTTTTGTGGCACAAAGAGCCGGCTGGGGAAACCAGCTCTCCAGCCATTTCCCATCCTGACCAAACTCTCTCTCTCCCAGCCAACCTTCACAGCTCATGTCCAACAAGTCCAGGTGAGCCATATTTCTTCATAGTTCTGTACTTAATGACCCGATTGGTAACCTGAAATCAGCAATGGTTTGAGTATTCACACCTCAGAAATCAGCAAACTCTACAAACCAAGCTTTTTCCCTCCTGGAGAGATTAATCTTTCCCAACAAACCCTGGGTAGAACGTAGTCAGGATAGAGGGAAGCACATTTCAGGAAAAGTACACACCACACAGGCAAAGGCCTAGAGGCCAGGAAAAAAGAAATCAGAGGGGAATACGTGATTTTTTAATTTTTATGACTATAAAGTGCACAGTTGTAACAGCAAGAAATAAGACAAAAAGGGAGGCAAGGGCTAGGTTATGGAAGGCATCAGAAGCTGTGCAGAATTTCTACTTTACTCAGTTAGAGATGGTAGGCAAAGAAGTTTTAAGGTAGGGTATAATAAGCTGGTATTCTGGAAGCATCCTACTTACAACCACTGAAGCTTCTCTTTGATAATTATTAACATTTTATACAACATGAATTGAGACTAGATTGAAGAAAATTTGCTCCTAAAACCACCCTCAAAGCCAAAAATAAAATTAAAAAACAAAATAAGTCTTAAAAAATACAGAAGTTCTGTTTTATCACCCATGATATCATAATTTGGTGTCATGATAGCAAAATTTGGTTTAAGTAAGTGGCCCTATGGCAGTATAGCAGTTTGGGTCTAATCAGATGATAAAAACCACACAGTGCAACTTCCCTGGAGGTCCATGGTTGAGAAGCCACCTGCCAATGCAGGGGACATGAGTTTGCTCCCTGGTCCGGGATGATTCCACATGGCACGGAGCGACTAGGCCTGTGCAGCCCAACTCCTGAGCCCTCGTGCCGTGGAGCCCATGCTCTGTACCGAGAGAAGCCACAGCAACGAGAAGCTCGTGCACCACGACTAGAGAGGAGGCCCTGCTTGCCACAACTGGAGAAAAGCGCCAGTGCAGCCAAAAATACATAAATAAGGAAAATATTTTAAAGGCACAGTGGGTTAAATAGGGAGTTAAACATAAAGAACTATGAAAAATGACTGGAAGATACAAGGAAACTCCATATGGGGCCCTAGGAAGAACAAACTGGGAGGGGTTCACTCCATGGAGAAGCGGGGATTCAGCCCACCACGTAGCAAGGGAGTTTGCTGCAGAGCTGGTCTGAGTTGCCTGGCAATAATTATAATATGCCACTCTCTGGGGTGCAGACTGGGGGAACAGACCAGCAGAACTTGTGGCTGAGGCATGCAGTGCATGTCTAGGGTTGTCGGGGTCAGTTGGAGGCACTGGTTTTCATAAGAGACAGCGGCAGGAAAGTGATCGCCAGGCCAAGGCTGCAAGAGTGCTGAAGGACCAGGTTCTGGGCCAGAGGCTGGGACAGGCTCCGTCAGGTGACCTCACCCACCGCCCATGGCCCTCCCGGGAGCCACAGGAGCCCCACCTCCTCCGGAGAGCCCCTCTGGCCTCCTCTACTGAGTAAGCCTTACACTGTGAGATCACTTATTTTTTAAATTGTCATTTTACTCTATATATATGTGTGTGTGTATATTATAAAAAATATAATTTTACCTATTTTATTGCTCACTTTAAAGGAGAAATACTTAAAGGAATCCCATTATTTTTCAGACAGCATGTTGAAAGGTGTGTTTGTGGCTAAGGAGCTATAAAAGGAGGGGACATAGGTCCAGTGTTTCAGGGGAACTGAAAACTGTGGTCACTCTCTTGGCTGTTTTACCTCCATGGCCCAAAGAAGCGAGCAGTGCCAGGCTCTTTAGACAGCCTTAGACTGTGGCGTTGGAGAAGACTCTTGAGAGTCCCTTGGACTGCAAGGAGATCCAACCAGTCCATCCCAAAGGAAATCAGTCCTGGGTGTTCATTGGAAGGACTGATGTTGAAGCTGAAACTCCAATATTTTGGCCACCTGATGGGAAGAGCTGACTCATTTGAAAAGACACTGATGTTGGGAAAGATTGAAGGCAGGAGGAGAGGGGGACAACAGAGGATGAGATGGTTAGATGGCATCACCGACTCAATGGACGTGAGTTTGGGTGGAATCCGGGAGTTGATGATGGACAGGGAGGCCTGGCGTGCTGCGATTCACAGGGTTGCAAAGAGTCGGACAGGACTGAGCGACGGAACTGAACTAAACTGAACTGAGATGTTGAAGAACTGCTTGCTACTCATTCTGGGTGTCACCTTGGGGCCCTCAGCTAAGGCACAGCTCTAAGGAGTCTCAGTCCACTGGGCTCATGACCTGGGCAGCCCCTCCCGCTCACAGCACTGTCTGAGATGCTCACATTTCCTGCAGTTCCAGACCCCTGGGTCACATCACATGCTCCACTTTCCACCATCTCTCTTTGGGGAAAGAAGAAAACCATGTTGCTGTGGCTGCTTAATTTTATTGATGGTGCAAACAAGCTCCTGTCTTGAGAGACCATGGTTAAGAGTCCATGTCCCAGGGTCAGGCATGTCCCAGTCTCAATACTTAGTTATTCATTAAGCCTGGAAACCTCAATTGCCCCATCTCTAAAACAGGGATGAAGAGTACGTGTCATGCAGTTGTTAGAGGCATGAAATGAGATCATCTGTATAAAGTACAGTAAATACTTGGTAATAGTCACTGCTATTATGCTGCACAGAGAGCCAAAACTCAAACTCCTGAGAAATGGCCAACCATACCTTGTCTTCCTCAAAATGCTGGAAACTTAATAGTCATTTACACTTATTTTGATTTTGACTATCATCATTACCCAACTGGAAAAGAAGTGGGTTTTGCTGAAAAGTTTTTTACTATCCTGAATTCACTCCCAGAGTAGAAATGTTTGAGGACTTGCCTATGATATTCCCCCCTCTTTTTAATACACTTGATGGTATTGTTCATTATCCACTTGAGATGGCATTAGAATAAATTAATATTAAATATTTACATTTAGAACAATGAGTTTGAAATGCTATTAGGAAGATTTGTCACTTGCCATGAGAACTCAATGCTCCATTTGCTACAGGCCCCTCTCCAGTAAGTCCAGAGCCCTCTGGCTTAGATCACTACCTGGGACCTCTCTCCCCCTCCCTGTCCCCTGATGCCGTGTGGACATCTGTTCTTGGGTTCACTGAGAGTTTGATCCACTGACTCTCCTTAGACTTCAGACACCTGTATTTGACTGAGTGCTCTTTAATATCGTCTGCTTAGATGCCAATTAACACGAGAAAGGGCAAAATTCACTTGTTTCACCAAGTGCTCAAGATAACACAAAATGTACTTCAGAAAAGTGAAATGACTAAGAGCGCTATGTCCAAATAGGAGAATAGAGCTTTGAAAGGGGATCGCAGCAAATCTGTGAGGCTGTAGGTATGGCTGTTAAGGCCCACACTCTGGAGCCCAGCTGCCTGGGTTCAGATCCCAGTCCTGCCACTCACTGGCCTTGAAAACTCCAGCAGGCTGCTTTAACTTTCCGAGCCTCAATCACCTTATCTGAAAAAATGGAGATGATATCAACACCTGCCTTGCAGGGGTGCCCTAAGGATTTCACGAGTTAAAAAACATAAAGGGCTTCAAACACCTAGCACAGGGATAAGGCTATGGAAGTATTTGCTGTTATCACCTGGTCTTTGAAAAAGACATAAGAGAAAATAGAATAACAGGTTCTTCCAATCTATTAAGCACCTGCCAGCATTCCAGAAGACCCTTATATGTAAGATCCCTTTCCTTGGCTTTTTCTGCTTTATTGACTACACGAAAACCTTCGACTGTGTGGATCACAATAAACTGTGGAAAATTCTGAAAGAGATGGGAATACCAGACCACCTGACCTGCCTCTTGAGAAACCTGTATGCAGGTCAGGAAGAAACAGTTAGAACTGGACATGGAACAACAGACTGGTTCCAAATAAGAAAAGGAGTACATCAGGCTGTATATTGTAACCCTGCTTATTTAACGTATATGCAGAGTACATCATGAGAAATGCTGGGCTGGAAGAAGCACAAGCTGGAATCAAGATTGCCGGGAGAAATATCAATAACCTCAGATACGCGGATGACACCACCCTTATGGCAGAGAGTGAAGAGGAACTGAAAAGTCTCTTGATGAAAGTGAAAAAGGAGAGTGAAAAAGTTGGCTTAAAACCCGACATTCAGAAAACTAAGATCATGGCATCTGGTCCCATCACCTCATGGAAAATAGGTGGGGAGACAGCAGAAACAGTGTCAGACTTTATTTTTTGGGGTTCCAAAATCACTGCTGATGGTGACTGCAGCCATGAAATTAAAAGACACTTACTCCTTGGAAGGAAAGTTATGACCAACCTAGATAGCATATTATTTTTTTTCCTTTATTTATTTATTTTTATTCAGTGGGTTTTGTCATACATTGATATGAATCAGCCATAGATTTACACATATTCCCCATCCCGATCCCCCCTATTAAAAAGAAGAAACATTACTTTGCCAACAAAGGTCTGTCTGGTCAAGACTATGGTTTTTCCAGTGGTCATGTATGGATGTGAGAGTCGGACTGTGAAGAAAGATGAGCACCAAAAAATTGATGCTTTTGAACTGTGGTGTTGGAGAAGACTCTTGAGAGTCCCTTGGACTGCAAGGAGATTCAACCTGTCCATCCTAAAGGAGATCAGTCCTGGGTGTTCATTGGAAGGACTGATGCTGAAGCTGAAACTCCAATACTTTGGCCACCTCATATGAAGCGTTGACTCATTGGAAAAGACCCTGATGCTGGGAGGGATTGGGGGCAGGAGGAGAAGAGGATGACAGAGGATGAGATGGCTGGATGGCATCACCAACTCGATGGGCATGGGTTTGGGTAGACTCCGGGAGTTGGTGATGGACAGGGAGGCCTGGCGTGCTGCGATTCACGGGGTCGCAAAGAGTTGGACACGACTGAGCGACTGAACTGAACTTTCCTTGGCTTGGACTTGTCTCCCTTTGCCGATCTTCTTCAAAAGAATAATGACCTACTTTGAAGTAGAAAGCCCTGAGGAAGTCGCTTTGAGAGGAACCTTCGCAGGAAATCCCCAAGTAATCTACTGGGGGGAAAATCGGCTTAAAAGCCAGCCAGCCTTGAACTCGTGCACTGCATTCCGAGTCAGGGCAACAGCTTGGTCATGCGCTATTCCATGATCTGAAGCCGATCCCTGGGTTGCTTACTGAGCCAAAGTGGATCCAGCCAAGCACTCGTGTTTTGTGCACCACTTAAATATATATATATATATATATATATATATATATATTCAACTTCAACACAAATTCTACTTAAAATAAATACCTAATAGAAACATCCCTCCAGATCATCCAACAACCTCTGAAATTCTTCTCCCCTTTCTTCGTGGATATTTGAACATTTCTTTGGCAAAGAGCTCTGGTCCTTTTGAATGTATGCTGAGGTCTGAAAATAGGTAACCTCTAAGCAGAGCCCCCAAAACATCAGATAAAGAGTTTTTAGTATAAATATATTCCAGGTAATACTGGGGACATATTTATACTAAAAAATACTTATTTACGTGAAATTCTGGCTTAACTGGATGTTCTATATTGTCTGCTAAATTCAGATTTTGAGTCTAGGTAGTTTATTTTAAAAATCTGACAACACAAAGTGCTGGCAAAGATCCAGATCAATTGGAAGTCTCATATGCTGGTGGTTTCTACTATTTCTATAGCAAAACGGTATAGCCATTTTGGAAAATCATTGTGGCAGCTGCTTAAAAGTTAACATACACCCACCATATGACACTGCCTACAACATCACCTACCAAAAGATTTGAAAACGTTTATATTGGATACTGTGAAGTTAAAATCAAAAATAAGTTCACACACACACACACACACACACACACACGCACACTATACTCTAGATGATAAGCCTGTTTGTCACAAAGCCTAGCATTGGTAATTTCAATACTGTTTGTATACTTAGAGGAAAAACTAAGTAAATATATTGCAAATAATTATAGCTAATTTCTCAATTTTTGAAAAAAATAACAAATAAAGAAAAGAAGAAGGTTGGAATGAATCCTCAGGTGACAGATTGGAGTCAGAAGTATCAATATTGACTTATGTCTTAAAAAGATATACGTACACAGACAAATAGATACAGAAACAAAAATAGAGGTGTGTATATGCATGAACTAGTATACATATATGTATAGATTACCTAATTTTCTCTCCTGAGACAGGCCAGAAGCTAATTAGTACACGTACTGCCCAGATGATGGTTTCTAACACCATTCTCTAGTGAAAGGAACCAAGGCTCCTTGCAGAACTGGTTGAATCTAGGGTTGGAGCAATAAATAAAGATGAGCCTGGAGTATTCTGTGGTGCAAGAAAATAAGTGCTATTGTTGTTGTTTAGCCGCTCAGTTCTGTCTGACTCTTTGTGACCCCATGGACTATAGCCTGCCAGTCTCTTCTATCCGTGGGATTTCACAGGTAAGAATATTGGAGTGGGTTGTCATTTCCTTCTCTAGGGGATCTTTCCAACCCAGGGATCAAGCCCATATCTCCTGCACTGGCAGGCGGATTCAAAGAAGTACTAAAAATTATATTAAAAGATGGGGGCACATCAAACCTGAAAGCTTTCAAGGACCAAAGATGGAACCATGTGACAAATAAAGTAAACAGTATGATGGATTATAACCGAAAGAATCAGATAAATGTCCAACAATCCATCCTGCTATCAAAAAAGAACTGAAAAAATAAGTGAGGGAGAGTAGACAAGTTGTCTTTAACAGAATTCCAATCAACAAATGTAGGAAAAATGAGAGAAGCAGAGAGTCACTATTGGAGCACCACTGTAATTACTGCCGAAAGCAAGACCCACTGAAAGATGCTAAAATCAGGAGGCAAATGGAAAAGAATGAAATGCCACTTGCAGCAACATGTATGGACTTAAGGGATTATCACACTAGGTGAAGTAAGGCAGACACAGGGAAAGACAGATATTAATATCATATAATATTTATATGTGGAACCTAGAATATCATACAAATGAACTTATTTACAAAACAGAAACAGGCACACAGTTTGCACACAGAGAGCAAACTTATGGTTACAAAAGGGGAAAGTGGGGCGGTGTGTGAGGGATAAATTAGGATTTTGGGTTTGGCAAATGCCAGCTACTGTGTATAAAATAGATAAACAAGGTCCTCCTGGGAACAGGGAAGTATATTTAATATCTTCTAAAAAACTACAATGGAAAAGAAAAAGTCGGGGGGCAAGAGTTTAAACAGAAACAGGACATTTGCATGGTCTCAAAGTATCTCTCCTCAAATATTTGATAACTGCAAGAGGAAAAAGAGTGGGTTTATGGTGGAGAATCCTGACAAATACCACCTTTGCCAAGTGATCAAAATTAACATCACCAGTAACACATATCAAAATCATGTACCCCTGATATGATGCACAGAACAGGGCACCCTTCTGTTGTATCCTTCCCCAAACCACATAACCTCAATCTCATTGCAAGGAAACATCACACAGACCCCAATGGAGGGACTTCTATAAAATAACTGACGAAAGCTCTTCAAAAGCATCAAGTCCATTTAAGAGGATGGGGGAAGGCTAAATGAAATGTGGAATGCTGGAATAGAAAAAAAGAACAGTAGTGGGAAAAGTGGTGAAGTCCAAATAAACTCTGTAAACTTAATATATTGTACTAAGGTTGATTTTCTAGCTTACATAGATATTCAATAGTTTTTAGATGTTAGCATAGGAGGGAGTGGGTACAGCATATACAACTCTCTATTTTTGCAACAACTCTCAGTCTAAAATTACCTAAAAATAAAAATATTGCCCCCAAACCATAAAACCCTCATTTCTACCACACAATACCTTACTTTAGCAACAGAAAGAAAAAACTATTAAAGAGACAATTTTGCTGCAAGAACAGGCTACCACACTTTAGACTACTAAATCATTTCCCAAATCGTCTTTTCATCTTTAAACTGGGTCAGGAATCCTGGAGTCTTTTTTCCCCCTCTCCTTTCTTCTTCAAATTTCTAAATCAGGATCTCCCACTGACTGCATGCAGCTGGTGCTGTCTCCCACACAGTTGCACACCCTGCCGAGAGGCAAGGCCCAAGTTGGGGGGCTGTGCCATTTCTCTGCCTCCACTGCAGGTCAGCAGGAAGTGGGTTCCTCCAGAGGTGCTGCCGCTGTTAGGATGTTTGAAGACCCTTCTAGAATTTTTGTTGAGAAAAGCAATGCAGAGGAATCTCACCCAGAGCAAGACTTGTGAGGCTTGGCATTAAGGACCCTCAGTTGTCTCATTTTTTGAGGAAAATCACTCCCATCTCTGAATGTATAAATAAACTATTAGTGGTTAATGAAGTTAAAGCCATCTGCTGCCATGTGAACAAGCTGTCAAACTGCGACATTTCATAATGCTGTCTACATCTTCTAGCTTCCCACAAGGCAGGGTTACATTTTTTTTTAATCTGAAGGCAGATATTTTACCTCACTAAGGTGTTGGTGTTAGCTGTTGTAAGAGGAGACTGTCCCTGACTTTTCAGTTAGTGCCCAAGGGAAACACCAACTTTTGATTAATATAAAATGTTTGCAGATTAATGATAAGAATAATTGGAAATGATAACTACTCTAAAAAAATAGTCAGGGGATGAACAGGCTACTTACCAAAAAAAGAGGGAGTGGGTCAAGGCGAAAGCCCATGAACCTCAAAAACCAGGTGCTCAGACAGACACCATCTAGGTGGGAATACTTTTAATAGACTCAATACACTTTGGAAATGTTTATGCTTTGAGGCTCAGAGGTTCCTGAGACTTTGGGGATGAGAGAATTAGCATCACTGTCCCTTTCTCCGGGCCTTAAGTCAGCTTCGTACAGCATCTGGGCACCCCTAAACCTGGCTAGTCAGCTCTGAATGCCTCTGCCCAACAGCTCAATGCAGGGACTAAGTCCCAAACCAGTAGCTGTCTGAACTTTTGCCCCAGGGGATGACAGACAGCTTGTAATTGTGGATCTGAATCCAAATGAGAATGCTCTCCTGACAGTAAACCACTAGTCACAAAGGCTTCAAACAAGCTATCATATCTGGACGTAAGATCAGTTCCCTGGTACCTGCCTGTGACTGTCCAGCAAGCCTCTTGGTATCCCCATCTCTCATGGCAGGAGGAGAATGTACACCCGAGCCCTCCAGGCCTGACAACAGGGCTGTACATACCTCAACTCACTTCACCCCCACCATGACCCCAAGAAGTGGCTTCCTGTCTAGGGCCTTGTGCTTCTCCTAATGGGCACCTGGCCATCTCCATGGCCAGCGAGTGGGTAGTAGAGGTGGGAATGGAGGTGCGAGTGGGGGGCTGGACTGGGCTTCCAGGTTGCCATAACGTGGGGTCTTGAGTAGCTACATCTCAATGCCTCTCTTCAGGCAGCTAGGGGAAGTCTTGCCTAAACTTCCGTGTGTTAGATCTCTGCTGCTACAAGTCAGCACAAGTCACCAAGTTACCACAAACTTGGGGCGTCAGCAATTTATCACCTCTCAGTTTCTGTGGGTCAGGAGTCTAGGCACGGTTTGGTTGGATCTTCTGCTCAGGGTCCAGAGGATACAACCAGGCTGTGAGTTGGGCTGGGTTCTCATCTGCGGACTTGAGAAAACCTGCTTCTGAGTTTAACTGGAGTTGTTAGCAGCACCAACCCTGGTGGCTGTAGGACTCAGGGCTCTGGGCTATTGCTGGGAGCCACACTCAGCTCCTAGGGGTCACACACTGCCCCGCCATGTGGTCATCTCACATCGTGGCAGCTTACTATTTCAAAGTCACAAAGAGAGTCTCTTTCTCCAGTCTTCTAAGTTACCTAAGTTACCTGCTAACATCTATCACTTTCGCACATACTCTAACCCAGCCAAGGGAGTGACATCATAGCCTCTAACACCTTCCATTGATTGGAAGCAGGACACAGGTGCCACCTGCACTGAAAGGGAAGGGGTATACAATGGTGTGATCTGGGGGTTGCTGTAGTTTTTGCCTCCCACACTCAGACTCTTCCTTTCGTATTTGATTCAGGTTACAGGATTTGATTTCCTTTTTGATCCATCTTGTGGAGTCTGAACTTGGCCTCGATTTCTGTTACTGATCCCTAATTGCTTACCCGCTACACTCTCTCCTTCCAGATGCTCTTATATGATGTAACTGAACATGTCGGTGGCAACCAGCTTTCATGAATGAATGCCATCTACAGTCTAAGGACACCAACTGAGAAAGCGTAAGAGTGAGAAACCAATCGTCCAAGGTCACACAGATTACAACAGGTGAAATGTGACCTGGGTCCACTTTGTTTCCAAATCCAAACAATGCCTATTAGGATAGTGGTAATAATTCTACACATCTCCAGGATCAACAACAAAATAATGCATTAAATTACAATTAGTAAATTCAACAGTACTATGGAAATATCAACTACAATTTTCATTTACTGAGTTGCCATATGACCCACAAGTTTTACTCCTGGGCAAAAGGAGGATGAAAATATAATTGAGAAAAATATGTTCACCACTATGTTAATAGTAGCAGTAGTCCCAACACACAAGAAATAGAAAAAACATAAATTTAACAATAAAAAACGGATGCATAAAGAAGATGTGGTACATATATACAATGGGATATACATGATATTGATTAATAGGATTTGGAGAAAAATGGATGAATATTAATTAAAACAAAAAGTGAAGTCAGAAAACCAAACATCATATGATACCATGAATATCTGTGAGGCAAAAGTGAGAAAAACGTGCCAGCAATAAGGCCACCTGCACTCTCCAACTGTATTATTTGAAATCTCTTTAGGAAATGACAATCTCCACACCAAGCAGGCCTTGACTAGTGCACCCAGGAATGGGGGACAGATTGGGCTGGAAGAGGTTTGAAGAGTCACCTGGTCTGCACCTCTCCCCGTGGGGGGTTTCCCACCTCCAGCCTCTGTCTTTAGAGTTGCCTTACCTTTAGACCACAGCATCTTCAGACCAGCTGAAAAGAGGGGTGGGGATTGCTTGCTGGGACAGAGGATACTGGGAAAAGAAGGGAGGAGACACAGCCCCTAGGCAGTTTGTTCTGGCCCTTTGCACTCTCATTTACAGCCATGGAAGGCAACTTTCATGAAGGTTCTCATTCCCCAAAAGACACGTGTACCCCAATGTTCACCACAGCACTGTCTACAATAGCTAGGACATGGAAGCAACCTAGATGTTCATTGGCAGATGAATGGATAAGAAAGCTGTGGTACATATACACAATGGAATATTACTCAGCTATTAAAAGGAATGCATTTGAATCAGTTCTAATGAGGTGGATGAAACTGGAGCCTATTATACAGAGTGAAGTAAGTCAGAAAGAAAAAAAACAATACAGCATATTAATGCATATATAGGGAATTTAGAAAGATGGTAATGATGACCCTATATGTGAGACAGCAAAAGAGACACAGATGTAAAGAACAGACTTTTGGACTTAATGGGAGAAGGTGAGGGTGGGATGATTTGAGAGAATAGCATTGAAACATGTATAGTACCATATGTGAAATAGATTGCCAGTCCAGGTTTGATGCATGAGACAGGGCACTCAGGGCCAGTGCACTGGAATGACACTGAGGGATGGGATGGGGAGGGAGGTGGGAGGGAGGGTCAGGATGGGGAACACATGTACACCCATGGCTGATTCATGTATGGCACAAACCACTACAATATTGTAAATTAATTAGCCTCCAATTAAATAAATAAATAAACTAACCCAACATTTAAGGAATATAAGCACTCTTTAAGAAAATCACACTGAATGAACTATACTGAAGAAGGCCAAATTAAAGAACCATACAGAATAAGCCTCCAACTAATAAAAATAAATGAAAAAAAAAGTGTACGTACAAAAAAAAAGAATAAGAATTTAAAGTATGTTTATTATACATCCTCAGTATGATAAGAATTTTTGAAACATGAAACCTGAGTAAGTTGTTATAGTAAAAGAATCAAGTACAAATATTGAGCATGAGAAAGAAAAATTGCCCCAAATCTGGTCAAAGAACTTTTTTGTGGCATGTAATTAAAATTTCATATCAAACAAGGAAAAAGAAAGAGTCAGATTTGACTGAGAAACTGATACCTTCACTTTCACAATTATAGAATATATAACTAATATGGATCTATTGTACAGCACACAGAACTCTACTCAATACTCTGTAATATTCTCTGTATGGGAAAATAACCTAAAAAAGAGGATATGTGCATATGTATAACTGATTCACATTGTTGTACATCTGAAACTAACACAACATTGTAAATCAATTGTACTCTAATAAAAATTTTTTAAAAAATGCACCTGAATAAAAGGAAAAGAAAATCAAGAAGTGTTGTCTCCTTGTGGGCCTTTCTCCCAACACCACAATTCAAATCCAGGCTTCTGGGAACTGAATACTCCCAAGGCCTTAGCGGCTGTAAATGACACCTGCTCTCAAAAATGGGCCTTGAGAAGTATACTCAAGGAAAACGACAAAAGGGACAGGTTGTCAGGAAGCCTATTTCAGCCAGGAAAGTTTACTCACCCACATTATAAGAGGAAAAGTGTAGAATCACAGGAAATCATCCCACCCAGCATCCCTTTCCTGACAAATGCAAACGAAAGGTCACAGGAGGAACCACCTGTTCCCAGGCAAGTTGGCCATCATCATTGAGTCTGCACACAGGTATACTTGGGAGGGCGGACAGCAAGGGGAACATTCTAGCCCACTGGCATGGGTGTAACTGGAATCAGCCACAGTGGGGACAGCACAAGAGGACATAACGCCAAAAGGACCAGACTTAGCATATGATGCCACACTCTCCCCACGGGGTGTACACCTGGAGACACCTCCACTGAAAAAGATGTGCATCCCAACAGTCCCTGCCGCACTGTTTAATAGAGGCAAAACACGGAGGCACCCATTATGTCCTGGACGTGACTGCATCCAGGAGATGCGATGCCCAGTTACAAGCGCATGTTTCTCAGCCATAGATCAGAATGAATCTTTGAGCTACAGGGATGGGTCCAACTAAATGAAGGAATGAACACAGTGGGAGACAAAGACCTCACCACAGAACCATTCATAGTTGAACTCGACCACCTGAAACAGATGGACTTATTTAAAAAGGAGGAACAGACAGAGAGTTAGCAAACAGACCTAGTGTTACCAAGGGGACAAAAGAGGGGCCATAAAACAGGAGGATGCACTTACCCTATACACACTCACATATGTAAACTAGGTCACCAAAGAAAACTCACTTACTGTGTATCATAGAGAACTGTGGTCCACGACACTGTAATACCCCATCTGTGCAAGGATCTAGAAAAGACCGGATACACCTCCACCTATACCTGAATCAAGGTGTTGTACAAATGCAACAAACACATCATTGTCCATCAACTATACTCCAACGTGAACAGACATTATTTAACCACTGTACAAAATGACTACTCTAGTCCCCTCAGGACTGGGCAATCAGACTTGGGTCACATTGCTGGAGCCTGAGCAGCCTCGCCTCCCTCAGTTGGACACTCCTGGGGCTGAGGACGATGTGCACCCATGATCCTCTCACCTTAGACCTGTCTGTACCCCCTTCCGGAGCAAAGCACGATCTCCAGACCCAGTTTGTCCCCGCAGGATTCGAATAATCCTAGGGCACCCAGAGAATGGAGGACCTATTGGGATGCAAGAGCTTTGCAAAGCTGACTGGTCTGCACTTCTCCCATTGTGGGGGTTCCCACCTCTGGCCTCGACCTTAGAGTCGCCTTACCTCTGGATGGCAGCACCTTCGGAGGAGCAAATAGAGGGGTGAGGATTGGTCTCGAAGTGGGGATGAATTGGAGGGGCTGAACGGTAATGAGGATACTACAAAGAAGACACAACCCACTGGCAGTGTGCTCTGTCACTTTTCACTCACATTTACAACCCAGCAAGCCGACTTTCAGGAAGGCTCTCCTTCCCCAAATAGAGGGTGGAAAAGCAGGAAGTGCTGCCACCTTGTGCCCGTTTCTCACAACAACACCACGCAACCTGGAGCTTCTAGGAACTGAATACTCAGAAGGCTTAAGGGGTTGTAAATGACACCTGTCCTCAAGCATGGCACTTGTGCTGGATACCAACCACAAACTCCAGGAGGGACAGGCTTTCGCGAAGCACTTTTCAGCTGGGAAATTTTACTCACTCTAGGTATAAAAGGGAAAATATAAAATCACAGGGAATCAGGGCAACCAGAGCCCAACACTTGTCTCTCCACGAATGCAAAAGAACGTTCCAAGGAGGAATCACCTGCTGCCAGCCAAGGCGGCCTACATCAAACACTCTGCACATATTTCATGTTGGGGAGGAATAAAATAGAGGGACTGCTCCTAGCACACTCTTAGGTGGGAAACTGGAATCAGCCACAGTGGGGAACAGCATGGGGAGACCTAATGCCTGAATAACTTGAGGTAGCCTTTGATGCAGCACCCCTCCCCACTATGTGTATGCTTGAAGACACCTCTGGTACAAAAGGCATGTGAACCCCAATGGTCCCTGCCGCCCTTTTTAAAAGAGGCAAGCTGTGAGTCAACCATAATGTCTCCAACAGATGATTGTATCCAGGAGATGCGATGCCCAGTTACAAGTGGGTGTAGCTCAGACAAGTGGGTGTAGCTCAGCCATAGGTCAGAATGAAATAAAACCATCTGCAGCTACAGGGATGTGTCCTGCTAAGTGAAGGAAATCAGACAGAGCAAGACAAAAACTGCAGACCGCACAGTATCATGCAGAGGTGAAATCGACCACCAGAAACAGACAGACTCATTTAAAAAGGAGAAATAAACACAGAGTTAGCAAACAGACTTAGTGTCAACGAGGGGACAAAAGAGTAGGGAAAAAACAGGATGCACTTCCCATGCACACACTCACATATGTAAACTTTCTTTAAGGTCCAGCTCTCACACCCATGCATGACTACTGGAAAAACCATAGCTTTGACTAGATTGACCTTTTGGGGCAAAGTAATGTCTTTGCTTTTTATTATGCTGTCTTGGTTGTTCGTAAGTGGCAGGAGGAAACAAACTACAAGTGTCAATTTTTCCCTGCATTGGAGTCTTTTCCAATGAGTCAGTTCTTTGCAACAGGTGGCCAAAGAACTGGAACTTCAGCTTCTGCATCAGTCCTTCCAGTGAGTATTCAGGGTTGATATCCTTTAGGATTGACTGGTTTGATCTCTTTGTGTCCAAGGGATTCTCCAGAGTGTTCTTCAACACCACCGTTCGAAGGCATCAATTCTTCAGTGCTCAGGCATTTTTATTGTACAGATCTCACATCCCTACATGACTACTGGAAAAACCATAGCTTGACTATATGGATCTTTGTCAGCAAAGTAATGTCTCTGCTTTTTAATTCACTATCTAGGTTTGTCATAGTTTTTCATCCAAGAAGCAAGTGCCTTTTAACTTCAAGTGAAAGAGCACAGTGGAAAAGTTGGCTTAAAACTCAACATTCCAAAAAGTAAGATCATGACACATGGTCCCATCACTTCATGGCAAATAGATGGGGAAACAATGGATACAGTGAGATACTTTATTTTTTTGGGCGCCAAAATCACTGCAGATGGTGACTGCAGCCATGAAATGAAAAGATGTTGGCCCCTTGGAAGAAAAGCTATGACCAACCTAGACAGCATATTGAAAAGCAGAGACATTACTTTGCCAACAAAGGTCCATCTAGTCAAAGCTATGGTTTTTCCCATAGTCATGCATGGATGTGAAAGCTGGACCATAAAGAAAGCTGAGCACCAAAGAACTGATGCTTTTGAACTGTGGTGTTGGAAAAGACTCTTGAGAATCCCTTGGACTGCAAGGAGATCAAACTCATCCATCCTAAAGGAAATCAGTTCTGAATATTCATTGGAAGTACTAATGCTGAAGCTGAAACTCCAATATTTTGGCCACCTGATGTGAAGAACTGACTCCTTGGGAAAGATCCTGATGCTGGGAAAGATTGAAAACAGGAGGAGAAGGGGACAACACAGGGTGAGATGGCTGGACGGCATTACCGACTCAATGGTTGTGAGTTTGAGCAAGATCCAGGAGTTGGTGATGAACAGGGAAGTGTGCTGGTGTGCTGTAGTCCATGGGGTCACAAAGAGTCAAACATGACTGAGCTGAACTGAGCTGATACTTTTCCATCTACATACACAAGCAGAACAAGATACAATTACTTTGATGCCTCCAAGGCCTTCCTTATAGCTCAATCGGTAAAGAATCTGCCTGCAATGCAGGAGACCAGGATTCGATCCCTGGGTTGGGAACATCCTCTGGAGAAGGGAATGGCAATCCACTCCAGTATTCTTGCCTGGAGAATTCCATGGACAAGAAGCCTCATGGGCTATAGTTGGTGGGGTTGCAAAGAGTCGGACACGACTGAGCGACTAACACACACACAGAGAGATAAAAATATAGTTTATTATGTTTGATAGTGTTAATCAGTTCTCTTAAGGCCAGTTCTTGGAAGTATGCTAGGCTTAGACTTGGGGCTGAAAGGGTAACAGGCAGGAGGGCTAAGGGGGTCCCCAAGCAGAGGAAATAGGCAGCAAGTGTCAGAATTTTTCTTTCCCTCTCTTAAGCGGCAGGAGGAAACAAACTACAAGTGTCAGACATTTTTTTCCTTCTCTATACAAAAGTAAAAGGAGGTTTCTTTTATTTTTTATTTTTTTAATTAATTAAATTATTTGTTTTACTTCACAATATTGTATTGGTTTTGCCATACATTGACTTGAATCCTCCAATTCTGCATTTCCATGATGATACTTGTTATCACCTGAACTTAATTTTTCTCACCTTTAGCTAACCAATGTGTTTTTCCTATTGAAATATTTCTCTTAAGCAGTGTTATTGAACTTATTTCATTATTTACTTTAAACTCTGTCTTTCTTCAAGTAGGTTCCACCCAAGACTCAGAGGGGATAATGGCTCAACAAACCAGTATGTTTTATTCATGGAAATGTTCTCTTAAGCTATGGTAATGAAACTATGTATTTGCTTGGAAACCTGCCTTTCTTCAAGATTCATGTCAATTGTTTTATGGCCCAGGATGACTCACCTTGTGCCAATGCCATCTCAAAATGCATGTTGTGGGTGAGGGGCCTGGTGCCACTCTCTCAGTTTTGAGGCATTCCTTTCTCTAATGAGCAGCTTGCTGGTAGAGCTTCCCTGGTGGCTCAGAGGCAAAGCCTCTGCCTGCAATGCAGGAGACCCGGGTTTGATCCCTGGGTCAGGAAGATTCCCTGGAGACGGAAATGCCAACCCACTCCAGTACTCTTGCCTGGAAGATTCTGTGAGCCACAGTCCATGGGGTCACAAAGAGTTGGACACGACGAAGCAACTTCACTTTCAGTTTTCAATAGGTATATAACTTCTTGCTATAAACTAACAAGGGTGCACTCTTTCAGCCGCCTTCTGATGTCTATGTCAGAAGCTTTCTCCATCTCTTTCATACTTTAATAAAACTTTACTACACAAAAGCTCTGAGCGATCAAGCCTTGGCACTGACCCTGGGTCAAATTCCTCTCCACAGGCCAAGAATCCTGGTGGCGTTCATGGCTCATAGTGACAACCTTTCAGTACTGGCTCAAGATGAAGCATTTTATGGCTTGGCTGCAGTCAGGTCATCAGGCAGTTCGCCTTTTCCCTCTGGGGGCAGTTACAGTATCTGTAAAACTCAGAAATGTGAGACTTCCCTTTTGATCCAGTGGTTAGGAACTTGCCTTCCAATGCAGGGGACATGGGTTTGATCCCTGGTCAGGGAAGTGAGATCCCACAAGCTATAGAGCAGCTAAGCCTGCGTGCCACAACGAGAGATCCCACACCCACAACAAAGATCCCATGTGCCGCAACTGACACTTGATGCACTCAAATATTTTTCAAAAAGAAAAAAAAAAGAGGAAAAGGGAAAATGGTAGGGAGGGAGAGAGATGAAAAGAAATGGGTCATGAGTTAATAACTGATGAACTTCAGTGATGAGCATGTGAGTTTTATTATACTCTTTTCTTTACTTTTGTGTATGCTTGATCAATTACCACAATCAAAACTTTAAAATATAGACTTAAAATGACAAAAGGATGAGTGAACTATAATGTCATCTAGCACAGTAGGAAGTCAGCGGAGAATGTCTAAAGTTGAGAACTACATTAAAAAGTTAATATAGATATAAGCACAGTATTTACAAAGGTTGAGGCAAACTATAAGACAAACTGAAACTAGAAACATTGAAAATGAGAAAGGGAGGCTGATGGGAAGGACATGGGACCTTTGATTTGTATTATGCGCCTTTTGTTCTCTGACTTTCATTCCGAGTTGAATTGTGTCTGCCCACAACCAGCTGCCCCAATAAAGATTTGTTGAAGTCCTCATCTCTAATACTTCAACATGTGATCTTATCTGGAAATAGGGTCTTTACAGAGGTAATCAAGGCAAAATCAGGTCAGTAAGGTGGGATGTAATCTAATGTGATTCACGTCCTTGTAAAAAGGGGGAAATTTGCACACTGAAAGCAGGCACATATAGAATGAAAATGTCCACATGAAGATGGAGGATTGGAATGATGCATCAACAAGCCAATGAATAACAAAAATTGCCAGTAAACCACCAGCAGCTGGATGGGGTAAGAAAAGATCCTTCTCTTACTGGTTTTAGAAGGTGCAAAGTTCTGCAAATACCTTGATTTCAGACTTCCTGTTTCCAGAATAGTAAGAGAATACATTTTTGTTGTTCTAAGCCAACTAGTTTGTGGTGCTTAGTCACAGCAACCATAGAAAAGGAATACAACTTAAAAACATTTCAAAATGCAATGAGATTGATGAGCTATGCTGAAGGTAAGCTAAAATAGAAAATTGCATGCACCAATTGGCATAATTCTGTTGGTTTTGTTATCATTTTGTTGGGAAGTAGCAGCAACAGGACAAAAGTGAGAGCAAATGCAGGGGGCTCATGAGAGAGCAGTTTAGGTGACAGTGGTTAAGAGTGAGGGCATGAGATAACTGATTTTAGTCAGAGTGGGATCCCAAAGTTTAAGATGTTTGAGGTGGAGCAGATCCTGAGAATGAAAAGTCTAGAATGTGACCGTGCAGGTGGGGAGCTGAGGTGCAGAGAAGAGAGATCGTCAGAGGCAAGGAAGAAGTCAAGGAGCTATGAGTAGCATGGGCTGCCCAGGTAGACACAAAAGTCAGCCAGGATGATGGCAGGACTCACGATGCCAAGGTCACCAATGAGCCAGGTGCCTGAGTATTCGATGAATGAAGAAGGACCAATAAGTGCTGTGTAACCACAATCTCGGTGGCTGTACCTCATAGTTTCTTTGGGTCAGATGTCTGGGTGCAGCTTAACTGGGTCTTCTGCTCAGGGTTCCACAAAGCTGCAGCTGATGTGCTAGCCAGGGCTATGTTCTCATCTGAGGCCCTGGGTTCTCTTCCAACTTAGTCACATTGTTGACAGAGTTCAGTTTCTTGGGGTATAGGACCGAGGTCCCTGTTTTCTTGCTGGCCATCAGCCAAGGATCACTCTCAGCTCCTAGAGACCCCTTACAGTTCCTTGCCACATGGCCCTCTTACAGGTTCTCTCACATGGTAGTCTACTTCATCAAAGGCCAGCAGGGGGATCTCTCTACCTGCAGAGAAAGCCTGGCCCTTTTTTGTAAGGTTCACCTGATGAGGTCAGAATCACCCAGGGTAATCTCCCGTTTGATTAAGTGAAAGTCATCTGACTAGGGACCTTAATTATATCTGCAAAAATTCCTTCACCTTCCCCACACACTATTGTTGACAAACAAGTAGTTCATTCTGCCCATGCAATGTCAAGGAGAAAGGATTATACATGGACATATATACTGGGGGGTAGAAACCTTGGAGGCCATATAGAATTCAACCTACCGCAAACGAGCCCTATCTCGAACCTCGACTCCACTAGAGAACAGACATTTTAGTTCCACATTTCTCCAGTTACTTCTTACTAATGACTAATTATTGCTATCCAGCATCTTGGGATTTTCTCCTCCTAGCAGACTACCACCTAAATTTTGTGAGGTTTAGTTTCATGGCATCTGGAGAAAAAGAGAATCTGGCCCCTGTCCTTGGCCACTGTACACGCCAGCATCCACTGTATTGTAATGTAGCAGTACATCCCATGTGGCCCTCAAAGACAGCACATCTTCATGCTGGCTTCCAATGAGGTGTCATCATCCCAGCCTGGTTCCTAGCTACACCGTCCACAGCAACATCCTTTGGAGGGTGGCTTTTTCTTTCTCTTCCACAAACACAACTTCTTCTTGAGGGCACAGGTAAATTCAGCTGCTTTCCTATGCTACGTTAGTGCCACAGGAAGCACAGGGGGCTGCCTCCGGCAATTCCACAGCAGAGCCGTGCTCATGGGAGGGGAGTTCTAAGACTGAGCACTGCCCAGGGTACAGTCCAGTGAGGGACCACAAGTTCCTCTGACCTGGGATTTCTATCATCCTCCCACCAATGACCCTAACTCCTGGGGTGAGGGCATAACACATGGGTCTGTTGGTCAACATCCCCAAATATCCTGCCACAGCAGAAGGATGAGGATTCAGGGAGAATTCAAGCCTTGTTTCAATCCGATCTGGGATCCTCAGATGGGCACTCCTTCAAGTCACCCTCTGCCCCTTCCATTCACTGCTGTATGCACAGGGCTGGCACAATTTGTTGGATTTCGAGGAATCACTGGGATGAGCAGCACAATCAGAAGTACTTGAGTGAGAAGGCAGAGCAGCCCAGGTTGTGCTCAGCGTGCTGCCAGTGAGGGCTCTCACCCTGCACAGAGCAGCAGGCAGCACCCTTGTCTCTGGGCATGTGAACTGAATCTGAGGAGCCTGATGTGGACTGCAATTGCTACCACAAGTGCTGGGCACCGAGGGCCCCATTCCAGGCAGTGACTGTCTCAGGATATGCTAGATGGGTCTCTCACTGCCTGGGGAGTGGCTGGTGCACGGATCTGGATCTGGGGTGCCAGGAGGTGGATGATACAGCAGGACTATCCTGCTTTCTGCAGCTCCCCAGGTGGCGTTAGTGGTGAAGAACCCACGTGCCAATGAAGGAGATATGAGAGACACAGGTTTGATCCCTGGGTCAGGAAGATACCCCATCATAGGAAATGGCAATTCACTCTAGTATTCTTGCCTGGAGAATCCCATGAACAGAGAAACCTGGTGGGCCACAGTCCATGGGGTCACAAAGTGTCAGACAGGACTATAGCAACTTAGCGCACACACACAGCCTGATTTCTAGCTGGGGACTCCTGGAGGGAGTGAAAATGAATTGAATTACAACCAGAACCTGATACTGCTGAAGTAAAACCCAGTGGAACATGAGGGCGCAGAAGAAGGACTGGGCATCACTGCAGCCTTGACATTTGCTGAGCTTCGGGCTTCCCTGGTGAATTGATGCTTTTGAACTGTGGTGTTGGAGAAGACTCTTGAGAGTCCCTTGGACTGCAAGGAGATCCAACCCATCCATCCTATAGGAATTCAGTCCTAAATATTCATTGGAAGGACTGATGCTGAAGCTGAAACTCCAATACTTTGGCCACCTAATATGAAGTACTGACTCATTGGAAAAGACCCTGATGCTGGGAAAGATTGAAGGCAGGAGGGGAAGGGGACAACAGAGCATGAGATGGTTGAGTGGCATCACCAACTCGATGGACATGAGTTTGGGTAAGCTCTGGGAGTTGGTGATGGACTGGGAGGCCTGGCGTGCTGCAGTCCATGTGGTCGCAGAGTCGGATATGACTGATTGACCTGAACCAAACTGATTCCTGAGTCTGTGCAAATATCCACCTGACACACCAGTCAGAAACAGCCTGACCTTTCTTAAAAAAGTACTATCTCAACAGATACAAAGAAGAGACTAAATATAGGACTGGAGTATGAGATAGATCGAAACATAGTAATAGCAGATACTCTTTAACAATTTAAGTATATATATGGTGGCTCAGTGGGAAAAGAATCTGTCTGCAATGCAGGAGATGCAAGAGACTGGAGTTCAATCCCTGGGTCAAGAAGATCCCCTGGAGAAGGAAATAGCAAACCACTCCAGTATTCCTGCCTAGAGAATCCCATGGACAGAGTAGCTGTTGTGCTACAGTCTGGGCTGCAAAGAGTTGGACACGACTGATGCAATTGAGCAGCAGCAGTGTAGTCCAAAAATTAATATATAGCTAAAAATCCAAATGTACACCCACATATACATGTTTAGTACAGACATTGTGGTTCAGTCATGTCCGAGTCTTTGCAAAACCATGGACTATAGAGTCCATGGAATTCTCCAGACCAGAATACTGGAGTGGGTAGCCTTTCCCTTCTCCAGGAGATCTTTCCAACCCAGGGATCAAACCCAGGTCTCCCACATTGCAGGTGGGTTCTTCACCAGCTGAGCCACAAGGGAAGCCCAAGAACACTGGTGTTGGTAGCCTATCCCTTCTCCAGCAGATCTTCCCAATCCAGGAATTGAACCAGGTCTCCTGCATTGCAAGCAGATTCTTTACCAACTGAGCTATGAGGGAAACATATAATCTACACACACATATACATACAAATCTGACAGACACCTCATAGACATGTGAAATGTATTCATCAATATGAATGAGAATTAGACAGTGAAAAGGACAGCACTCCAACAGGATCAACTATTATGGCTGAGCGCTGAAGAATTTGATGCTTTTGAACTGTGCTGTTGGAGAAGACTCTTGAGAGTCCCTTGGACAGCAAGGAGATCAAATCAGTCAATCCTAAAGGAAATCAACCCTGAATTTTCATTGGAAGGACTGATGCTGAAGTTGAAGCTCCAATACTTTGGCCACTTGATGCGAAGAGCCAACTCACTGGAAAAGACTCTGATGCTGGGAGCAATTGAATGCAGGAGGACAAGGGGATGACAGAGCACGAGATGGTTGGATGGCACCACAAACTCAATGGACATGAGTTTGATCTAACTCTGGTAAATAGTGAAGGACAGGGAAGCCTGGCACGCTGCAGTCCATGAAGTTGCAAAGAGTTGGACATGATTGAGTGAATGAACAACAACCAACAGGTAATATTATCTAATCATCAAACCAAGGGTTCCCCTAAATCACCTGCCACTACTCATCCTCTTCACCTAAAACCAAATATTTTATACAAAATGTTTTCCAAGTATGGTGACTGCCGAGGGGCCCGCATGGGAAGATGTGTGGTTCCTCATGCTCCCCCATGGTCATGGGTACAGCAGGCCCCCATCCAGCATCTGTCCTGGGACTGCAGCCTTCTCTCAAATGTTAAGGAAGTTCCCTCCTGAATGAGGATGAGGGGATCCAGTCACCCTGGAACAGAGGTTCTCATAGAATACAACTCCACTCCTACTGGGACTCCTGGGGACCCCGGTCCGGGCTGTCAGGCTGAGCCCCTCCCCCACCACTTCCTCAGTGACTCAGGGAGTCAGAGTCTTGGTCTGAGGGTACAGTCTCATGTGGACAGAGGGAAGGGCCCACATCCTGAAGAGACTCGAGGTGAGGACAGAGGGTCCCCAAGGGATGCATGTGTGGCCCTCCGGACAGCCGTGGGGGACCATGGGATGTGGCGTCCAGATATGACGTCACTGACCCCGCTGAGGGGGAGAAGTGACGGCCTGGGTCACGGAGCTTGCGTTCAGGTTAGCAGACTGAAGGAGCCTAGCTGTGCTAGGAGTCAAGGTAGAATCCTGACGGGGGCGCTGGGACCCCAGGACATACAGGTTGTCACTGCTTTTATCCCTGGGAGACCCCGACAGGCTTGTGGGAACGAGCCCTCACTCCTGCTTTCCTCTCAGGGGTCCTGGCTTGGGGAGATGCTGGCTCTAAGGCGAGCAAAGATGGCAGCTGAGGGCGGTGCCTAGGTGAGCTGGGAGTCAAGGTGACAAAGAGAAAGAGGGTTGAGGAACCCCTGCGGGATCATCTCAGCTCTGGGAAGCCCTGGGCTTGGAGCCCTGATGTCATGTCCACAGTCGCCTCCCGGGGTCTCAGGGCAGTGAAGCCGTTGATGTGAGGGTCCTGCTTCGGGTCAACATAGGGACATCCCCGGACCTGCCAGGGCTCAAGATGAGGACCTCGAGGGAGGACACAGCGAACCCTACAGGTCCTGGCACCTGCTGTCAGCCCGGGGAGACCCTGGTGGCGGCATGAGCACCGGGTCGCAGAGACACTGGAGACTTGATCTAAGAAGAGGGGCCTCGGAGGGTGAGGGGCCTCAGAGGGTGAAGGGGAGGATCTTAGGTTCTGAAAGAGTCTGGGTGAGGACCCTGAGGGAGGACTGCGGGGACTCTGGCCCTGGGGTAGGATGAGCCCAACATACATGGTCTCACTTCCTGATATCTGGGTCTCAGCCTGGGGTCCTGAAACAGGGGGCAGACTTCCTGACATCCGGGTCTCAGCCTGGGGACTCCACATATGGCAGGTGGACTCAGGTGCGCCAATTCCCAGGTCCCGTGGTGAGTTAAGTTGAGGACACTGAGGGAGGACTAGGGTACCATGGACCACAATCAGAGGAGACCGCAGAGAAGCCCGTCTCTCTGTTATCAGTCCAGGGTGACCCTGGGGTAGAATGAGTGAAACAGGCATGGTCTAACTTCCTGACATCCGGGTCTTGGAGAGACTGGGGCCCTGGTATAAGGGGCGGGGGCTTCAGCTGGGGAGAGGGGAGAATCCAAGATCCTGACTGGAGGCAAAGTGAGGTGCATGAAGGAAGATTGAGGGGTCCCTGCGTGAGGACTGATGGAACCTCACAGATCCCCGCCCCTGTAGTTGGCCCTGGGAGCCCTTGGGGTGAGAAGCGCACACTAAGTCTGTCTGACTTTCTGACATGCGGTTATCAGAGAGACTGGAGACTTGGTGTGAGGAGCCGGGCCTCAGGTAGGGAGAGGACAGAGCCCAGGTCCTACCGGGAGTCAAGGTGAGGACACTGAGGGAGGAGGGGAGCCCGACCCCAGAACAGAGGGCACCCTGGTAGTCCCCGGGCGGGATGATCATGTGCAGAATTTCCTGACATCCGGGTCTCAGAGAGCCTGGGGACCTGGTGAAAGTAGTGGGGTTTCAACATGGCAGACGGGACAATCGTGGGTCCTGACTAGAGCTTAGGTTCCATGCGAGGAAGGACTGAGGCTGTTAGACCCCAAGGCAGGGAGGGATCCTTGCTCTTGCGGGGGAGGTGGGGTGGTGCTTGGAGGGCCCAGAGCGAGGTGAGCAGTTTATTATTAATTCGGGGCATTAAGGTGAGGTGTTCTGGTAGAGGGTGGAGGCTTCAGGTCTGCAGAGGCTGGATTCCCTGAACCCCGAGGGGGTACCGAGCAGACGCCCGCCCCTCTGTTCAGTGCTGGGAGGCCAGGTAGGATGTGAGGAGAGGTGAGGATGGAGCATCTCCCCGGCCCAGGACACGCCGGAGGCCCTAGGCAGGTGCGGCCACATATGGGGCCCCTCAGCACTTTCTGTCCAGACTTGGCTCTTGTTCTGAGTTTCCCTGCAGGCACCCACAGGGGGAAAGTCCAGGCCATTCCAGTGGAAAAGTGAGCACTACACATTAGCCCCGTTGGGACTACCCACCCCAGATCTGGGGGGACCTCACAGAGTCAACCCCTCCTATCAGCACAGAAAGCCTAGGTCTGTGCCACAGTCTACCCTCAGGTGCCCCCTCCATTTGTCTCACAGGGGCTCCAGGAACCAGGAGGCGAAGTTGGAGGTCTGAGTGTGTGTCCTGACATCACAGGAGTGCCAGGAGTCAAGGTGAGGTGGGTGTCCTGAGTGTGCACAGGGGCTCCCCATCCCAGAACAGAGGGGACCTCAAAAGGCCCTAATCTCCCCACCTTGTCAGCCCCAGAACCTCGGGCTGTACTGGCTGCACCCTGAGCCAGAATTTCTCTTCCTCACTTGACAGGGGACTGACCACTGACGAGGAGCTCCCCTGTAACACGCTAGAGCAGCCCTCAAGGAAGACCGGTAAGTGGCCTCAGTCACAGCCACCCGTGGCACATTTCAAAACTGAGACCATTTACACTCTCTCTCTTTCCCAGGTCAGGGGTCTCCATTTTCCCCCTGCCACACCCCTAGTGGGCACAAGACCCCAGTCATCATGGTCCCAACGAATGAGCTCTGCACTTCTGAGGAAGACCTTCAGGGCCAAATCCAGGCCCAGGGCCCAGTGGAGGTGCAGCTCCTGGGGGCTGAGGCAGAGGATGCCTCAACCCCTCTGGCCTCCTTCCCTCCAGTCTCATCTTCCTCTGCAGCCGTGGTTGTGGAGATCTTGTTCAAGCAGGCTCTGTATGTGATGACGACTGAATTACTGGAATTCCTGCTCCTGAAGTATCGCACCAAGGAGCCAGTTTTCCAAGCTGAAATGCTGAATTCGGTCCTCAGGGATAACCAGGCCAACTTCCCAGTGGTCTTTCGTAAAGCCACACAGTGCCTGCAGCTGGTCTTTGGCCTGGATGTGAAAGAGGTGGACCACAGAGAGCACATCTATGTCATGGTCCCCACCCTGGGCCTCACCCTCAATGAGATGCAGAGGGATGGGCAGAGCATGCCCAAGGCTGGCCTCCTACTGACGGCCCTGAGCAAGATTGTCCTAGCAGGGGGCCGGATCCGTGAGGAGATCTGGGGAGTACTCAGCAGGATGGGGATATTTGCTGGGATAGAGCACTGCATCTATGGGGAGCCCAAGGAGCTGCTGACCCAAGTGTGGGTGCAGGCGGGGTACCTGCAGTACCGTCAGGTGCCTTACAGCCACCCTGCTCGTTACGAGTTCCTGTGGGGTCCCCGGGCCTATGCAGAGACCAGCAAGCAGCAAGTCAAGGACTATCTGCGCAGGGTCAATAGAAGGGGTCCCAGGTTCTTCCCACCCTAGTTTGCAGTCATGTGAGGGAGGAGGAAGAGGGGCCCTGAGCCAGAGCAGCAGCCAGGCTTCTTTCAGGCCCACATCCAGCAGCTTGTCCTGGGGATAGGAAGGGAGGCTGATCCTTCCCTCTGTGTTTGAAGAGGGAGCATTCAGCCTTCTCAGTCGTGACAGCCTGGGCCAGTTTGGGGCACTGGTGTGTAGCATCTTTGACTTCCTGTTCTCTACAATGCCATGGAGACTCACTTCTGTTTCCTTTAGAAAATTTTCAAATGTTATTGCTTTTAATAGGAGGCTTAATGAGCTTCAGTGTCTTAACTATGTCAGTAGCGTTGATCACAGTGTGTTTGTGCTTACCCAGTTCAAGAACAAGAGTTTTGCTGTTTTGTAAAAGTGATTGCAAACACTTTCACTTTATTTTGTGACCCTGAACAAGATTACATGAACTTGGAATATAACTACTTTGGAAATATGATATTACTTAGTAAGAATTAAGAAATAAAATGTATTTGAGGTGAGTTCCTCTATACTTCTTGTCTGTCATTTTATACAGCTAAACTATCTTTGTTCAATTGGATTTTTTCAAGTTATTATTTAAGAAAGTACAAAAAGCCTGATCTGACTTAATAAGTGCCCCACTCTGGCTCATTTATTCCACAGACCTTCATGGAGCCTGTGCTCTGTGGAAGGTCCTGTGTTAGCAGTGGGGACACTAGGAGAAGCAGGACTCCCCAACACCTCGAGTGATGATCTAAGAGCTGCAGTCACATGAGGAAGGTGGAGAGACATCCCCTAGTTCCACAGAACAGGGCAACCAGGGGCAGGGTCCAGGAGGAGCACTTGAGTGTCGGTGCCTGAGCCAGGGTGGTTTGGGGCTTTGGGAAGCGGGGTTCATTCTGCGAGAGGTGATTGTGATGAGGGTGGATGGTGGCAGCAGCCAGTTATACACAGTGTCTTATGAGTGAGAAGAATATCTGAAATGGGACATATACATTAGAAGATCCTCTTCTGTCCTAGATAAATTTCCTGGGGCTGGAAGGGAAGTTACACTATGGTCAGGAACAGTTAGACACCTGTTTATGCTGCTTGATCAAGGTACACCAAAAATTTTCAAAATGGGGAGGGGTGAGTGGACTTTGGTTTGCTGCACAATCTACTCAGTCTTAGAGAATATAATTGAAGACATCTTGTTAAGCACCCCCAAACTTTTGGTAGGATTTTAATGTAGTGTCTTCTTTGAAACTGGTGGTTGTGCACTTAACCTAAAGGATCAGCTTATCCAGGTGGTCAGGCCCTAAAGCAGTAGATGAGGAGGGGTTATGGAAACCACAGTGGCAAAATCTGTACTGAACTTGAATTCACACACGTCAGAATTCTCCTTTGAGGTGAAAAGTGCTGCTTTGTGCATATCCTAGCTAGATTTTATAAAGAAAACTCCCGCTGTCCTTGTCCTCTCACTGCCGCTTGTCTGATACCTGCCCCTCATGAAGCTCATGGCTGTCGGGGAGCCTAAGGGCACCTGTGCAGGTACTTAGGCAAGTTCCAGCATGTGGAGGCAGTCGGGACTCCCAGTGGGGCAGACTGTGTCTAGTATCAGGGGGCAGGGGCACATCCTCAGCCCGCTGAGACTGTGGGCAGGCATCACTGCAAAGGGAAGGGCAGAAAGAGCACTGGAGGGAGCCAGGAGGACCCCTCCCTGACATTCCCAAGAGCCTTAGAAACTAAATCAGATCTTGCATTTGGAAGTGCCAGCACAGAGGGATGACTAGAAACAGTTGGAGATTCAAGGCACCTTTGGCTTTCTCAAAAACTCCTCAACGCACGACGGGAATTGTCTTCATCACAAGCTATACCTACTGGCTGCTGTCTGTTGAGCACCGAATACACTGCAGGGCAGGGGAGAGACTCCAGGTCCTTGTTCACATCTCTTCTCCCTCTGCTTCCTGGAAGCTGTCTGCAAGGAACATGGGATCCTAGGTAAATCTCCAACAGTTTGGGAATAAATGCATGATCAATTCACCAGTTCAAATACAAAGACAGAAAAAAAACTTTTCATACAAATAGCAATAGCACGTTGTTTGGGGAAAAAGCATCCCAATTGTGCTGATATCTGGGGTGCTGTGGGAAAGATATTCTGGATGAAGGTGGTGCCACATCCATGGGGCTGAGGTCCCAAGAAGCAGGAAAGGCTCCTGCCTGCCTGACTGATGGAAGCTCTGTCCAGGTGCCGTCCATTCAGGGCCAAGGGTGAGGACCTGGGCTCTTCCCAGTGGCACTGGTCTCGTGAGTCAGCAGTGAGTGGTTGTGTGAAGCAGCATCTTAATTCTCTGCCCAGGAATTGAACCTGGGTAGCCTGGATGACAGTGAGGAATTCTAGCCAGGAGACTAGCAAGGGCTAGAGGCTGCAAGCTGTTTTTTCATGGATCATTGCCTCCAGTGAAAAATGCATTTATCACAGAGGCAGAAACTGTAAATGCAGATACAAAATTTATCATTAGAAACATAGCACAAGTGGGAGATCACATAAAGAAATAGTTTAGTTGAGACAGAAGCAAGGCAGAGATGCACTCCTGGAGAGAAAGAGTATAGATGTCACACCTGGTGAGCAGGAGCAGTCAAGAGGCAGTAAAGTCATTTATATAAGGCAGTACTTCTGGAATTTTGTCTTCCTTCAGGCCAATTATCTGGTTTCTTTTTCCACATGTGACCTACCCTGGGGCACTCCCCTGCATTCATACACACACCCCTCAGCCAAGATGGATCTCAAAGTGAAGGTTTCTGTGAGGAGCAAGACTCACTATGGTCTGGTATTATCCCTTGACTTTGGCGCCACAAGGAGCTTTTTTTCACATGTCTGATGTCTCCCTTGTCCCAAAAGATGGGGGAGTGGAGATCCTTTTATCCTTTACTCAAACAGGGTTTTACCCCTCTGTCCTTGCCATGACTGTTTCCTTTAGGTATTTATAAGAGACAAACACAGGCTATTTATGCTGTCTCTATTGTTCTATTCATTTCAGGGAGCAAACAGGAGGCTGATTGTAAATGCCTCAACTGTACCCAAACTGTCCCTTGTCACAGGGAACACTAACATTTGTTAAGTATCCAGCCTAAAGCCCACTTCTTTGTGCCCCATGAAATGCAAACAGGAGGCCAGTTGAAAATATCTAACTTGGAGTCCATTCATCCATACTCCTCTCCCTTACTGTGTGATGCACAAATACTTTCATCATGATAGTAGTGGTAAATGCCTACTGATTCTGTTCGTATAGTCTCTGGGACAAGAAGATGATCTGACTTGCTAAAATAACCATCAGGGCACAGAAGCCTTGAGATATAGCTTTGTGATTGAGTCCAACACAAGTACTTGGAAGTCATAGTCCTTGAACTTTGGTCAGGGCACAGGGATCACCCCTGCCCATGACTTCAACATCCAAAGGCTAAGTCTCTGGGTCTAACTTGCACTTCATTCTGTTGTTCACTTCTGGTGCCATTTCAGAGCACGATGGTCATAGTAATTTTCAGAAGGCAGACATCAAAAGGGAAGACCCTGCAGAGATCAACCTAATCAAGGTGAGGGCGTCAGGCCACTGTATCATTTCCACATTGATCCTGTGAGTAGTCTCTCACAAAGAGCTGCCCCCAGGGAAGCAGCCCCTTCAGTGAAGGGTAATTCCTGAGAAGACTTTTGGTCTGAGTCCTCATCCACCAACACCGGTGGCCCTGGGCAAATGAGTGGGCTAGTGACAAAGAGGAGATCTGGGTGGCACCACAGAATCCACTATAATCCACCCCTCCCAACACTGACATACACTCCCTTCATCTGGAGAGTTTGCCTGATCTGAGGACAGCTCCTTGAGGATTCTGGTTGGTCTCCTCTCCTCCTAAAGAAGCTCAGAGAGAAAGACTGGACTGCTGCCTCACAACTGATGGTCACTCTCTCTTGCCTGAGATCCCTTCTAAATCCCCTGTTCTCTCAGCCAGGACCTCAGCCATTTCCAGTGGCTTTCCTGGTGAGGTAATACAGACATGTCCCTCAGGGCTCTGAAGCCCTGGGCCCGATGCCCTTCTCAGACCCTTGCTCTTGGACTTGTCAATTCACCACTGAAATGGGGCAGGAACCCAAGACACATCACCTGGCTGTTAGAGATGTTTCCTCGCTGTTCTCCCTGTGCCAGAGTAACCCACACACTCCTTAGGATCAAGGTCATCTCCATCTGCCAGGATGGGGACAGTTCTCTGTGTGTGCTGGTCCCTAGCAGGAGGAGCCCAAAGTGCCCAGATGGGAACCATGGCTCATGGGTCAGTAGGACTGTTATCGTGTCTCCTGGGGGAACCTTCTGGCTTTGGGAATAGCCTGTCGTGTGTCACCACCGGCAAGAGGGTAGGTAACCAGTAGCCACATGAGGCTGGGTATTGTGAACTCAAATGGGCTTAGTGTGTTCCCAGGGCCTGGCCTTCTACCTTAACATAATGTGAAGTCAAATGTAAATAGCTAGATGTGGCTAATGTGGACAGCCCTGTATGGAACTACAGAACTTACTCTTAAGAACTGGAAGCACAACTTCCCTTGTGGGTCACTGAGAGTGGTGGCAGGTGGGGTCATGAGTCCCTGGGAGTGGTCGTACGGGGAGTCATAGATCTCTGGGAGTGGTTGTAGGTGCTTTCATAAGTTAGTGGAAGTGGTGATCAGTGGGGTCACTCTACCCTCTGGTTCAAGGACCATGCATCTTACCTCATGGGGAACTAAGGATGACAGATGTGGAGCATGTCTGGTCCCTGGAGGGTGACACCCGGGTGCCACGGGCTCTCATATCCCAGTGTGCACCCCACTTGTGCTTTGTAGAGGTCATCCCACTGTTCCAGAAGACCAGCAGCTTCTGGATGGTGGGGGCTGAGACAGTGACTTTGGATCCCATGGCCACTTGCCCTCCGAGCCCCCAGTGTGCTGTTAAAGGATTTCTTGGTCTTGGAAGGTTTTGTGAAATACCCTGTGTCAGTCAGTTCTGTTTTCTATGAGCCCTCAAATAGTGGCACCAGACAAGGTGCTGCAAGCAGGAAAAGCAAAACCCACATCTAGAATGTGTACCTATTGATTTCAGTAAAGATGAACCTCTCCTCCTTCAAGGATGGAAGTGAGATGTTGTTATCAACTCACCATTAGTGGCTCAATGATCTTCTAGAGCGAGGGTGCCACTGAGGTGTCAGCATGACTCTGTCCATGGTAGGGCAAACACCTGGTAGGTGCCATAGCTCATCTGGCCTGCTGGTGGCACCTGTGCTGCTGAGCCCAGATGCAGCATCATCCTTGGCCCCATGGCTCCTCCACGCATGAGAGCACTGTGCAGCCCTCAGGGACCACTGACAGAGGCTGGGTGCTCTCAATTCTTCAGGCATTGGGTCTTCATAGATGTTTCTTGCCTCTTGTATGCTGCATGCTTTTGTGAGTAGTAAGAGGCAATGCAAATATCTTCCCTTTTGGTATCCCTTCCTATAGGTTCGTTGATGTACCCCTTCTCCAAACCTACATGTGGCAATCTACCAAAATTTCTCATTCTAAGTACCTGACCGGCTGTCCAATCCATTTTCCATCATCCTTAAGCCCATGTCTATTCTTGGCTCAGGTCATTTCTTTTATCCATATATAGTGGATCCCTAGAGGCACCATCTGAAGTTGCATCCACTGGGAGGGGATTTCTGCTCACCACTGTCTCTATGGCCATGTGTGGTGGAGGTGGTATTGCAGCAGGAGTTCATTTCCACCTGCAGTTGCAATTCAGCCAACCCACCCCTCGTCTACGCTCAGCATTTCTACACCCCCAGCAGCTGGTCTGGAAAGAACTTCCTGGTCCATTAATCTCCAGGAATAAACTGCAGCAGAGGTGCTTGTGACACATTTGCAGATCATATTGGGGTTTAGCTCACCTTCTTGTAATCTATGGCCCTGCTTGGGTGTGATCTCCTCAGAGACGCCACTTCTGTTTTGTGATGGATTACTGTTGCAGTCCCCTCCCTCTGTGGGTCTGACAGAACCTAGCTCATGAGGACCACTGACTGCATGCTGTATGCCGAGGAGGTGGCCACGTGTTCCAGCAAAGATAACAAACCTGGCAAAGCAGTTGCTGTCGAGGGAGTGGTGGGCCACAGTCCTCCTTGGGAGCCTATAGGTTTGAGTAGGGTCCAGACCGCTGAGGAGGTATGGTGGGGACCACCTCCCTGCATCCTTTTGGTGTTAAGGGTGTCATTCATGTTCCTCATCTCCCAGACCAGAGGGAATCTTGGTTTGTATTTACTCTCACGGTCAAGGTGCAGGGAGTGCACTTGATTTCCCCCGCTCTGATAGCTTCTATACTAATGGCCTTGCCCAATGGGCCTTGTGCCCATTATCAAGCCCATCTGTTCTAATCACACATCTGGAGGTGGCAGGCAGGAGCTCTCTGGGTCAGATCTAGGCCAAAACTCCGTATGTTCCTGGTGCACACATGCTCCCACTCCTTGGAGACATTGACAGAGTGAAGGCCTGAGTATCACTGTCCACAGCATCCCATTTCTAGATGTCCTTACAATGTTTGCGTTTTTCCTCTCTCGCCCGCTATCAGTCACCAAGGTAAACGATGCGGGTCTCTTTGTGGGACAGACTTGGGGAACGATGGCTGCATACATCTGTCAGGGTGTTGCAGAGTCTTTACTCATAAGGATCCCTCCTGCCCTTTGGTCAATGGATTCTGTGTCTGACAATTGACTCAGGTGTGCGAACTGGGGAAGATGTCATGACTCTCTTGGAGCACTCTCCTGCATCCTCCTGCTCACTCATCTTTGTTGTCTATCAGACAGTAAGGAATCTGCCTGCAATGCAGGAGACCTGGGTTTGATCCCTGGGTGGGCAAGATCCTCTGGAGAAGGGAGTGGCAACCCACTCCAGTATTCTTGCCTGGAGAATTCCATGGACAGAGGAGCATGGCGGGCTACAGTTCATGGGGTCACAAAGAGTCAGACACAACTGAGCGATGAACATTTTCACTTATACTAATTAAGTCACAGATTTGTGGATGGCTCATCTCTCTTGACCCTAAGAACACTGTCCTGTTAGCAAGTTCTACACCTCTCTGCAGATCAGAGCCTCTGGGTGCCACATCAGTTTTGCTGCTTTTACAATAATAGAGATCACATTCCTTTTGAAATTTAAGTGCCACCTGCTGAATTGAAGGGGATGTGATAAAATCTTCCAGGTTTTTGTTTTTTTTTTTTTAATTACAAGAAACAGTGTCTCTGGAGTTGACACCTGCACATGAATAATGCCAGAATTTTCTGCCCACAGGGGCTGCTGTGGGCACCATCCTCCTATGGCTTTTCAGGGTCTGACAAACCAAATGTCACTCGAGCACTAGTTGTGAACACACATGAGGCAGCTTGGGAATTTCAACCAATGAACCCTGTCATGACATTAAGAGGATGGCGATTCCTTATCAGGGAAGGGTGAGAGCAACTGGTGAAATTTAACTTTTACTCTTTACACTATTCTGAAGGAAACAGGAAAACTGGTATTACTGAGAGACAATGTGAACTTGCATAGCAAAAATTCTAGCGAACCCACCAAAAATAAATAAATAAACAAAACATATAAGAACCAGTTAATGAGTTCAGCCAGTACGCGGGATATGAGATCAATGTTTAAAAAAAAAAAAACAATTACATTTCTGTATAGTAGCAACGAATCATCCCAAAGTGAAATTAAGAGAACACTTCCATTCACCATAGCATCCAAAGAAAGGAAATACTTCAGAAGAAGACTAATAGACAAACAAATAATGTGTGTGACTTCCACACTGAAAAGTACAAAACTTTGCTGAGTGGAGTTTACAAACATCTATAAGAGAGAGGGTCTCTCTGTTCATGAGTCAGGATGTGTGATGCTGTCAGATGGTGGTTCCCGCCAGTGTGATGTGTGGATTCTCTTCAGTCCCTCCCCAAATGCCCAGAGACTTTTCTGTAAAAATGGAGAAGCTGATTCAAAAATGACGATGCAAAAGATCCAGAATAGATGCAAAATGTGGTGGGAAGTGGGGGGACAATGGAAGACTTACTTGCCCTTCGTGATTTCAAAACCCAGCATTATAATAGAGGCATCATGACAATACAGTTGTGTTGTAATTGTAGAGTTCAATGGGACAGAATTGAGAGTTCATAAATAAGCTCATATATTTATGGTTCATGGATTATTTTTCAAGGTGCTAAATCCACGTGGAAAGGATAAATCCACTTTTCAAAAATGGGGAATCCACCTGCAAAAAATGTGAGTTTACACCACTTCCTCAGAACATGCACAAAAACTAATTCATCTGAGAAAATGTTCATGACTTTACCTTTAGATGATATTTTCCCAAATAGAACACTAAAGCCCAATGCATGAAAGGAAAAAAAAAATCAATACAGTGTAATTAACCGAAAATTAAAACTGTTTTTACATATCCTTGCAATGGAATTCTAGTTAGGAATAAAAATAAAAGAATGACAATTTTTTGGTATAGCATGGATCAAGGAAATAAGTCATGTGACTCCTTTTCTATGCAGTTTCCAGGAAAGGCAAATCAGTAGAGATGGGAAGAAGAGCAATGACTGCATGGGAGTGGGCTGGGAAAGGAGCAGTTAAATTAAAAAAAAACAAAAAAAAACTAGGAATGTTCAGGCCTGCTCACTGTTCTCTTTACATTCTTTCTTCTCAGGAAAGGGGGAAAAAAACAACAACAACAACAACTCATTCTTCTTGCTTTCATTTTCACTGCAACACTACCACCCAGCCTCATCAAAATCACCTTCCACAGAAGGAACCCAGCTTCCCAAAGCCCCAAACCAACCTACCTCAGGCACTGAGTGCTCCTTCTGAAGCCCCACCACCTCACATTGTGTTGCCTTGTTGTGTGGGACTAGGGGACATCTCTCCACCTTCCTCATGTGACTGCAGCTCCTAGACCATCGCTCTAGGTGTGGGGGTGTTCTGCTTCTCCTACTGTCCCCACTGCTAACACGGCCTTCCACAGAGCAGAGGCTCCATGAGACTCTGGGTGAGAATAAGCCAGTGAGCAAGGTACTTAATGATTCAGAACGATTTTACCCTAATTTCTTTAATAAATAATGCAAATCCAACTAAACATAGATATTTTAGTTTTATAGATTAACTGATGACAAAAGGATTTAGAATTAACTTTTATTTTTTATTCTCTATTTCCTTTTATTTATTCCCCATGCCCAGTGGTTTTGGGGAGCTTAGTTCCCCAACCATGGATTGAACCTGGGACCCAGCAGTGAAAGTGCTGAGTCCTAACCACTGCACTGTCAGAGAATTCCCAATTTCTCTATTGCTTGACTCCATCAATTTTATTTTTCTTTCCCATTTCCAGGAAAATTCCTATTCCAATGAAATGTTAGCTTCTTCAGGGTCACAAAATAAAATAAGAGAGTTCCCAGGCTGTTTTACGAAAGAGCAAAACTCCTATCCTTAAACTGGGTAAGTATCATAGGTATCAATACATGTGTGATCATTGTCATTCACAAAGTTAGATATTGAAGTTTATTAAGTCTTCAGCTGAAAAAAAGCAACATATGAAAAATTCCTAAAGAAAACAGAGATGAATCTCCATGTCACTGTGGAAAGAAGCAACCCAAAGATGCTATGCATCGTGTCCCCTCAACTGGCCCAGGCCCTCACTACTGAGAAGGCTGACTGCTCCCTCTTCAATCACAGAGGGAAGGATCAGCCTCCCTTCTTGCCCCCAGGACACGCTGTTGGATGTGGGACTGGAAGGAGCCTGGCTGCTGCTCTGGCTCAGGGCCCCTCTTCCTCCTCCCTCTCAGCCTCTGCAGATGGGAGTGGGAAGGACCTGGAAGCCCCTTGATTGCTTTTGAGCAGATGGGAGTGGGAAGGACCTGGGAGCCCCTTGATTGCTTTTGAGCAGATGGGAGTGGGAAGGACCTGGGAGCCCCTTGACTGCTTTTGAGCAGATGCTCTAGGATGTGCCACTCGCTGGTCTCTGCATAGGCCTGGGGACCCCACAGGAACTCGTAGCGAGCAGGGTCACTGTGGGGCACCTACTGATATTCCAGTTACCCCTCCTGAACCCACTTGGGTCAGCACTCCCTGGGCTCCCCATAGATGTAGTGCTCCCTTCCAGCGTATACACCCATGTTTTTCAGGGTTTCCCAGATCTCCTCCTCATGGGCACAGTGGCCCTCCAGGAGGATCATGCCTAGAACCACCACCAGGAGGCCGGCCTTGGGCACACTGTGTCCATCGCTCACTAGCATGTAGGTGTGTTTCGTGTGGTCCACCTCCCTGACATCCACGCCGAAAACCATCTACAGGCACTCCGGGGCTTGGCAGAAGGCCTCAGGGAAGTGGTGCCCATCCTCTCTGAGGACCATGTTCCGGATTTCATCCTTCGTGGTTGGCTCCTTGGTGTGATACTTGAGGACCAGGAAGTGCACCAGCTCCACCACCAGCAGATGCAGTGGGTCTAGGTGCGTGGACTTGGCACCTTCCTGGTCCCACTGGGTGCTCTCGGCCCCTCCTAGTCTTGGCTGCTGGAGGCCTCATCTTTGGATTGGCTCCATGGAGTGGCAGCCATGGCAGGGGGGAGAAAAAAGCACCTTGAGGGCTCGAGGTGGTGGGGGTATGGGTGCTTCAGCGTCAGCCAGCTCCAGCTCCTCCAGGGTGCCCAGGAACAGGACAGAGGAGGAGGGGGAAACGTATGCAACCTCCTCCTCCTCCTCCACCTCCACCTCCTCCTCCTCCTCCCCCTGAATGAACTGTGCCTCCACTGGGCTGTCAGCCTTCCTTGGGTCCTGAAGGTTGGCCTCACTCTCCTCATGGAGCTCGCTCATCCCAGGCATGATGACTGGGATCAAAACACAGACAGAAGTGAGGCAGGGGGACAGATGGGGACCACAGGCCTACGGGAGAGAGGGGGTTTGAGCTGCTTTGGCTGAGAAACCCACCCTGGTTGGTCTGACACAGGCCATTGACAGGTCTCCTCTTGAGGGGTGTTCTTGGGCCTCACAGGGATGCTCCTCCTGGGCAGGCTGTCTTCTGCTAACCCGAAGGAGGGTGAGGGGTGCCTCCCGAGGGTGCAGTCAGCACAGCCCGAGATTCCAGGGCTGATGCGCTAGGGGGAATTGGGCCTTGTGGGGTCCCATCTGTTCTGGATTGGGGAGCCCCTGATGCACACTCAGGGAACCCACCTCACCTAGACTCCTGGCACTGCCTGGACCTCCTCTGCTCTGCAACCTGCAGACACGAGCTTCAGACCTGTGCTTTCATCTCTGGGTTCTTGGAGCCCCTGTGAGAGGAAACAAGGGGGCACCTTGGCTTGTAGACTGTGGCATGGCACTGGGCCCCTCGGTGCTGACAGGAGGACTGGGCTGTACTCGGCGAGGTTCCCCCTGTCCTGAGGTGAGTGGTCCCCCCTGTGCTCACAAAGGGCCCTCCACTTCCTCCTGGCAGGGTCTGGGCCCTCCTGTCTGTTGTGCAGAGGCAAAATTCTCAAGACACATTCCCTGTACTGAAAGGAAGAAAGAGAGGGGCCTTGAATACTGGTCATGCCTGCTCAGGGGCTAACAGGGCTCACAAGGGACAACAAGGGGTGACCTAACTCTATTGATTCCCTCTGTGCTGGGATGATGGGCAGTCGGCTCAGTCTCCACCTTGACATCCTGGAAGGCCTAGGTCAGTGCCCTCTGTTGACTGTGACCCATCTCCTTAAGCAACGGCCTTAACATTCATGACAACGGAAGTGAGAGCACCAATGCACCCACCTCTTCTGGGCCACCCCAGGGTGACCAAAGGGGCAAGGCAGGCTGGGCTCCAAGTACTGTGTGTGAGGAGGTGTCTCCCCAGTGTTCCCCCTGACCTCTGTGAGGGCCTGAGGCCAGACCCTCAGAGGAAGGGCCCCTGGCCTTGACCAACCATCTGGCTGAGGAGGTGGACCTCAGGGCTCTGATGGTTTCTAGGGCTGGCAGGAGGGATCTCTGTGGCCCCTTCTTTGTGGTGGGAGTTGGGGTTCCTCACTCCTCCACAGGGTCCTCACCTTGACTCCTGGTGACTCTGGGACTCCTCCTGCTGCTGAGCAGACATGCTCCCCAGATGGCCGCCCTGGCGCAGTCCTCCCACTCTGGGTCTGCCTCCACAGCAGGCACTCTTCTATCCCTACCACGCAGGGTCTCCGCTGTCATGGGGGAGGCCGCCTCCTCAGTCTGTCCTCAGCACCTTCGCTCTGACTGCCTTGCAGCCTGGCCTGACCCATGCTGACCGATTCCCTCCAAAGCCTTAGCCCTCCAGAGTCCTCCTCCTCCCCTCCGCCCCCACCAAGCTCCCCACCAAGCACCTTGACAGGAAGAGTGCATCACCCTGGTCTCCATGCTGGGCTCTCGTGGCGGTACAGTGGACCACCCTGCAGGTGGGTTCCCTTCTTTCTGAGCAGGGGACCCAGCAGTCCACCCAAATGATAGCCTCAGGCTTTTCCTGCCCAGGCTCACCCTGGGGCCCCTCGAACTCAGCCCTATCCCTGCGAACCCTGAGGTGCTGCAGTTGGGAGGGGGATGTTTCCTAGGGACCTTCCTAGGTGACCTCCTCCGGGTCCTCCCTCACTGTCTGATGGAGCCTGGGCCCCTCCCTCTGCCCACCTGCAGCCTCCTGACCCCCTGACCCAGACCTTCAGCTGGTCTAAATGGAGAGGCTGCCCTCAGGGGGCAGCACCTGGAGCCACACGGGCTCCAGGGTGACAGCAGAGATGGAGAGGGGGACGCTGGGTTCTGGGGTCCAGGGCCCGACTCACCCTCAGGGTCTCCACCTAACGTCCCTGCAGGTCCTGGGTGGCCCGTCTTCATGCAGATAGCCCAATCCTCACACCAGGACCCCAGCCTCTCTAAGACCCAGATGCAGAAGTTGGGACATACAACATTTGCTCCTCTCACCTGTGGGTCTCCCAGGCCTGGGGGCAGGGGTGGGCTTGTTGGGGTCACCTCTGTTCTGGGACCCGGAGCCCCCTAAATCCTCCCTCAGCATCTTCACTTTCACTTTGGTCCCATGTAACCCTCCCCTCTGCCCACCTGAGTGCCCACCCCTATCCCAGGCTCCCAGTCTCTCTGGGACCCAGATGAGGAAGTCAGCACAGGCTGCTTATCTCACCCTGAGGCCTCCCACAGCTGAGGGCAGGGCCAGTTTCTCTGGGACACTCCACCCTCACCCACATTCTGGAGTCCAGGGTCCCCTCAGTGCACCCTCAGGGTCCTCACTTTCTCTCCCAGTAGTTCCTAGGCTTCTCATCTGCCCACCTGAGCCCCTACTCCCACCGCCATTGCACCAAGTCCCAGTCTGGCTGAGACCTAATGCGAATGTCAGGACACCCTGCCACGTGCTCATCCGCCTGGGGCCTCCCAGGCCTGACAGCAAGAGTGGACTTCTCTGGACACCCAACTTTCCTACTGCCCCACTTTTCAGGGCTCCAAGAGCCCTACACTCCTCCCTCTGCTCCTCATGTTGGCTCCCTTCAGGACCTGGGCTCCTCCCTCTGCCCACTTGAATTTTCTGCCCTGAGACCCAGGCCCTCCCCCTCCGGTCCCCATTCCAACAAGCCCACTCAGGGTCTCCCAGGGAGGACGCAGATCCTGTGGGGCTGTTAGTCCTCTCTCAGGCTCCTCCCCTGACCCCGCATAGGGCCAGCTTCCTCTCTGTCGGACTGGACCCTCCTCCCAGACCCAGGCCCGCACTTTCTCAGACCTCTGAGGCAGACAGAAGTCGGGTGACATCACATTGGGATCCATGGCTTAGGGACTCCCAGGGCTGAGCTGGGAGTGGAGCTGGATTCTCTGGACCCCCTGGGAAGATGCCCCCTCCCCAGAACCCACTCCTGAGGGTCCTCACTTGGGAGTCCTTGAGGAAATGCTGCTGCAATGGACTCCCTCCGGGTCAGGTCTGCGCCTCTGTCCAGCTGCACCCTGAGCACAGAGTGACTCTGCATCCCAGACTGGAAGCTGGGTGGGGCCACAGCACCCCTGACTGCGGAGGAGGGTCCCAGAGGAAGCACACCTTCCAGTGTTGCCTCTCTGCCTGCAGCCAGACTTAGTTTGTTCTAAGATTCCTTCTCTGCATGGAAGAGGTTGAGCAGCGGGGTCTGGGGAGGTCTTTTGAATCAAGTTTTCTAACTTTTCATAGTTCAGAGCACTGATTTTCACTCTCTTGAGCCACATTCAGAGTCAGAAATATGTTTCACATCTTGCCAAATTTCAAGAAAGAACATCTACTCTTACGCTGCTTGATTCACTCTGATGCTCAATGCTATTCTCTTATTTCTAGTCCAATCTTCATCTGCTATTTAAAGTGTACATTTCGGAAAGGCCAGTCCTCACCCTAAGGTGAGGTGATTTCAAGTGGTCATTAGCACAGACACTGCAGCCCTACTGGCTCAATCATCCCATTCTTTGTGCTGCCCTGATCTTACCCTGTGTCTTCTGGCATCTGTGGCCTGAGACACTGTCTTTCAATTTACACAATGAAATATGGGCAGAAGCTTAAACTTTCCTGTTACCCATCCTGTCACCTGCTTTTATGCAGGCTACAGCTGTTGAGATATAAATACACTTAATTTCATTCACTCTCCCTTCTTAGTTTCTCAGGATTTCCTTTGGGAACAGAAGACAGAAGCTCAAGATTGACTGTCCTTTTGGTAGATAAATTTATAGCACTAATCCTGTAAATCTATTTTTAAAAAAGGAGAATTGGTATTGTCACTGAATTCTGTTTCCCATCATTGGATCTGCTCTACTGCTCTATTTATGTGGGAACTCTTGAATTTGAGTCTACCAGTAAGCTTGTGTAATGCCTCCATAAAGATCTTGTCTACGTATTTGTTACAATTTTTTTTTTTTAATGCTTATGTTTTCTTAGAGAAGTTTAATGGTTTCGGGTCTTTGATTTAAATCTTTAATCCATTTCAAATTTACTTTTGTGCATGGTGTGAACAATAGTCCAGTTTTGTGTGTGAATATTTAGCTTTTGCAATACCATTCATTGAAGTGGCTGTCTTTTCCACATTGCATATTCTTGCCTCCTTTGTCATATACTAATTGCCCATTTAAGTGTGGCTTCCTTTCTGGGTTCTCTATTATGCTCCATTGATCCATGTGTCCGTTTTGTGCCCATACCATACTGTTTTGATGACTATAGCTTTTTTAGTAGTACAGTTTGAAACCAGGGAGTATGATACCTCCAGCTTTGTTCTTTTTTCTCAAGATACTTTTGGCTATTCAGAACCTTTAGTGTTTTCTTACAAATTTAGAATTATTATAGTTCTGTGAAAAACTCCACTGATGTTTTGATAAGGTTTGTACAGAATCTGGAGATTAACTTGGGTAGCATGTTCATTTTTTTTTAAATTATTTATATTTTTTTATTTTTATTTTATTTTTTCATTTATTTTTATTAGTTGGAGGCTAATTACTTTACAATATTGTAGTGGTTTTTGCCATACATTGACATGAATCAGCCATGGATTTACATGTGTTCCCTCCCAATCCCCCCTCCTGCCTCCCTCCCCATCCCATCCCTCTGGGTCTTCCCAGTGCACCAGCCCTGAGCACTTGTCTCATGCATCCAACCTGGGCTGCTGGTCTGTTTCACCCTTGATAGTATACTTGTTTCAATGCTATTCTTTTTAGATAAATTTTGCAATTTTTTGCAGTTTTAAAATGAGGCATTTTCTATTACATATTCTACATAGCTCTTGCTCTTGCAGGGCAAAGCACTTGATTTGGCTGTGGTAATATTCCATCCCCTATTTTTCTGAAGTCTCTTATTCATTTGACTATTCCAAGGGCTCATTCCTTTGAATTTGCTAGATAGATGATCACACTGTAATATGAAATATTAATTTTTCAGTATGCATTTATATTGCAAAATATAAAGATATTATATTTATATAGCTCTGGTTTTCTGTTTCAGGGCAGCTTCAAAAATTAAATAGGATAGATAACATACTTCTAGGACTTGTCCCTAGTAAGAATGCTTCTAACATTCACTTTGCTGTATGTTTATATATGTGTATACATGTATACATATACATGATTTATGCATGCTGCATGTTTATATATGTGTGTGCACACACATATATGTGTATTTACGGTTATGTTTTTATAGTTATTTTAAATTGCTGACGTATTAAATTCAAATGCATTTTAACAACACTGCATTGTACTCTCTGCCCCTTGTTTATCGGGTTGGGCATCATATGTCCTTTTGCTTTTTCTATCCCTCATCTACTTTTTGTAGATATAGATGATTTTCCTTTTATCACTTGTCCTTCCTCCATGCTTATATGTGGTTGATTCTTTTTTTTTTTTTTGAATAGCAATAGAAGTTATCTTGATTTATGCAATATTGCATCTGAAAATTTTAAACACATTCTGTTAAAGTGGATGTGGATAGTACACCAAAAAAAAGATTGTGTGCCAGACTAGAAAACAAGTCTCATTACTTTTATTTTTTTTATTTAATTTATTATTTTATTTTTTTTCCATTAAAAATATGGAACGCTTCACAAATTTATGTGCCATCCTTGTGCAGGGGCCATGCTAATCTTCTCTGTATCGTTCCAATTTTAGTATATGTGCTGCTGAAGCGAGCACGTGGTTGATTCTTTTGAACTCTCCTTCAAATCTGAACAATAGACTTTCTGGGTAGAACACTTTTGAATGTCGTTTTTTGTCCTTTCAGCATTTTAAAAGCAAGGTGCCCCTCCCTGTGGCCTGTAGCATGTCTGCTGAGAAGTCAGCTGATAGCCTAATTGAATTTCTCTTGTAGGAAACTTACTGCGTTTCTCTTGCTGCTGTAGTATTCCCTTCTTATCTTTTATTTTGGACATTTTAATTACAATGTGTGTTGAGGTGATCCTCTGGGAGTTGATCCTGTTTGGGACTCTAGGTGTTTCCTGAAACTGGAGGTCTGTTTCCTTTCCCAGGATAGGTAACTTTTCATGCATTGCGTGTCCCGTTATAATATCTAACCATCCTCTCTCTCTCTTCTCTTTCTGGGACCCGTATAATGCAAAGGTGAGAGTGTGTGATGTTGTCTCAGAGGTCTCTTAAACTGTCCTCATTTTTAAAGCTTTTTATCTGTTCCGCTTGAGTGATTTCCACTACTCACTCTTCAAGTTTTCTGACCTGTTCCTCAGTATCATCTAATCTACTCTTGACACTTATTAGTGTACCTTTAATTTCAGCTGTGGCATTCTTCAGCTCTGTTTGGTTCTTTGTTTTGTTTTCTGTTTCGTTAAACTTCTCACTTCAGTTCAGTTCAGTCGCTCAGTCATGTCCAACTATTTGGACCCCACGGACTGCAGCATGCCAGCCCTCCCAGTCCCTCACCATCTTCCGGGGCATACTAAAACTCACGTCCATCGAGTCAGTGATGCCATCCAACCATCTCATCCTCTGAAGTCCCCTTCTTCTCCCACCTTCAATCTTTCCCAGCATCAGGGTCTTTTCCAGTGAGTCAGTTCTTTGCATCAGGTGGCCAAAGTTTTGGAATTTGAGCTTCAGCATCAGTCCTTCCAATGAATATTCAGGACAGATTTCTTTTAGGATAGACTGGTAGGATCTCCTTGTAGTCCAAGGGACTCTCAAGAATCTTCTCCAACACCACAGTTCAAAAGCATCAGTTCTTCGGTGCTCAGCTTTCTTTATAGTCCAGCTCTCACATCCATACGTACTGCTGAAAGAACCTTAGCTTTGACTAGATTTTTGTTGGCAAAGTAATGTCTCTGCTTTGTAATATCTTGTCTAGGTTGATCATAGCTTTCCTTCCAAGGAGTAAGTGTCTTTTAATTTCATGGCTGCAGTCACCATCTGCAGTGATTTTAGAGCCCAGAAAAATACATCTGTCACTGTTTCCACTGTTTCCCCATCTGTTTGCCATGAAGTGATGGGACCAGCTTCCATGATATTAGTTTTCTGAATGTTGAGTTTTAAGCCAACATTTTCACTCTCCTCTTTCACCCATATCAAGAGGCTCTTTAGTTCTTCTTCACTTTCTGCCATAAGGGTGGTGGCATCTGCAAATCTGAGGTTATTGATATTTCTCCTGGCAATCTTGATTCAGGCTTGTGCTTCATCCAGTCCAGCATTTCTCATGATGTTCTCTGCATATAAATTAAATAAGCAGAGTGACAATATGTAGCCTTAATGTACTCCTTTTCTGATTTGGAACCAGTCTGTGGTTCCATGTCCAGTTCTAACTGTTGCTTCTTGGCCTGTATACAGATTTCTCAGGAGGCAGGTCAGGTGGTCTGGCATTCCCATCTCTTGAAGAATTTTCCACAGTTTGTTGTGATCCACACAATCAAAGGCTTTAGTGTCATCAACAAAGTAGATGTTTTTCTGGATTTCTCCTGCTTTGTCAATGATCCTATGGGTGTTGGCAGTTTGATCTTTGGTTCTCTGCCTTTTCTAAATCCAGATTGAACATCTGGAAGTTCACGGTTCATGTACCATTGGAGCCTGGCTTGGAGAATTTTGAGCATTACTTTGCCAGCATGTGAGATGAGTGCAAATGTGGTGTAGTTTGAACATTCTTTGGCATTGCCTCTCTTTGGGATTGGAATGAAAACTGACATTTTCCAGTCTTGTGGCCACTGCTGTTTTCCAAATTTGCTGGCATATTGAGTGCAGCACTTTCACAGCATCATCTTTTAGGATTTGAAATAGCTCAACTGGAATTCCATCACCTCCACTAGCTTTGTTCATAGTGATGTGTCCTAAGGCCCACTTGACTTTGCATTACAGGATGTCTGGCTCTAGGTGAGTGATCACACCATCCTGCTTATCTGGGTCTTGAAGGTCTTTTTTGTATAGTTCTTCTGTGTATTCCTGCCACCTCTTCTTAATCTCTTCTGCTTCTGCTAGGTCCATTCTGTTTCTGTCTTTTGTTGTGCCCATCTTTGCATGAAATGTTCCCTTGGTATCTCTAATTTTCTTGAAGTGATCTCTAGTCTTTCCCATTCTATTGTTTTCCTCTATTTCTTGGCGTTGATCGCTGAGGAAGGCTTTCTTATCTCTCCTTGCTATTCTTTGGAACTCTGCATTCAAATGGGCATATCTTTTCTTTCGTCCTTTGCCTTTCACTTCTTTTCTCAGCTATTTGTAAGGCCTCCTCAGGCAACCATTTTGCCTTTTTGCATTTCTTTTTCTTGGGGATGGTCTTGATCACTGCTTCTTTTCACAAACCTCCATCCATAGTTCTTCAGGCACTCTGTCTATCAGATCTAATCCCTTGAATCTATTTGTCACTGCCACTGTATAATCACAAGTGATTTGATTTAGGTCATACATGAATGGTCTGGTGGTTTTCCCTACTTTAACTATGTAACTTTTCACTATGTACATCTATTCTTCTCTCAAATTCTTTCAGCATCTTTATGATCATTACCTTGAACACTTTATTTGGTAAATTGTTTTCTCCATTTCACTTAGTTTTTCTCCTGGGGTTTGATCTCATTCCTTCAATTGGAACATAGTCTTCTGTTCCCTCATTTTTCCTAATTGGCTCTTTTTATTTCTATATCTTTGGCAGGTTGGTTTTTTTTCTTGATCTTGGAGTAATGGCCTTTGGAAGGAGACAATCTATGTATGCCAGCAGTCCCCTGTCTTCTTGTCACCAGAGATATATGCTCTAGTGTTGCCGCCGTGGAAACTGCGTGGTCCCCTCTCCTGAGGCAGGCTGACTGGTGTGGGCAGCCTGGGTAGGCATTGCTGACCCCTGGTCTGTTTGGTTGCCAGGGCTTGCCTTGTGCAGAGGCTGATGATCACCGGTGGGTGTGGTTGGGTCATGAGGTGTCTGGCTGCTGAGACCTGGGTGGTCCCAGGTCTAGTCCCGGCCCACTGGTGGGTGGAGCAGTGTTCTGGGGTGGATGGTTACACAGCCAAGAGTTCCTAGATCTAGTGCTAGCCTGCTGCTGTGTGGGGCTCACTCCTGACACAGCTGGTTTCAGGGTCCAGGGTGTCCTGAATCAAGACTCCTACTTCTCGTCTGGAAATCCAGCTCCTGTGGGGTTACAGGTCTGCTGGTGGCCTGCTAGTGGGTGGGCTAGGACCTGACATGGCAGGCTGTAGGGCTACAGTGGATCTGGGGCTGCTTCCTTCTCACTGTTGGCTGCAGCCCAATCCTGGTGACCCTGGCTACAGAGCATGTGTTCCTGGAATGGGTGCCAGTCATCTGGTAAGCAGAGCTGGTCCCAGGGTTTCTGACTGCCAGCCTTGGGTTTGCTGAAGTTGGTGCCAGCCCACTGGTGGATGGGGCAGGGCTTGGACCTCTGGCTGCAGAGCTGAGGGTCCCCGGGCTTGTGCGGGCACACTGGTGGGTGGAGCACCATCCTGGGCACCCTGGTGTCAGGGCCGGGTCCTGCATAGGTGGGGGACTCTGAGGGTCCTAATGCAAATGGCCTGCTGGTGGGTGGGGCTGTGGCCATGCTCACCTATCTGTTGGTCTGAGTCTTCCCAGTACTCATGCCAACAAGCTGCCTGGTGAGGCTGAGACGTCTTGCTAATAAGTGAGAGGGAGGATTTCAAAATGGCACTTGCCAGCACCCATGTCCTTTGGAAGAACGAGCGCCCTCAAGTGGCTGCCACCAGTAGCTCTGCCCCAGGGTGAGCTCCATTTACCTACTGCCTCTCCAGGAGCTCTCAGAGATGAGCAGGTGGATCTCACGCAGGCTCTTTCAAATTACTGCTTCCACACAGAGTCTTGGACTGCGTGAGATTTCCTGTATGTACTTGAAGAGCGGAGTCTCTAGCTGCTAAAGCTGTCTGGCTCTCTTAAGGGTAAGACCCACTTCCCTTCAGACGCAAATGTTTTGTGGGCATGTTGTCCTGGTGCATGACATACAGGATAGGTGCCCAGTGTGGGGCTTGGACCCCTCACTTCCTGGGAAGAATATCTGCAGTGGTGATTATCCTACCGTTTGTGCATTGCCCACCCAGGGTATGGCTCTTGATTATATCATGAGTCTGCCCAGCTTACCCATCCTGATGTGGTTGCCTTTCTATACTATAAATATATATATATATAAATGTGTGTATGTATGTAAATATATAATTCTATAAATATTAAATAATATATATATATATTTCATATATAAAATTATGTTATCTTCATCACAGACTACTGCTGAATCCTCGGTGTCGTACTGTTCCTCAAGAAGACCGTTGAGCTACTAATGGTGAATTGATCACAATTTCTCACTTCCATCCTTGAGGGAGGAGAGGTCTATCTTTGCTGAAATTGATAGGTACACATTCTAGATGTGGGTTTCGCTTTCCTGCTTGCAGCACCTTGTCTGATGCCACTATTTGAGGTCTCACAGAATGCAGGACTGAGTGACACAGAATATTTCACAAAACCATCCAGGACCAAGAGACCCTCTAATAGGACGCCAGAGGCTCAGAGGGCAAGTGGCCATGGGATCCAAAGTCGCTATCTCAGCCCCCACCATCCAGAATCTGCTGGTCTTCTAGAGCAGGGGAATGGCCTCTACAAAGCACACGTGGGGTGCACACTGGGATATGAGAGCCCGTCATGCTGGGGTGTCACCCTCCAGGGACCAGACATGCTCCACATCTGCCATCCTTATTTCCCCCACGAGGTAAGATACATGGTCCTTGAACTAGAGGGTAGAGTGACCCCACTGATCACCACTCCCACTGACCCATGACCCCACCTACAATCACTCCCAGTGACCCACAGGGAACTTCTACTTCCGGTCTCCCAAGAGTGGATTCTAAAATTCCACAGCAGGGCTGTCCACATTAGCCACATCTAGCTATTTACATTTGACTTCACATTAGAAGGCCAGGCCCTGGGAACACACTAAGCCCATTTGAGTTCACAATACCCAGCCTCATGTGGCTACTGGTTACCTACCCTCTTGCCGGTGGTGACACACGACAGGCTATTCCCAAAGCCAGAAGGTTCCCCCAGGAGACACGATAACAGTCCTACTGACCCATGAGCCATGGTTCCCATCTGGGCACTTTGGGCTCCTCCTGCTAGGGACCAGCACACACAGAGAACTGTCCCCATCCTGGCAGACGGAGATGACCTTGATCCTAAGGAGTGTGTGGGTTACTCTGGCACAGGGAGAACAGCGAGGAAACATCTCTAACAGCCAGGTGATGTGTCTTGGGTTCCTGCCCCATTTCAGTGGTGAATTGACAAGTCCAAGAGCAAGGGTCTGAGAAGGGCATCGGGCCCAGGGCTTCAGAACCCTGAGGGCCAAAGTCTGTATTACCTCACCAGGAAAGCCACTGGAAATGGCTGAGGTCCTGGCTGAGAGAACAGGGGATTTAGAAGGGATCTCAGGCAAGAGAGAGTGACCATCAGTTGTGATGCAGCAGCTGCTGCAACTGTGAGGGCCCAGCATTTGTCCAGTCTTTCTCTCTGAGCTTCTTTAGGAGGAGAGGAGACCAACCAGAATCCTCAAGGAGCTGTCCTCAGATCAGGCAAACTCTCCAGATGAAGGGAGTGTATGTCAGTGTTGGGAGGGGTGGATTATAGTGGATTCTGTGGTGCCACCCAGATCTCCTCTTTGTCACTAGCCCACTCATTTGCCCAGGGCCACCGGTGTTGGTGGATGAGGACTCAGACCAAAAGTCTTCTCAGGAATTACCCTTCACTGAATGGGCTGCCTCCCTGGGGCATCAGGGAGGATCAATGTGGAAATGATACAGTGGCCTGACCCCCTCACCTTGATTAGGTTGATCTCTGCAGGGTTTTCCTTTTTGATGTCTGCCTTCTGAAAATTACTATGACCATCGTGCTCTGAAATGGCACCAGAAGTGAACAACAGAATGAAGTGCAAGTTAGACCCAGAGACTTAGCCTTTGGATGTTGAAGTCATGGGCAGGGGGGATCGCTGTGCCCTGACCAAAGTTCAAGGAGTATGACTTCCAAGTATTTTGTTGGACTCAATCACAAAGCTATATCTCAAGGCTTCTGTGCCCTGATGGTTATTGTGGCAAGTCAGATCGTCTTCTTGTCCCAGTGGATAAATGGAACAGAACTAGTAAGTATTTACCACTGCTATTATGATTAGAATATTTGTGTATCACACAGTAATGCAGAGGAGTATGAACAAGCACTACACTCTGTATTTCAATGCCAGGGTTCCCTTACCGCTCCAGTGAGGAAATGCCCGTGACCCACACGTGGACGAACAACACGGTGTGATGAAGCCAGCTATTTCCAATCCTCATTTGAGTCTGGGGATGATGGGGTCTGGGGAGCAGGCTGGTGACTGCACCTGTCATCTGCTACAGCCTTTCTTCTGCTCCAACTGCCTATTTGTGGACACTGAGGTCCTTTCTGGCTCTGTGGGTGGCTGACACACCATCCTGGCAACCCTCTTCTGGCTAAAGCTCAGAAAGGACAGCCTTCTACCACCCAGCCTTGCTGATCACTTTTATCAAAGATTAGGAATTAAGGAATCATTTGAATAGTCATACATAATCATAGCCTTTTGTCATTATTCAGATCACACAGGGTTGTTATTTACTAGCCATCATGACACTCACCAAAAGTGACCTCAACTGTCCATTTATGTGAATCACAATTGTGGCAGGGGACTATTATCTGGGGACCTTTACATACCGACCTGCCGGGGAATGCCAACACTGTGCCCATCTTGGGCTGGGAGGTTGTCTGGACAGGGACAGGAAGAGTAGAGCCCCGAGATGCAGAGAGTGAGGCCAGGTTGGAGACAGTGGGGGCAAGGGGTCCACAGTAGGGGTTATGGGAGCTCTGGGCTGGAAGCCAGGGACAGGATACAATCATCCTACAGGTCCACTTGGGCTGCTGCCTCCAGCGCACTGTCAAGAGTACCGAAGAGCTCTGAGACAATGGAAGGGTGCTGCTCTGAGAGCTAAAGTGATCAGGTGGCAGGAAGGAATTCCTGGACTTTGCTTCCTGAAGGGTGGCCCCTTGTATGAAGTCCACCACCCCTGCTCACATCAGGGGAGGTGCAGAGTGTGACATTTCATGAAAAAGGAACAAATACACAGGACTCCAGCTCCTCCTGGTGTGCAAACAGAGTGGTTTGTTTCACGACTGTGCTGGTTAGAGAAGGAAACCAAGATTCCGGAGGCTGCTTTTGTATAAATGGCCTTCATAGTCTCGTGTACCCCCAGCTTCTTTCTCAGCATCCCCAGAGGCTCTTGAGCCAGTTCCCCATCTATGTGTCTCCTCTTCTCCAGGCCTGGCCCTGCCACGTGGGGAAGGGAAGGGGAGAGAAGAATGGACCCCAGAAGGAGGGCAGAGGGGGAGGACTGTGTGGTCCTCATGTGGTTCTGGCTTGAAGCTCAGCTCCAGACTCCTAGGCTGCATCCTGATAGCCTATGGTGAATGATGTTGGATTCGTGATCTCCAAAGAAGATTTAGCTTCGGGACCAGGGACCAGGTTTGATCACTCAAGAGCTTTTGTGTAGTGGAGTTTTCTTAAAGTAAGAAAAGGGACAGATAAAGCTTCTGATATAGACATCAGAAGGGGGACAGAGAGTCCGCCATTGCTGGTGTTAGCAAGGGAGTCATATAGTTTTTAATAATTGGTTATTACAGTTAATCAAAAGAATGTCTCAAGGTTGTAAAAATTTTACCAGACCCACTCCCACAATTTACATTTTAGGATAACAGGACAAGAACTTAACAGTAGATTCTACCAGACCCACTCCCATAGTATACATTGTAAAATATCAGGATTAGTCAGAAGGTTTTCTGGAAGGAGAAGCTGTCCTCAAGCAGGATACACTGTTGCTGTATAATCCCTAGTACAGAGTTTAAGCTGAATTGTTTGTTGTGTAATCATCAGTTTGAGGCTTAAAGGAAAAAAACATTTTATGTGACTAAGAGTAAGAAAAGTAGAGGGAACAAAAATTGTCCTTTCCTCCTCCTTGAGAATTCCAGACCCCTATCTCCTCTTTGAGAGCTGCAAACCCCTTTCTCCTCCTCGGGGAACCCGGACTTGTTATCAACCTGCCTAGGAATTGACTCTCAATTCCTGCCCCTTGCTCCCAGGGCTCTCCACCATCCTCAGTCCCTCTGGCTGTACCACCCCCAGGATACCATCTGCAGTGCCCAGAATCCAAAATTTTCCTTCCTCTTCCACCCTGTCTACATCACTACTGTCCTGGAGGGCTCTAGGACGACAGTAGTCCTTGGAAAAACACCTGCCTTCTGACTGTGCCACTTGGAGGAGCCCAGGTCCTCACCCTTGGTCCTGAACGGATGGCGCCTGGAAAGATCTTCCATCAGTCAGTCAGGCAGGAGCCTTTCCTGCTTCTGGGGAGCTCAGGCCCATGGATATGGCACCACCTGCCTCCAAAATACATTTCCACCCCACCCCAGGCAAAGTGCAAATGGTATGCTTTTTCCCCAAACAACGTGCTATTGTTATTTAGATAAAACCTTTGTCTGTATTTAAAACACTGAATTTGCTGTCATTCAGTCACATCCCATTCGTTGCCATCCTATGGACTGCAGCACGCCAGGCTTCCCAGTCCTTCACTTTCTCCCGGAATTTGCCCAAATTCATGTCCACTGAGTCTATGATGCCATTCAACCATCCCTTCCTTTGTCACCCTTCTTCTCCTGCCCTTAATCTTTCCCAGCATGAGGGTCTTTTCCAGTGAGTCAGCTCTTCACATCATCTGGACAACATATTGGAGCTGCAGCTTCAGCATCAGTCCTTCCAATGAATTAATTAAAAAACATTGAATTAATCACATCTCTGTTTCCAAATTGTGGTAGGATTTCATAAAGGCCCCATGTTTCCTGCAGGCAGCTTCCAGGAAGCAGAGGGAGAAGGGATGTGAACAAGGACCTGGAGTCTCTCCCCTGCCCTGCAGTATACTCGGTGCTTGACAGACAGCAGCTGGTTGGTATAGGTTGTGATGAAGACAATTCCTGTTGTGTGTTGTGGAGTTTCTGAGAAAGCCCAACGTGCGTTGACTCTTCAACTGTTTCTAGTCGCCACTCTGTATCATCAGCACTTTCAAATGCAAGATCTGATTTAGTTTCCAAGGCTCTTGTGAATGGCAGGGAGGGGTCCCCCCAGCTCCCTCCAGTGCTCTTTCTGCCCTTCCCTCTGCAGTGATGCCCGGCCACAATCTCAGGATGTGCCCCTGCCTCCTGATGCCAGGACATAGTCTCCCCCCGGGAGTCCCCAGGAGTTCTGGCTGCCTCCACATGATAGAACTTGCCTGAGCAACTGCACAGGTGCCCTTAGGCTCCCCGACAGTCATGAGCTTCATGAGGGGCAGGTATCAGACAAGCAAGAGTGGGAGGACAAGGACAGTGGGAGTTTTCTTTATAAAATTATGGTAGGATATGCACCTCCCTTCACCTTCAAGGATGATTCTGAGGTGTATGAATTCAAGTTCAGTGCAGGTTTTGCCACTGTGGTTTCCATAACCCCTCCTCATCTATGGCTTTATGGTCTGACCACCTAGAAAAGCTGATCCATCAGTTGAAGTGCCCAGCCTCTAGTTTCAAAGATGGTACTCCATTAAAATCAGACAAAAGTTTAAGGGTGCTTATTAAGACTTTTTCAACTATATTCCCCAAGACTGAGTAGATTGTGCAGCAAATAAAAGTCCACTCACTCCTCCCCATTTTGAAAGTTTTGGTGTACTTAGATCAGGCAGCATAAGCAAGTGTCTAACTGTTTCTGACCAAAGTGTCCCTTCCTTTCCTGCCCCAGGAAATTCATCTAGGACAGAAGAGGATCTCCTAATGTGTATGCCCCATTTCAGATATTCTTCTCACTCATGAGACACTATTTATAATTCTGGCTGCTGTCACCACCCACCCTCATTACAATCACTTTCCACAGAAGGAACCCAGCTTCCCAAAGCTCCAAACCACCCAGGCTCAGGCACTGACATTTGAGTGCTCTTTGGAGACCCAACACCCCCCCCTCCATTTTGCCTTTTTCTGTAGGACTAGGGGACGTCTCTCCACCTTCCTCATGTGACTGCAGCTCTTAGATCATCACTCTAGGTGTGGGGGTGTCCTGCTTCTCCTAGTGTCCCCACTGCTAACACAGGGCCTTCCATAGAGCAGAGGCTCCATGAAGTAATAAATGTGGAATAAATGAGCCAGTGAGCAGGGAACTTATTAAGGATCAGATTTTATTTTATTTTTTTTTACTTTCTTAAATAATAACCCCAAAAGTCCAACTGAACGGGGATAGCTTAACTGTATAAAATGACAGACGAGAAATATAAGAAGCAAGAACTCACCTCAGTTACATTTTAAGTCATAATTCCTCCCCAATGATATTACTGTTAAGTATTTTCACATTTCCAAAATAGTTCTATTCCAATTCCATTTCATCTTGTTCAGGGTCACAAAACAAAATGGAAGAGTTCCCAATCACTTTAAAACAAGAGCAAAACTCTTGTTCTTGAACTGTGTAAGCACAAACACACTGTGATCAGCATCATTCACAAAGCTAAGACACTGAAGTTTATTTAGCCTTCTATTAAAACAGCCAAAGTTTGAAAAATTCCTAAAGAAAAGAGAGATGAATCTGCATGTCATCATAGAGAAGAGGAACACAAAGATGCTTCACACTGGTTCCCCCAACTGGCCCGGGCCCTCACTTCTGAGAAGGCTGACTACTCCCTCTTCAATCACAGAGGGAAGGATCACCTGGCTGCTGCTCTGGCTCAGGCCCCCTCTTCCTCCTCCCCCTCAGCCTCTGCAGACAGGAGTCGGAAGGCCCTCAAAGCCCTTTGTTTGACCCTGAGCAGAAATGCCCTGACTTGCCACTTGCTGGTCTCCACATAGGCCCGGGGACCCCACAGGATCTCGAAGTGAGCAGGGTCACTGTCAGGCACCTGCTGGCACTCCAGGTACTCCTCCCCACCTACACTTGGGTCAGCAGCTTCCTGGGCACCCCAAAGATGCAGTGCTCACTCCAGACACCCCCCTCACCATCCTGCTAAGTGCTCCCCAGACCTCCTCCTCGGGGTCAGGTCCCCTGCTAGAAGGATCAGGCTGAGGTCTAACACCAGGAAGCCAGCCTTGGGCATGTTCTGCCCACCCCTCTGCATCTCATTGAGGGTGAGGCCCAGGGTGGGGACCAGGAAGTAGATGTGCTCCCTGGGGTCTACCTCCTTCATATACACACCAAAGACCAGCGGCAGGCACTGTGTGGCTTCACATAAGACCACCGGGAAGTGGGCCTGGTTATCCCTGAGGACCATATTCAGCATTTTGGCCTGGGAGATTGGCTCCTTGATGCCATCTTTGAGCAGCAGGAACCCCGTTAGGTTAGCTGTCATCACATTCAGAGCCTTCTTGAGCAAGGACTCCATATGGGTGACAGCAGAGGAAGAGGAGACTGGGCAGGAGGAGGCCAGAGGGGTTGAGGCCTCCTCTGCCTCAGCCCCCATGATCTGCGCCTCCACTGGGCCCTGGGCCTGGTTTTGGTCCTGAAGGTCTTCCTTGGGCTTGCTGAGTTCACTCATCTCAACCATGAACATGATGATGGATCGAACTGTAGACAGGAGTGATCCAGGGGGACAGCTGGGGACCTCGGGCCTGGTTGGGGGGCGGGTGGTAAATGGTCAGTTGAGAGACATGCCCTGGCCTGCTCTGACTCAGGCCACTTACAGATCCCCTCCTGAGGGCTGCTCTTGGGCCTCACAAGGGCGCTCCTCCTTGGTCGACTTTCCCCTGTCAAGTGAGGAAGTGAGAAGGCACCCAAGGGTGCAGCCAGCATAGCCAGTATTTCATGGGATGAAGGGAGAAGTGATCTGTGACATATTGGGTCCCATGTATTCGGGGATGGGGAGCTCTTGGTGCACACTAAGGGTGCCTGCCTCACCTTGACTCCTCACACTGCCTGGACCTTGAACCCTGTGACCTCAGGACACATTCTCAGGCCTAGGTCTTCATCTCTAGGTTCCTGGAGTCCTTGTGAGAGGTAACAAAGGCTCATATCCAGTGTCAGCTGTAGCAGAGCCCTAGGCCTTCTGTGCTGGAAGGTGGGGTGAACTCTGTGAGCCCCCCCCCCCCCAGTTCTGGGGTGTGTGGTCCTTTCTGGGCTCACTTGTAGTGCTCATTTTTCCCCTGGCAATTCAAGAAGAGATGGCAAAAATACACAGAAGAACTGTGCAAAAAAGATCTTAATGACCTGGATATCAACAGTGGTGGAGTCACTCACTTAGAGCCAGACATCCTAGAGTATCTGTGCAGAGGAACGAGAGATCAAAGTGCTAACATTCGTTCAAGCATAGAGAAAGTAAGGGAATTTCAGAGGGACATCTACCTCTGTTGCATTGACTACTCTAAAGCCATTGACTGTGTGAAGTGAAAGTCACTCAGTCATGTCCCATGCTTTGCAAACCCATGGACTATAGAGTCCATGGAATTCTCCAGGTCAGAATACTGGAGTGGGTAGCTTTTCCCTTCTCCAGGGGATCTTCCCAACCCAGGGATCAAAACCAGGTCTCCAGAATACAGGCGGATTCTTTACCAGCTGAGCCACCAGAGAAACCCAAGAATACTGGAGTGGGTAGTCTATCCCTTCTCTGGAGGATATTCCCAACCCAGGGATCGAACCCAGGTCTCCAGAATTGCAGGTGGATTCTTTACCAGCTGATCCACCAGGGAAGCCCAAGAATACTGGAGTGGGTAGTCTATCCCTTCTCTAGGGGATCTTCCCAACCCAGGAATTGAACTGGGGTCTCCTGCATTGCAGGCAGATTCTTTACCAGCTGAGCTACCAGGGAATCCCAAATGTGTAGATAATAACAAACTGTGGAAAATCCTTAAGGAGATAGGAATCTCAGACTATTTTACCTGTCTCCTGAGAAACCTGTATGCCTGTCAAGAAGTAACAATTAGAACCTTGTAATGAACAACTGACTGATTCAGAATTGAGAAATGATTACCACAAGGCTGTGTATGTTCACCCTGTTCATTTACCGTATATAGAGAATCATCATATGACATTCCAGCCTGGATGAGTCACAGGCTGGATTCAGGATTGTCGGGAGAAATACCAACAACCTCAGTTTTGCAGATGATACCACTCTAATGGCAGAAAGTGAAGAGGAACTAAAGAGCCTCTTGAGGAAGGTGAAAGAGGACAGTGAAAAAGTGGGCTTAAAATTCAAAATTCAAAACAAACAAACAAACCAAACAAACTAATATCATAGTAACCGGTCCCATCACTTCAAGCAATAAAGGTGAAAAGGTAGAAGCAGTGACAAATTTCCTCTTCTTGAACTCTAAAATCACTGGGATGGTGACTACAGCCATGAAATTAGAAGGTGACTGCTTCTTGGAAGGAAAGTTATGACAAACCTAGACAGTGTATTAAAAAGCAAAGGCACTAATTTGCTGACAATGGCCCATATAATCAAAGCTATGGTCTTTCCAGTAGTCAGGTACGGGTGTGAATGTTGGACCATAAAAAAGACAGAGTGCCGAGGAATTGATGCCTTAAAACTGAGGGGATGGAGAAGATTCTTGAGAGTGTCTTGGACTGCAAGGAGATCAAACCAGTCAATCCTAGAAGAAATCAACTCTGAATACTGTTGGAAGAACTGATGCTGAAGCTGAAGGTCCAATACTTTGGCCACCTGATGCGAAGAGCTGACTCATTGGAAAATACCTTGATGCTGGGAAAGATTGAAGGCGGAAGGAGAAGAGGGCAACAGAGGATGAGATGGTTGGATGGCATCACTAAGTCAATGGACATGCACTTGGGCAAACTCCGGGAGATGCTGAGGGACAGGGAGGCTGGGCGTGTTGCAGCCCACAGGGTCACAAAGAGTCAGACATGTCCTAGTGATGGAACAGCAACATCAGCAACAAGTTTTCTCAAGATGTTGAAATGCCTTTGAAATCTTCCATTGTCATTTGGCTAAGTGAATAACTATTGTTTAAATCAACCAGTCAGGTCTATGGGGCATCCAAGATGGCTGCTTGGCTTTTCCTAGCCCCCTGACGAACCTCATTTTTATTTGATGGTATAAAGCCTTCTCTGATTTTGAGGTTTGTGCCCTTACAGTGAAGAAAAAAAAGTTTGTTTCACTAGATATTAAATTCTAGCTTTGCTAATCAAGGTCTGTGTTTATCAAGGCTCATTTCCCAGTTAGTTCCTTGCTGTTGTGTTACATTGCTAAAAAGTTTAATTGAGCTATTGCTAGTTTTAAAAATCAATCCAAGTATTGGGTTTGTGTCAGTTATCTGTGTCTAGCACTTCTGGGTTACTTTGGTGGGTTTCCCCTCTCCAAGGATTTAATTGGTTGACTCTTGAGAAATCTATCTCAAATGAAAAACAAATATAGTCATGTTCAGGCCACTATTGATATTATGAGATAAGATTCCCTCACCTTATCAGTTAATAATGCCAGCTCTGACCTTGGCCATAAATATGAATTTTCTTCTATTACTCAAGTTCAATCAGAGCAACAAACAAAATTTCAACCAAGGAATAAAACCTCTCACAACTATGGGATGGATTTATGTAGTTAACATCAGGCTATGGTAATTTAAACTCTCTTCTATGCTGGGAACAACTAAATCATGCTAAGGATAATCAGTCTAGCAACACTAGAAAATAGGCTGGGTGCCTTATGGACAATGCCAATATATGGTTTCCCTAAGAAATAAGGATTGGTACAGAACAGTAAAAGTCAGATGACTTAGGTATATACTGGGCTACAACTAATGGAAGTTCTTCACTTAAGTTCTTACGTACGACCTTACTATTGAAAATTGAAAGTGTTAGTTGCTCAGTTGTGTCTGGCTCTTTCGGTTCCCATGCACTATAGCCCACCGGGCTCCTTTGTCTGTGGAACTCTCCAGGCAAGAATACTGGAGTGGGTAGCCATTCCCTTCTCCAGGGGATCTTCCCAACCCAGGGATTGAACCGAGGCCTCATGCATTGCAGGCAGATTCTTTACCATCTGAGCCACAAGGAAAGCCCATGACCTTACTATTACTGTTAGCTATATTGTTTTTCTATATTGACAGTTTAAAAAATTGTTGTCCCTTACATTACCAAATGTGTGACTGAACCACTGATAAAATGATAGTATACGTTTTTGCCTGAAATCAATAATTACAAAGTGTAACTCTAGATATGGGGGGAAATGGGGGAGGGGATAGTATTGTGGACCAAGAGGCTAGTAAGTACAGGTTGTCCAGTGAAATTTAAATACTGTTTTGTACTGTTTTGAATTTTGAATACTGTTTTGAACTGTGCCTAATTCAGTAACAACACACTGAGTGGCCTGTTAAGAAAATTTTCACAAGACCTGGGAATGAGCATTCCTAGCACCATGGGGCAAAATGGTCATGTAATGCCCCCAAACCATGGTCAGATTCATGACCCTGAAGGGACTCTGCCAGTTGGAAACTGGAACTTGCCGTCTATCTTCAAAACCCCCTGAAATGAATTCAGTGTGGAAATTAGGAATGAGGCACTCTGTGCTCTGGAAAAACTGGCAGAAGAGGCCTTCAGATAGTTAGACACCTTCAGGAGGAGATTTTTATGAGCCCTGATTCTTGCGTCTCCTCATACCTAGAGAAATACTAACATCATTGATGGTGACAGTCACTTAGGCTATTAAGGGAAAATTATAATCAAAGTCAAAATAGAGTTACTGTTGTTGTTCAGTGGCTCAGTCGTGTCTGACTCTTTGTGACCCCATGGACTGCAGCATGTCAGGCTTTCCCTGTCCTTCATGCTCTCCTGAAGTTGGCTCAAACTCATATCCATTGAGTTGATGATGCCATCCAACCATCTATTCCCGTCGCCCCCATTTTCCTCCTGCCTTCAATCTTTCCAAGCATCAAGGTCTTTTCCAATGAGCAGGCTCTTCGAATCAGGTGGCCAAAGTAGTGAAGCTTCAGCTTCAGCATCAGTTTTTCTAATGAATATTCAGGGTTGATTTCCTTTAGGATTGACTGGTTTGATCTCCTTGCAGTCCAGGGGACTCTCAAGAATCTTCTCCAGCACCACAGTTCAAAAGCATCAATTCATCGGTGCTCAGCCTTCTTTATGGTCCAACTCTCATAGCTGTAGACGTCTGTGGTGGCTCAGACAGTAAAGCATCTGCCTACAACACCAGAGACCCAGGTTCGATCCCTGAGTCAGGAAGATCCCCTGGAGAAGGAAATGGCAACCCACTCTAGTACTCTTGCATGGGAAATGCCATGGACAGAGGAGCCTGGCAGGCTACAGTCCATGGGGAAGCAAAGAGTCGGACACGACTGAGTGACTTCACGTCACTTCACTCCACTTCTCGCAGCTGTACATGACAACTGGGAAAACCGTAGCTTTGACTAGAAGGACCTCTGTCAGCAAACTGATATCTCTCCTTTTTACTATGCTGTCTAGATTTGTCATAGCTCTCTTTCAAGGAGCAAGCGTCTTGTAATTTCATGGCTGCAGTCACTGTCCACAGTGATTTTGGAGTCCAAGAAAACAAAGTCTGTCACTGCCTACATTGTTTCCCCATCTATTTGCCATGAAGTGATGGGACTGGATGCCATGATCTTAGTTTTTTGAATGTTGAGTTTTAGGTCAGCTTGTTCACTCTCCTCTTGCACCTTCATCAAGTGGCTCTTTAGATTCTCCTGGCTTTCTGCCCTTGGAGTGGTGTCATTTCCATGCTGTGCTGTGCTTAGTCACTCAGTCATCTCTGACTCTTTGCGACCCTATGGACTGCAGCCTACCAGGCTCCTCTGGCCATGGGGATTCTCCAGGCAAGAACACCAGAGTGGGTTGCCATGCCCTCCTCCTGGGGACCTTCCCAACCAGGAATCGAGCCCATGTCTGCCTCATTGCAGGCGGAATCTTTACAGTCCGAGCCACCATGGAAGCCTGTCATTTGCATATCTGAGGTTATTGATATTTCTCCCAGCAATCTTGATTCCAGCCTGAATTTCATCCAGCCCAGCACTTTGTGTGATGTACTCTGCATATGTTAAACAAGCAGGGTGACAATATACAGCCTTGATGTACTCCTTTCCCAATTTGGAACCAGTTCATTGTTCCACGTCTGGTTTTAACTGTTGCTTTTTGATCTGCATAAAGGTTTCTCAAGAGGCAAGTTTGGTGGTCTGGTATTCTCATCTCTTTCAGAATTTTCCACAGTTCGTTGTGATCCACACAGTCAAAGGCTTTAGTGTAGTCAATGAAACAGAAGTAGATGTTTTTCAGGAACTCTCTTGCTTTTTCTAGGCCCCAACGGAGGCAGGCAATTTGATCTCTGGTTCCTCTGCCTTTTCTAAATCCAGCTTGTACATCGGGAAGTTCTCAGTTCACATACTGTTGAAGCTGAGGTTGGAGAATTTTGAGCATGATCTTGCTAGCATATGAAATGAGTGCAATTGTGCGGCAGTTTGAATATTCTTTAGCATTGCCCTTCTATGGGAGTGGAATGAAAAGTGACCTTTTCCAGTCCTGTGGCCACTGCTGAGTTTTCCCAATTTGCTGGCATATTGAGTGCAACACTTTCACGGCACCATCTTATAGGATTTGAAATAGTTCTGCTGGAATTCCATCACCTCCACTAGCCTTGTTCATAGTAAAGCTTCCTAAGGCCCACTTAACCTCACACTCCAGAACATCTGACTCTAGGTGAGTGAGCACACCATCATGGTTATCTGGGTCATAAAGACCTTTTTTGTACAGTTCTTTTGTGTATTCTTGCCATCTCTTCTTAATCTCTTCTGCTTCTGTTAGGTCCATACCATTTCTGTCCTTTATTGTGCCCATCTTTGCATGAATTGTTCCCTTGGTATCTCTAATTTTCTTGAAGAGATCTCTAGTCTTTCCCATTCTATTGTTTTCCTCTATTTCTTTGCACTGTTCCCTTAAGAAAGTCTTCTTATTTCTCCTTGCTGTTCTTTGGAATTCTGCATTCAGATAGATATATCTTTCCTTTTCTCCTTTGCCTTTCTCGTCTTTTCTTTTTTCAGCTATTTGTAAGGACTCCTCAGACACCTGTTTGCCTTCTTGCATTTATTTCTCTTGGGGATGGTTTTGGTCACTGTCTCCTGTACAGTGTTGCAAATCTCTGATGGTAGTTCTTCAGGCACTCTGTTTATCAGATCTAATCCCATGAGTCTATTTGTCACTTCCACTGTATAACCATTAGGGATTTGATTTGGGTCATACTTGAATGGTCTAGTGGTTTTCCCTACTTTCTTCAACTTAAGTCTGAATTTTGCAATAAGAAGTTCATGATCTCAGCCACAGTCAGCTCCTGGTCTTGTTTTTGCTGACTGTATAGAGTTTCTCCATCTTCGGCTGGAAAGAATATAATCAATCTGATTTTGGTATTGACCATCTCGTGATGTCCGTGTGCAGAGTCATGTCTTGTGTTGTTGGAAGAGGGTGTTTGCTATGACCCATGCATTCTCTTAGCAAAACTCTGTTAGCCTTTGCCTTGCTTCATTTTATACTCCAAGGCCAAACTTGCCTGTTACTCCAGGTATCACTTGACTTCCTACTTTTGCATTCCAATTTCCTATGATGAAAAGGACATCTTTTTTTTTTTTTTGGTGTTAGTTCTAGATTTCCCTGATGGCTCAGAGGGTAAAGCGTCTGCCTACAATGCAGGAGACCTGGGTTCAATCCCTGGGTCGGGAAGATCTCCTGGAGAAGGAAATGGCAACCCACTCCAGTATTCTTGCCTGGAAAATCCCATGGATGGAAGAGCCTGGTAGGCTACAGTCCATGGGGTCGCAAAGAGTCGGACATGACTGAGCGACTTCACTTTCACTTTTTCTAGAAGGTCTTGTAGGTCTTCATAGAACTGTTCAACTTCAGCTTCTTTGGCATCAGTTGCTGGGGCACAGACTTGGATTACTGTGATAGCAAATGGTTTACCTTGGAAATGAACCAAGATCATTAAGTCACTTTTGAGATTGCACCCAAGTACTGCATTTCAGACTCTAATGGCACCTCTAAGGGCTACTCCACTTCTAAGAGATACTTGCCCACTGTAATAGATATCATAGTCATCTGAACTAAGTTCGCCCATTCCCATCCACTTTAATTCACTGATACATAAAATGTTGATGTTCACTCTAGACCTCTCCTGTTTGACCACTTCCAATTTACCTTGATTCATGAACCTAACATTCCAGGTTCCTATACAATAATATTACAGCATCAAACTTTACTTTCACCACCAGACACAGCCACACTGCCTGGTGTTTCTGCTTTGGCTCAGCCTCTTCATTCTTTCTGGAGCTATTTCTCCACTCTTTTCAGAAGCATATTGGGCACCTACCAACCTGGGGAGTCCATCTTTCAGTGTCATATCTTTTTGCCTTTTCACTGTTCATGGGGTTCTCAGGGCATGAATGATGAAGTGATTTTCCATTCCCTTCTCCAGTGGACTGCATTTTGTCAGAACTCTCCACCATGACTCATTCCTCTTGGGTGACACTACATGGCATGGCTCATAGTTTCATTAAGTCACACAAAGCTGTGATCCATGTGATCAGTTAGCTTAGTTTTGCACGATTGTGGTTTTCATTCTCTCTGCCCTCTGATGGATGAGGATAAGAGGCGTGTGCAAGCTTCCTGGTGGATGGGACTGGCCATGGGGAAAACTGGGTCTTGCTCTGGTGGGCAAGGACATGCTCAGTAAATCTTTAATGCAATTTTCTGCTGATGAGTGGGGCTGTGTTCCTGCCCTGTATTTTAAACTGGGACCGAATTATGATTGGGATAATGGCAACCTCCTTCAAGAGGACTTGTGCCAGCATGCTGTGCCTCCCAGGACTGCTGCTGTCAGTGACCCTAACCCCACGGCATGTCACTGTTGACCCAGGCCTCCACCGGAGACTCCGGAACACTCACAGGCAAGTCTGGCTCAGTCTCTTGTGGGACCACTGCTCCTTTCTCCTGGGTCCTGGTGCATACAAGGTTTTGTTTCTGTCCTCTGAGTGTCTCTGTTTCCCCAGTCCTGTGGAAGTTCTGTAATCAGATCTCACTGACCTTCAAAGTCAGTTTCTCTGGAGATTCTCAATCCCTTTGTCAGATTCCCAAGTTGGGAAGTCTATTGTGGGGCTTAGAGCTTTCTCAGGAGTGCCAGAACTTCTTCGGTGTAATTGCTCTCCAGTTTGTGGATCGCCCGCCTGGCAGCCCTATAGTGGGGTTAATGGCGACCTCCTCCAAGAGGACTTCTGGCACAAACAAAATAAAGCAGCTATGGAAATACCTAGGTGATGCTATGGTGTGATTTCAGACAAGTCCTTGTATTGTTAAGAACGTGAGTCTTCTGAGCTGTGCCAGACTTAGAATGCCATCAGCCATTCAGCAGCAATCATATTTTTAAAAGTCTTCTGTTGTAACTGTTTTATGTTTAGACAATGAAATTTCTCTGGACCATATGTTGGGGAAAAAAAAAAAAGCATGTGTAATGACCAATAGCCACATGAAATGTTAAAGTCTACTTAGATAAACCTAGACAACTAAATGAAGCTGAAGCTCCAATACTTTGGCTACCTGATGCAAAGAGCCAACTCAGTAGAAAAGCCCCTGAAGCTGGGAAAGGTTGAAGGCAGGAGGAGAAGGGCATGACTGTAAGGTACAGTTCGGGCGAGGCAGAAAATGAAAGACGACCTCAACAGAAGTAGGTTACCTTTATTCAGGCAAGGAGGGGCGACAGTCAGCCTAACGACCAGGCTGAGCGCCGAGAGGGATCAGGGAGGCTTCATACTTATAGGGAGGTTTGTGGAAGCAATAAGGGAAACGTTAATCAGGCGGGATATTTTGAGTATTCTTTTGTTGAGATGACATTTGTAGTTGGGCAGGGGGTGATAAGTCTTTTGGGCAGGTGTAGGGGGTGGAAAGTTTCCGGACAGGGGGCGATAAGTCTTCTGGGCAGGTGTAGGGGATGGAAGGTTTCTGGATAGGGGTTGATAAGTCCCAGATAGATGCAACTGGCCTGGAGGATCAAGGTGGAACTAAAGTTCTGTTTTGTTTTCTGCGAAGTTACATGATTCAGCAAGGGGCCTTTGAGACTGTTGTTCTTTTTTCTAGGCTCAAAAGACTCCTTCAATGACACAGAATGAGATGGTTGGATGGCATCACCATCTCAATGGACATGAGTTTGAGCAAACTTTGGGAGATAGTGAAGGACACGGAAGTCTGGTGTGCTGCAGTTCATGGGATCAGAAGGAGCTGGACATGGCTGAACAACAACAGACAACGAGCCAGGCTACCTGGCTACAAGTGTTAAATCTAAATTAGGATTCAGGCTTAATTTCAGGCTTAGCTTTTTCTATCTTGTCTGTTAATGTCCAGGTTGCCATTCCTCCAAGTACTTCTGAGTCCAAATAGCTCCATTCCTTTGAACAGGATGACCCAAGCACTGACCCTACCTGGACCAGAACCAAAATTGTCATCAAATATAACTTGGTTCTTACTCTTTCATTGACCCCCATTTACAATAACTCTTTTACTGATCTATGGCCTCTGTTTTTAAAAAAAAAGACAAAACAAAAAATCTGCTAAGTTTTGTCTCCTCCAGATGACAACATACTTACATCAAGAAAATGATGATGTGGAGCAAAAACCCATACCCCCCAGAGAGATTACAGCCACTCCTTAGAACAGATCATGTAGGAATAACCAGAAAGTCACCTGAGGGCCCCTTTTTAAAACTAGGCAAGAGCTCCATGACCCCAACTAGGTAGCATCTACGAGTCCTGTGTCAGCACTAAAGAAGTTACGGAAGACTGACAATCTACCCCTCAGAACCCCAATAAAGATTTGTGAGGTTCATCTCTCAAGGAAAATTTGAAGTAGGAGATAGATGGGCCCCTGGGCTGAACAGCTGGTGATTGTCACATGGAGGAAAACTGAACTTCGTTCCTCAGCCAGACAAGAATGACAACAATTTCCCTCATCCATCAATAAGGAGGAGATAAACTGACAGGCAGGCATTTGTTGCAATGAAAAGGAAAAAAAGAAAAATGAGTTTTTCTCTATCCCTTTCCTGAGAACAAATAAGATAAAAGAGCACAGTGAGCAGGCCTGGACATTCCTAGTTTCTTTTTACTTTAACTGCTCTGAACTCTGCATGTCTGTAACTGTTTGCTTTTCTGTCTCTTAACTCTATAGGAGCTACACTTCACACCTATTTTTCTTCGATTCTATGCTAAATACACCCTGTATCTGGTGATTACCCTTACAACACCCTTCCCCTTGTAGTTACATATCAGAAAGTAAGGCACTGAGTCACTGAACCGCCAGGCTCAATGGATGGGTTACTGAGCCAGTCTATGACTGACTTTGAAGCAATGCAAGAGAAAGGAATCAAGATCCTAACACCTTTGTTCCTCATCACTGACTCCTGACTGGGAGCCCTCAGATTATATCAGCCCCTAGATTCCTCATAGACAGGGGGCTGTTTTTGAGGCATGAGCCTACTTTGTTCCCCTCTCTGCTGGCTGAGAATTAAAGCCACCTTTCTACTGCCTGCCCACTCTATCTTTGTATTTTTTGTTTACCTTCGGTGGGCAGAGAAGGCCAAGATTTTGGCCAGCAACATGATGGAACTTGCCTGAACACCTGCACAGGTGCCCTTGGGCTCCCTGATGGCCGTGACCTTTGTGAGGGGCAAGTATCAGACAAGAGACAGTGGGAGGACAAGGACGGTAGGAGTTTTCTTTATAAAATCTAGCTAAGATATGCACAGTGCACCACCCTTCACCTTCAAGGAGGATTCTGAGCTGTGTGAATTCAGCTTCAGAGCAATTTTTATGGCCTTGGGGTCTCACCACCTAGGAGAGCCACTCCATCAGTTTAAGAGTCCAACTGCCAGTTTCAAAAAAGTTCCCCATTAAAATCCTACAGGAAGGCTGAGAGTGGTTGAAGAGGAAAAGTTAAAATTTTACATGACCTCCTTCTCCTTCTGCCTCAGTAACTCAGCTTGGCCCTTGCAAAGTCTAGATCATGTAGGTCACATAGTCTCAGAAAGTGGGGACATGCAACACTAGGAAGTGGAGTTTATTTCGCTCACCCTTGTCCTGCTCTTTGCAATCACCCAGCCCCTGCAAACCTGCTTAATCATGCCTGTCCAGGTCAGTCATCCCCATCACTGTTCTCAGGCACGCAAAACCCCTTAGTTTAAACCAGCCTATTAACAGCTAGTGTTGTCCACTACAGTCTGTCTATAAAACCTCTGTAATCCCTTTGTTTGGGGCTCAGAGCTTGGAGTGTTAACTCCTCTGGGCCCGCTGGCTTAATAAACCTGACTTCTCCAACTCTCCAAGTGTCATGCTTGGTTTCCCAGTACTAGTTTCTGCAACATTGTAACTAAATGTCTTCAGCTATAAACCCTGAGACTGAGAAGATTGTGTGCCAACCCCAATTCACTCATGTCTCATTTGGAACCTTTCGAGTGTATTTACACTCAGGCAGAAAAACCAGGCATCTACTTGATCCTGATCACAGTGCACTTTGTCTTTTGGACCCAGGAGATTCATCTCCAAATGAAGAGGAACTTCTAATGTATATGTCCTATTTCAAATTTCCTTCTCACCCACAAGACATTGTCGAGAGGTCTGGTTGCTGCCACCACCCAGCCTCATCACGATCACCTCCCACAGAAGGAACCAAGCTTCCCAAAGCCCCAAACCACCCTGGCTCAGGCACCGACACTCGGGGGCTCCTCCTGGATCCCCACCGCCCCGCCATGTTTTGCCTTGTTCTGTGGGGCTAGGGGACATCGTTCCACCTTCCTCATGTGACTGCAACTCTTAGATCATCATTCCAGGTGTGGGGGTGCCCTGCTTTTCCCACTGCTAACATGACCTGTCACAGAAATCAGGCTCTGTGAAGTTCTGTGGAATAAATGAACCAGGGAGCAGGGCCTTATTTAGTCAGATTAGTTTTCTCCTACTTTCTTAAATAATAACCTGGGAAAATTCAAATAAACTGAGATAGCTTAACAGTATAAAATGACAGACAAAAAGTATAAGAAGCAAGACTTCGCTTTAATCACATTTTATTTTCTAATTCTTTCACCAAGTACATTACTGCTAAGTAAGTTCACATTTCCAAAATAGTTATAATTCCATTCTCATGTTACCATGTTCAGGGTCACAAAATAAATGGGAAAGTTCCCAAACTCTTTTAAAAACCAGCAAGACTCTTTTCCTTAAACTGGGTAAGCACAAATACATGTGTGATCAATGTCATTCACAAAGTTAGATACTGAAGTTTATTAAGCCTTAAGCTGAAATACACATTTGAAAAATTCCTAAAGAAAACAGAGATCAATCTGCATGTCATCGCAGAGAGCAGGAACCTAAAAATGCTACACCTGGTTCCCCAAGTGGCTCAGGCCATCACTCCTGAGAAGGCTGACTACTCCCTCTTCAATCACAGAGAGACGTATCAGCCCGGCTGCTGCTCTGGCTCAGGGTCCCCCTACCTCCTCCCTCACATCCTCTGCAGAAGGGAGTGGGAAGGACCTAAAAGCCCTTTGGTTGACCCTGAGCAGATACTCCGTGAATTTCTCCTTGCTGGTCTCCGCAAAGGCCCGGGGACCCCACAGGAACTCGTAGCGAGCAGGGGCGCTGTCAGGCACCTGCTGGTACTCCAGGTACCCCTCCCGCACCCACACTTGGGTCAGCAGCTTCCTGGGCTCCCCAAAGATGGAGTGCTCCCTCCCAACATACACCCCCATCTTGGTGAGTGCTCCCCAGATCTCCTCCTCAGGGCCGTGATCCCTATTCTGGAGGATCAGGCTGAGGACCACCACCAGGAGGCCGGCCTTGGGCAGGCCCTGCCCACCTCTCTGCATTGCATCACAGGTGAGGCCCAGGCAGGGAACCATGATGTAGACGTGCTTCCTGGGATCTACCTCCTTCACATCCACGCCAAAGACCAGCAGAACGCACTCAACTGCTTGGCGGAAGACCACTGGGTAGTGCTGCTGGTTATCCCTGAGGACCGTATTCAGCAATTCGGCATCAGAGGTTGGCTCCTTGGTTCGATACTTGCGGAGCAGGAACTTCACCATGTTAGCCACCATTTTATTCAGAGCTTCCTGGGGCAAGGCCTCCTCAGCAGCAGACGAGGAGACTGGTGGGGAGGAGGCCGAGGGGGGTGCAGCCTCCCCCCCCTCAGCCCCCAAGAGCTGTGCCTCCTCCAGGCCCTGGGCCTCGCCTGGGTCCTGAAGGTCTTCCTTGGGCTTGCTCAGCTCACTCATCTCGACCACGAGCACGATGCCTGGGATCAAACCACAGACAGGAGTGAGGCAGGGGACATTGTGGACCATGGGCCTCAGCTAAGAAATACACCCTGGGTGGTCAACACAGGCCACTAACAGGTCTCCTCTTGCGAGGTGCTCTCGGCCTCACAGGGGCTGTCCTCCTGGGCAGTCTGACTCCTGGCTACCTGAAGGAGGAGGGCAGTGGCTCCCCTGCATGCAGCCAGCACAGCCAGAGGTTCTGGGGCTGACACAGTGGGGGAATTAGGGCTTTGTGGGGTTCCCTCTGTTCTGGGATGGGGAACCTCTGGTGCTCATTCAGGGCACCCTCCTCACCTTGACTCCTGGTACTGCCTGGACCTCCTCTGCTCTCAGACCTCTGGACACAGGCCTCAGACCTCTGCTCTTGCCTCCTGGTTCCTGGAGTGAGAAAAATGGAGGGGGCCCCTCGGGGGTAGATTCTGCACAGCCCTGGACTCTGAGGTCCCCCCCCCTTGCTGTGGGGGAAGTGGTCCCCTTGTCGCTCCCTTGTAGTGCCCACCTTTCCCCTGCCATGGCCTGGACCCTGCCCTTTGGGGGCCTGCAGAGTAACTCAGAACAAGACCCCAGTCTGAAGAGAAAGTGCCCCACATGTGGTCGCACCTGCCCAGGGCCTCCTGCGAGTCCTACTTAGGCTGGGGAGATGCTCGGTCCTCACCTCACGTCCAGCCTAGACTCCCAGCACTGACCACAAGAGTGGGTTCAGCTCTGTCCATGGAGTCCACCCTCTGTGGATCTGAAGCCTCCACCCTCCGACTGAACACCTCATCTCCCGAGGCCCCTAAGCCAGAGGTCGACAAACTGCTCATCCTGTTCAACCTGCTCTGGGACCTCTAAGACCCCCATCAAAGGCAAGGATCCCTCTCTGTGTTGGGGTCTAACTGCCTCAGTCCTTCCCCGCCTGGAGCCTAGATTCCAGGCAGGACCTGGAATTGGCCCGTCCTCCATTTTGAGGCCGCGCCGCTCTCAACAGGTCCCCAGTCTCTCTGAGACCCGATGTCAGGAAATGCAGCACGAGGTCGTCCTGCCTGGGGAATACCAGGGTCCCCTCTGTTCTGGGGTCCGGATCCCCTCACTCCTCCCTCAGGGTCCTTACCTTGACTCCCGGTAGGACCGGGGCTCTGTCCTCCCCCAGTTTGAGGCCCGGTTCCTCACAACAGGTCCCCAGTCTCTCTTGAGACCCAGATGTCAGAAAGTGAGGACAGGTGTAGTGTGCTCTTCTCACCCCAGGGTCTCCCAGGGCTGATGACAGGGGCGGGGATCTGTGGGGCTCCATCAGTCCTCCCCGGGGGTCCCCTCAATCTTCCCTCAGGGCCTTACCTTGTCTTCGGGTAGAACTTCAGATTCTCTCCTCTCCCCACCTGAGGCCCCGCCCCTTATACGAGGCTCCCAGTCTCTCTGAGACCCGGATGTCAGGAAGTCAAACCATGCCTGTGATTCTCATCCTACCTCAGGGTCGCCAAGGACCGACAACAGAGACAGCTTTCTTTGAGGCCAAGGGTCCCTTAGTCCTCCGTCAGGGACCTCAACTTGTTACCCCACAAGTCCTGGAATTCTCCTCTCTTCCCACCTGAGGCCCTGCCACCTATAGCAGGTCCCCAGTCTCTCTGAGACCCGGATGTCAGGAAATGCAGCATGTGCTCATTCCACCCTATGTGCTCCCTGAGTCCACTCTGTGATGGGGTCCAGAATCCCCTCAGTCCTTCCTCAGGGTCCTTACCCAGACTTCTTCAGAACCTAAGATCCTCCCCTTCTCCTTCTAAGGCCCGCCCCTTATATTAGGTCTCCATTCTGTCAGAGACAGGGATGCCAAATTTCGGGACATGCTGCCAAGTGCTCATGCCGCCATAAGGGATGCCTAGGGATGACATTAGGGGTGGGATCCATGGGGTCCTTGTGTCCTCCTCAGGGTCCTCATCTTGAGCTCTGCAAGCTACAGGATGTCCCCGAGTTGACCCAAGCCTGGACCCTCACACCAAAGCCCTCATTGCCCTGAGACCACAGCTTCCAGTGCTGCTGGTCTCCTGGAGCAGCAGAATGGCTTCTACGAAGCACATGTGAGGTGCACACTGGGATATGAGAGTCCGTGGTACTGGGGTTTCACCCTCCAGGGACTGGACAAATTTCACATCTGTCATCATTAGTTCCCCCACCAAGTAAGATACATGGCCCTGGAACCAGAGGGTACAGTGACCCCACCTACCACCACTCCCAGTGACCCACAGGGGAGGTTGTGCTTCTTGGCCCCCGTGTAGGTTCTGAAGTTCCTCAGCGGGGCTATCTAGCCGTTAGCCACTTCTAGCTATTTACATTTGACTTCACATTATGTTAAGGCAGAAGGCCAGGCCCTGGGACACACTAAGTACATTGGAGTTCACACTACCCAGCCTCATGTGGCTACTGGTCACTCTATTAATGGGGGTGACAGGACATGCTCTTCCCAAAGGAAGTTGGTTCCACCAGGAGGTATCATAACAGTCCTACTGACCTATGAGCCATGGTTCCCACCTGGTACTTTGCACTCCTCTCCGCAGAGGTTCAGGCACCAGTTCCCCATCCACATGTCTCCTCTTCTCCTGACCCAGCTCTGCCATGTGACGAAGGGAAAGGGAGAGAAGGATGGACCTCAGAAGGAGGGCTGTGTGGTCCTCATGTGATTCTGGCTTGAAGCTCAGCTCCAGACTCCTAGGCTGCATCCCTGCCCCTTGCTCCCAGGGCTCTCCACCCTCCTCAGTCCCTCTGGCTGTACCACCCCCAGGATACTATCTGCAGTGCCCAGAATCCAAAATGCTCCTTCCTCTTCCACCCTGTCTACATCACAACTGTCCTGGAGGGCTCTAGGAAGAGAGTAGTTCTCCTAAAAACACCTACCTTCTGACTGTGCCACTGAGAAGAGCCCAGGTCCTTACCCTTGGCCCTGAATGGACAGCACCTGGACAGATCTTCCATCAGTCAGGCAGGCAAAAGTGTTTCCTGCTTCTTGGGATCTCAACCCCATGGATGTGGCACCACCTGCATCCAAAATACCTTTCCATCCCACCCCAGGCATCAAGACACATGGGATGCTTTTTCCCTAAAGTACATTCTATTGTTATTTAGATGAACTGTTTTTTTTCTTTGTATTAAAATCGGTGAATTAACCTTGTATTTATTTCCAACTTGTTGTAGGTTTACATAAGGATCCCCTGTTCCCTTCAGGCAGCTTCCAGGAAGCACATGGAGAAGAGATGTGAACAAAGACCTGGAGTCTCTCCCCTGACCTGCAGTGTACTCGGTGCTGGTGCTCAACAGACAGCAGCCGGTAGGTAAAGCTTGTGATGAAGACAATTCCCTTCACGTGTTGAGGAGTTTCTGAGGAAGCCAAAGACGCCTTGAATTTTCAACTGTTTCTAGTCACTACTCTCTACTGGCACTTTCTTTCTTTCTTTCTTTTCTTTTGGGGGGGGGGCACTTTCCAATGCAAGATCTGATTTAGTTTCCAAGGCTCTTGGGAATGTCAGGGAGGGGATCCCCCTCCCCCCACTCCCTCCAGTTCTCTTTCTGCCCTACCCTCTGCAGCAGTGCCCAGCCACAGTCTCAGCAGTGAATATGTGGCCCTACCTCCTAATGCCAGGGAGTGTAGCCTGGGAGACTCGGCTGCCTCCACAGGATAGAACATGTCTGAGCACAGGTGCCCGTAGGCTCCCCAACAGCCATGACCTTCATGAGGGGCAGGTATCAGACAAGTGACAGTGGGAGAAAAAGGACAGTGGGAGTTTTCTTTACAAAATCCAGCAAGGATAAGCACAATGCACCACTCTTCAACTTCAAGAAGGATTCTGCTGCTGCTGCTGCTGCTAAGTCGCTTCAGTTGTGTCCGACTCTGTGCGACCCCATGGACTGCAGCCTACCAGGCTCCTCCATCCATGGGATTTTCCAGGCAAGAGTACTGGAGTGGGGTGCCATTGCCTTCTCCGGGAGGATTCTGAGGTGTGTGAATTCAAGTTCAGTGCAATTTTTATTATTGTAACCACGCGTTCCGGGAAACAAACTCCCTCAGAAGGAGAATGCAGATAGTGGAGTGCAGCTTATTACACCGGTGGGCCCAAGACAGAGTCTCCTCTTAGCCAAGGACCCCGACCAGTTTTTGTGAAAATCTTATATACCCTAAGTGTATAAGTTTCCCTGAAACTAGTCTGAACAAAGGAAAAAGTAAGATCCAAACAAAGTTAACCTGTGATCATATGCCTTAAGCCTAGGTAGTTAACAGTGGACAATTATCAATAAGCCTGTGGCCATACCCCAGTAAGCATAATAGAATGTATGATTCTATTCAGCTACACAGATAATTAAGGTATTCTTTTAGGGGATGGAGAGCCCTGGGGCTCTTCCTTCCAGGGTCCTGGTTTTCCAGTTGGTATGTCGTCTCCATAGATACTGGGCCTATAGCTCAAAGTCCACGGTCCCGCCCAAGATGGAGTCCTACTTTCAAGACAGAGCCTGTTCTGTTTCCTCCTTCACTATGGCTTTGGGGTCTGACCACTCAGGAAAGCTGACCCACCAGTTGAAGTGTCAGATTGCCAGTTTCAAAGAAGAACCCTATTAAAATCTTACCAGAAGACTGAGGGTGGTAATTGAAATGTCTTCAACTGTATTCCCTGAGACTGAGTAGACTGTGTGCCAAACCAAATTCACTCATTTCCCATTTGGAAACTTTCAAGTGTATTTAGACTCAGGCAGAAAAACCAGGTGTCTACCTGTTCTGACCAAACTGCACGTTGTTTTTGAGACCCAGGAGATTTATTGGAGAGAAGATCAACTTCTAACATGCATGCCTGATTTCAGACTTTCCTCTCACCCATAAGACACCTTCTAAAGTCTGGCTGTTGACACCACTCAGGTTCATTACCATCATCTCCCACAGAAGGAGTCCAGCTTCCCAAAGCCTCAAACTGCCCTGGCTCAGACACCAACACTTGAGTGCTCCTCCTGGATCCCCACCACTGTGCCCCATATTGCCTGTTCTGTGGGACAGTGGTACATCTCTCCACCTTCGTCCTGTGACTGTGGCTCCTAGACCATAGCTCTAGGTGTGGGGGTGTCCTGCTTCTCCTAGTGTCCCCACTGCTAACACAGGGCCTTCCACAGAGCAGAGGATCCGTGAAGTTCTGTGGAATAAATGAACCAGTGAGAAGGGGGCTTATTAATCTCATCAATTTTTTCCTACTTTCTTAAATAATAACCTGGCAAAATCCAAGTAAACAGATGTGGTGGATTAGCTGTAGAAAAGGACAGTCAAAACCTATAAGAAGCAAGAATTCACTACAATCGTTTTTTATTTTCCAATTCTTCCACCAACTATATACTGCTAAGTAAGTTCACATATCCAAAATACTTGTAATTCCAATTCCATGTATTCTTGCTCCAGGTCACAAAATAAAATGCAAGAGTTCCCAATCTCTTTTACAAAACAGCAAAAGTCTGGTCCTTAAACTGGTTAAGTACAAATACATGTGTGAACAATGTCATTCACAAAGTTAGATACTGAAGTTTATTAAGGCTTAAGCTGAAAAAACACATTTGAAAAATTCCTAAAAAAAAAAAAGAGAGATGAATTTCCATGTCATCTCAGAGAAAAGGAACACAAAGATGCTACACCCCGGGTTCCCCCAAGTGTCCCAGGCCATCACTACTGAGAAGGCTGACTGCTCCCTCTTCAATCACAGAGGGGAAGATCAGCTTGTCTGCTTCTCTGTGTCAGGACTCCTCTTCCTCCTCCTTCACAGCCTCTGCAGATGGGGGTGGGAAGGCCCTGGAAAACCACTGGTTGACTCTCAGCAGGTCCTCCATGACTTCCGACTCGCTGGTCTCCATACAGGCCTGGGGACCCTACAGGAACTCGAAGCGAGCAGGGTCATTGTCAGACACCTGCCGGTACTCCAGGTACCCCTCCTGCACCCACACTTGGGTCAGCAGCTCCCTGGGCTCCCCTAAGACACAGTGCTCCCTCCTGACAAACATCCCCACTTGCTGAGTGCTCCCCAGACATCCTCCCTAGGAGTGCAGTCTCCATTCTGCATGATCAGGCTGAGGACCAGCACCAGGAGGCAGGCCTTGGGCATGCTCTTCCCACTGCTCAGCATCGCATCACAGGTGAGGCCCAGGGTGGGGACCATGATGTAGATGTGCTCCCTGGGGTCTACCTTCTTCACCTCCACACCACAGACCAGCTGCAGGCACTCCGAGGCTTGGCTGAAGACCACCGAAAAGTGCTCCTTGTTATCCCTGAGGACCTTCTTCAGCATTTCCGCCTCGGAGGCCATCTCCTTGGCCCGATACTCGAACAGCAGGAACTTCATCAGGTTAGCCACCATCTCATTCAAAGCTTCCTGGGGCAAGGCCTCTGCAAGGGTGGAGCAGGAGACTTGGGGGAGAAGGCCGAGGTGGATGCAGCCTCCCCTGCCTCAGCCCCCAAGAGCTGCGCCTCCTCCAGGCCCTGGGCCTTGCCTGGGTCCTGAAGGTCTTCCTCGGGCTTGCTCAGCTCAGTCATCCTGATCATGAGTGCAATGCCTGGGGTCAAACCACAGCCAGGAGTGAGGCAGGGGAACAGATGGGGACCATGCCTCTGGGGGAGAAAGGGGGTGTCAGCGGCCTCAGCTGAGCAACACACCCTGGGATTTCTGACACAGGCCACTTACAGGTCTCCCCTTGAGGTGTGCTCTCAGACCTCACAGGGGCATGCCTCTGGGGCGGGCAGTCCCCTGGCTACCTGAAGGAGGAAGTAGGGTGGCTCCCCAGGGTGCAGTCAGCACAGTCCGAGATTTCCAGGGCTGACAAGGTGTGGGAATTAGGCCCTTGTGGGGTCCCCTCTGTTCTGGGGTGGGGAGCCCCTGGTGCACACTCAGGCCACCCTCCTCACCTTGACTCCTAGCACTGCCTGGACCTCCTCTGCTCTCTGACTTCAGGACATGGGCCTCAGACTTCTGCCTTCACCTCCTGATTCCTGGAGTTCCTGTGAGAGAAATGGAGGGAGCACCTCGGGGTTATCCTGTGGCACAGCCCTGAGCCTTCTGGGATGGTACGAGGGGTGGACCCTGTGAGGTCACCCCAGTTGTGCAGTGGGAGGTCCCCTCAGGGTTCCCTTGTAGTGTTCACCTTTCTCCTGGCACAACCTGGCCCCTCCCCTCTGGGGGCCTGCATGGAAACTCAGAAAAAGATGCGAGCCTGAACAGAAAGTGCTAAGGGGCCCCACATGTGGCCGCACCTGCCCAGGGCCTCCCACGGGTCCTCAGCTCCTCCTCACATCCTGCCTGGCCTCCCAGCACTGACCACAGGGGCGGGGGTCTGCTCAGTCCTCCCTCGGGGTCCGGGAAGTCCACTCTCTGTGGACCTGAAGTCTCAGCACCCTCCCCCCCACCCCCCGCCTGATCACCTCAGGTCTCGAGGCCCCTAAGCCAGAGGTCAAGAAACTGTTCACCCTGTTCACCCCACTCTGTGGACTCCAAGACCCCCATCAAAGGGAAGGATCCCTCCCCATGTCCGGGTCTAACCACCTCATTCCTTCCTCTCATGGAACCTGGACTCCAGGCAGGACCCAGGATTATCCTGTCCTCCATTTTGTGGCCCTGCCACTCTCATGAGGCCCCCAGTCTCTCTGAGACCCGCACGTGAGGAAGGCACACAGGCCTAGTGTGGTCTTCTCACCCCAAGGGTTCCCACGGCCAACTTCAGGGACAGGGATCTGTAGGGTTCTGTCAATCCTCCTTTGGGGTTACCTCAGTTCTCCTTAGGTACCTCACCTTGCCCCCGGGCAGGACCTGGATTCTCGCCTCTCCCCAACTGAAGCCCCGCCCCTTATACCAGGGCCCCAGTCCCTCAAAGACGCGGATGTCAGGAAGTCAGACCATGCCTGTTTCATTCATTCTACTGCACTGTTGCCCTGGACTGACAACAGAGACGGGCTCCTCTGAGGTCTGCTCTGATTGGGGTCCACGATCCCCTAGTCCCTCCTCAGGGTCCTCAACTTGACGCCCCACAGGACCTGGGAAGTTGCCCCCCTGAGTTCCCACTCCATAGATGAGGTCTCAATCTGAGACCCAGATATCAGGAACTCCTCCCCCATACTGGGTCCCTAGTCTGAGACCCGTATTTCAGGAAGTCTGACCATGTCTGCTGCACTCATCCTACGCCAGCGGTGCCAGGGACCAACAGCAGGGACCGACTTCTCTTAAGTCTCCTCTGTTTGGGATCCAGGGTCCTCTCAGTCCTCCCTCAGGGCCCTCACCTAAACTCCTTCAAAATCTAGGAATCTCCCCTCCAATCTCTGAGGCCCTGTCCCTTATATCAAGTCTCCAGTGTTTCTGAGACCCGATGCTCATGTCCCCATGAGAGTCTCCCCTGGCTGACAACAGATGCCAAGACCGGTGGGATTCCCTGTTACCTCACTCAAGGTTCTCATCTTGAGCCCTGGCAGGTCCAGTGATGCCCCTTGTGTTGACCGGAAGCAGGGCCCTCACACCAAGGCCATCACTTCACTGAGACCCCAAAGGGAAGTCTGTGGACATAACACCAGGGCTCCAAGCCCAGGGCTTCCCAGAGCTGAGATGATGCCCTGGGTGTTCCTCAACCCTCCTTCTGCTCTTCACTTTGACTCTGAGCAGGTCTGAGCACCACCCTCTGTCCCTGACCTTGCTCCCCTTAGAACCAGGCCATCCCCAGCTAGGATCCCTGAGAGGCAAGCGGGAGTAGGGGGCTCATTCCTACAACCCTGCCAGGGTCTCCCAGGGCTGAGAGCAGTGATGACCTGGATGTCTTGGGGCCCTAGAGCCCCACTACCTTGACTCCTAGAACAGCTGGGTTCTTTCACTGTGCTGACCTGAACCCGGACACCTGACCCAGGCCCTCCCTTCACTCCCATCGGGATCAGTGACATTACATCTGGATGCCATGCCCCATGGTCCCCCAGGGCTGTCGGGAGGGCCGCACATGCATGCCCTGGGGACCCTCAGCCTCCTCTGGTCCTCACCTCAAGTCTCCAGAGGACGTGGGCCCCTCCCTCTGCCTACCTGAGACTGGGCCACAAAGACCAAGCCTCTGACTCTGAAAGTTCACTGACAAAGTGAGGGGGAGTGTGGGGTCTCAGCCTGACAGCCCAGACCAGGGCCCCCAGGAGTCCCAGTCGGGCTGGGGTTGTATTCTATAGGACCCTCTGTTCCGGGACAACTGGACCCTCTCATCCTCTCTCAGGAGGGGGCCTCATTAACCCTCGAGAGAAGGCTGCAGTCCAAGCACAGATGATGGATGGGGGGCTGCTGTGCCCATGACTTTGTGGGAGCACAGGGAACCACTCACCTTCCCATGGGGGTTGCTCAGTGTCACCACACTTTGGAAATTTTTGCATGAATGATATTGTTTTAGCTGAAGAGGGTGAGCAGCGGCAGGTGAATTAGCAAGAACTCAGCAGCCTGTAGATGGCCTTGGTTACTCATAGTGACTTCACACTCCTCCTCTCTGGGGTATCCCCAGGGTCATCTCCTGGTGGCTCTCTTCCACTGGTCTACACGGATGCCCCCCCCAATCTCCCGCATGGGCCCGTCTTATGCAGAGTGTCCCAGAGGGACTCTCGGGGGCCAAGAACTCGTGAGTCGTGGGTTCTAAGTCCCCACCGGTCGGGCGACTTTAGACTCTTCCCCCAGGAAGGAGAGACATTTGGGAGGAGGGTGGGTGGCTGACCTGCCCTGCCCCTGGGGACCCTGAGGGCCAAGGACTCAGCCTCACTGGAGTCCAGCCCAGCCCCCATGATGGCCTGGCCGCCCCAGCCCCACTAACAACCCCCCAGAGCACCACTCAGAGGCCGGAGGTGTTGCCTGAGTGAGGCTTGGGCATCCCCAAGTTTGCTGAGGGTGGGGCGTGCAGAGGTCATCGTCTGTGTGGTTTGCACGGGTCCTCAGGGGGAGGGGGGGCCCTGGATGGGGCCTCAGACCCTGGGGATGGGGACCTTCCCTCCCTTTCCAGAGGCTCAGCAGATGGCTAAGCACCTTGCTGCCCGGTCACAGGCCTTACCTGTGGGGTTGGGCATAGACAAGTCCCAGGCCGTGGTGTCTCATCAGCCTCCCCTGCTGGTTTGTAGCTTGATCCATCCTAGGGCCTTTCCTCATAACAGTTCCCACGGAGTCCCGGGCGGTTCCTCCTGCAGAGAGCTGGCACTCCAGAGCACTGCCAGGTTTGCTCATCACAGGCTAAGTCTTGTTTCTGTCATCCAGAAATCAGACTCTTCGAGCCTCATCCCTGTTTGGCCATGGCATCTCCCTTTGTGAAAGGACAGAGCAAGGGGGCCCAGGGGACAAATGAGCCACTGAGGACCCAAGAATAGCACTGGGCTGAAGAAGGCTCGAGCAGAGCTGGTGGGAAGTGAGTTGGCCGTGGATCACTGGCTCCCCTGGGTCTGCCCGGTTGGGCCTCCAGGGTCACCCTTACTTAGTTGGAGCACTTGTGAGGTAGGCCCCTGCTCTGAGACACCCTGTCTGGTTGAATTGCATTTCCACTCTCCTAGACACAGTCACCTGTGTGACCCCGGGGACAAAAGTAAACCCATGCCTCTGGAGCCGCCTGGCCTCTCCTCTGGTGACCCAGGCACACGTGGGGCTTGAGACACTTTGACTGTCCAGGGCCAGCCCATCAAGTCCATACTCCCTCCCTCCACTCCTGTGTGACCTTAGGCTGCCGCCTCTGCCCAGCCCAGGAGGACACGTGCTTAGCCACTTCACTCTGCAGACATCAATCAAAATCTACCAAGGACTGAGTGGTGGGAGTGAAGTACCACAGGAGTCTCTTTTGATGTCAGGCAGCCTTGACTGTAAATAAAAGTTGCCTTTTGTGACAAGCAGATGATTTGATATTGCAATCAGCACATCTCCACTTTATAGATTTACAGGTAAGCAGGTGCCACACATGCTGAGGTTTCAGGGAATGTGTTTTATAAATAGCAGCATCTGTGTGTGATTCAGGTCAGGAGGCATACGGAAGTCAAGACAAAAAACCGAATGAAACCTTCTGAAATTTAAGGCATTCCCCAGGCAGCGACCTTTGTAAGGGGCTGTGTTTTGACTTGGAAGTGAGCAGTTTGGTCGGGTGTCATGGCAGCTCAGTGCTGGGGCTGACAGAGGCCTGGCCTGCACTGCCCCGTGTCCTTTCTCAGGGGCTCCTCTGCCTGCACCAGACTTCCAACAAGGGAGACCCAGCCTTTCAGTTCTGGTGGACTGGTGTGCATGCTCTCCCCTCTCCCGACCTCGGAGCCCTTGTCTCTGCAGCACGACCCTGGAGGGCTCTTTGCTATGCTCCTCAGGACAAACACTCTTTTAAGAGAAAGCGTGTTATAAAATGGACACCCCAGCAAGCAGAGGGTGCTGAGGTGTGACACCCTTGGAGCACTCAGCTGAAAAGGGAAAAGAAAAGAGAAACAAGAAAATGTCACCAGATGTAGGCCCTGCAATGAAGCCAAACCTCGGGCCTGCTGTCCAGACACCAGCGAGTCCCCAAACTGAACACCCGCAGGCCTCGGACAGGTACCACAAGCTCCAGCCCTGTGCATCTCAGGACAAGTAGGGCTCTTTTGGGGCCCCCAACAAGGGGAGGCCTAATTTCTACTCATCTGTCAAGTGAGGAGCCTGCTGGACAGTGTCCCTGTGCCCGTGAAGCCACTCCACCGGGCTCTTGTCAAGCTCTTGACGGGTCTTTTCAACGAGTGGGTGCAGAGCATCTGAGGGGCTTCCCCAGGTGTGTACGAGCTGCCCATATTGTGCCAGGGGTGGGTCGCTATCTGTCTTGACTTTGCAAGCAAGCAGCTGCCTGAGGGGACTCAAATGCTCAGCCAGGCCCAGGATGGAGACGCTGAAGATATGTGCTGGGTGGGAAATCCCTCGTGTTTTCAGGTTCTTTTTTGGCGTGCAGTATTCTGACCAAAGGGCCGCCTCTATCTGTCTGAATAGGGTGCATATTTGGGGCCCTCTGGGGGTACACCTGAAGGGGGTGGGGATTACGGGAAAGAATGGCTGGAGATTTTGGGAAAGAGGCGCTGCCTGAGCAGTAGTAGAAGGGGTTCCAGGCCTGAGCCACAACAGGCATCCAGGTGGGGCACAGAGGCACCCGTGTGGCCACTGGGAGCTGCCCAGGGGGCAGGCTGAAGATTTGGGTGGGCACAGTGGTAGGGCCAACCACCATCAAAGGAGGAACCATCTGGGCAGGAGGCCAGGTGAAGCAGAGCCACAGGCAGGGCCCGTGGGCAGGGCCACCTCTGTTGGGACAGGGATTAGAAAAAAAGGAGCTTGTGTGCCCTCGGGCTGCCAGGCCTCAGGACCCAACAAGGAGGGTGGGGCCGCCCTCCCTGGACCAGCAGCAGGGACATTGTAGGTCCCGGCCAGGGCAGTGGCGGGGGCGAGTTCCAGGTGGCTCACGGTCCCCTGGGCACCCTCAGGGCAGGGTGACAGGCCGTCCTGTGGCTGAGCAGTGCTGGGCCCATGAAGGACGCCCAGGGCTGCCGGCCTGCCCTCCACCTGCCGAGATGCAGACTTAATGCCCCCTCTCCTCTTCATCTTCCCCAGGAGGTATGGCTGTCTCTCTCAAACAGGGAACTGCAGCAGAACTGTAACTGGGGTTCACTGAGAGAGAGAGAGAGAGAATAGCAAGTCCAAGTGTCAAAAGGCTTACTGAAACCAGCACCCTGTTGGCTAGGCCCCTGGGTGCCCTCACCCCGCCATCCCCAGGCCTCATGGAGAAAGCAGGTCCCTGTCCCACAGGAGGCAGTGCCCCAGCTTGCACATCCTCGGGACTCATTAACTCACCATTACCTTGGAAAATGAATCAGAGTGGCCCAAGAGTATCCGTACAAGGCCCAGAGAGGGGCCTTGGCATTTGCAGCAGGCAGACTGCACAAGTTTCTCTGCTTTCTGTGCAGGTGTCGACCCATGGCCTGCACTTCCTCGGCTGAGCAGGACACTTCCCAGGAAAGGACCTGTGCTTCCCTGCACTAGACTTCTGCTCCACAGCTCTGGGAGTCATGTGCTTAGTCACTTAGTCATGTGTGACTCTTTGCGACCCCATGGACAGTAGTCCACCAGGCTCCTCTGTCCATGGGGATTCTCCCGGCAAGAATACTGGAGTGGGTTGCCATGCCCTTCTTCAGGAGATGTTTCCAACCCAGGGATCGACCCCAGATCTCCCGCCTTGCTGGCAGATTCTTTCAGGTCTGAGCCGTGAGGGAGTCATGGGGGCACACAAACCCCGTCCCCCACCTGCCTCCGCTTGGCCCATTTGTGCCCTGGCTGGAGGACAGGAAGGTCCAGCATTTGAGCAATGTCATCTCTTTCCCTGATGTGACTGTGATCTAAGGGCCCACGGGTCAGTGGTACAGAGTGACTCCTGGCCCCCGGGTATCCTGACCTGATCCCTACTGTGCATTCAGCTTACCTCCGTCATCTCACACAGACATCCCCAGCAGAGAAAGAAAGGAGGAGCAGTGACTTCTTTGTGCTGAGAATGCTCAGACTCTCCCCCTCACAACTCCCCAATGCAGCACCAGCACTGGCAGCTCTGGCAGTCACGCTGGTCCCCAGTCCTGTCTTTACACACAGCATTCCCGGCCACACTGAGGTTGGCACCCACCCCGCCCCCAGGGCCCAGCAGATATTCCTCCACCCTTACCTTGCTCAAGACACAGACAGGCAGCTCCTCCATGAGCAGGTTGGTCAGGCAGAGGGAGGTGAGCACATCCTGGCACGCTTTGCTGAATCCATACAAGCTAAGCTGGCAGACGAAGCTCTTCATGCAGTCTGTCTCAGACACCTTGTCTGAGTCCACCCTCTCCAAAATTTCCTCAAAGAGCTCCTCACTGATGCCTACACAAGTGACATCTTCCTCCCACCAGATGGACACAAAGTGGTGACTGTTGACGATGGTCCACCGCTTCCTGGGAGAGGGGAGGGAGAGGAGGCTGCCCTCTCCCCCAGGCAGGGCAGCACACTCGGTGTGCAGCCTCTTCAACAAAGGCTCTTCCCTCAAAGCCTGGAAAGTGCTCTCTTCCAGCAGCAGCCTGAAGCTGCGGTGGGCACAGGCAGGGCCAGGGCGACCAAAAGGTCCGCAGGGAGGGGTGCAGCTTCCTGAGCCCAGGGCCAGAGGCCCTGTGTTTGGAAGAAAGGGAGTCCCCCAGACGCCGGGCATCCCGTCCATTGTGGGGCCCTCCTTGTCCACAGCCACACGGAGGGTGGTGCGTCCCTCCTTCCTGGAAATTGGACAGTGCAGTGGCCAGGAGCAGTCCAGGCTCACAAGAGCGCTCGGCCCCTCACCAAAGGCCTCTGCTTGCTCAGGGTTGACATCACAAGGCAGTCATTAAGTGACCTAATAAAGGGCTGGCTGCACCCAGGCTGGTTAGCATGTCAGCCTCCTGGTCCATGCTCGTAATGACAGCAGACACCGTGACACTTGTGCACGAGGGTGAAGTCTCAGACCAAGCACTCGTGCAAAGTGGACACAGTCTTCTGGTCCTGGAGTCCCAGGTCTGGGCAGACGCGCACCGACAGATGTGTGATCCTCAAAGTCAGCCCCTCCTCTGTGTTCACAGGTGCCTTGAGGGTTCTGCATGGCACCCTTGTGCTCAAGCACAGCCTCATCCAGGGTGGGGGTCCACGGTCAGGGGTACAGTCACCCAGTCCTCTGTGCACTGTCATTGGCCGGGCATCTGGTCCCCAACACAGACCCTCTCTGGGCCCTGCCATTGGTCTGCAGGAGCCCCAGGGTGGGGGCTGTAGAGGTGACAGGTGAGGTCCCAGGGACGCAGAAGGAGGACAGGCTGCCGTCCTCTGGGCTCCACAGCCTGACCATGTCCACCCCAGGCCAGCCTTGCTCTGCACATTGCTGCCCCAGGCATTCAGGCGGGGGCAGTCTCCCTGGGCCGTCATGCAACAGTGTGGATCCCTTTCCTGTGACCGCCGTCCACACGACCTCCATCTGGCTCTGCATCCAGGCTTTGAGAGATGCCATCTTGCTCTAGGGCCTGGTGCTCTAGCATCAAAGAGGAGGCCGTGCAGGGCAGCCCACACAGGCGGCCCACCCTACTAATGCCCCTCACCCTCACTCTGCTCCTGGGGTTGAGGATCTTCCTGAGACTTCTGGAATCAGAAATGCCTCTGATGTTGAGGTGTCAGCCATCCAGGGCCCAGACGCCCGGCCCAGTGGGTGACAGAGAAGGCTCAGGTGAGGAGATGCCAAGCCGGGCACCGCTGCCCTGATGACCCCTAGTTGCCTGGCTCACCCACTCTGAGCCTCCGCTTCCCCACACAGGTTCCTAGGGGAACCTGCCTCACAGGGTCCTGAGGACTCGGGGGAGGCACAGGAGGTGGCGAGTTTCCTGACATGTATGTCTGCCATGTAGTTACAGGGAAGCGTGTTGTGTCCAACAGCAAGTCTGCATCTAAGGTGCGTAAGCTCTGATCTCCCGCTGGACCTTGGCTCCATGCTGGAAGCCTCCGGTCACCAGCGAGGGGTGGGCTTCCTTGTCAATTCTTGCAAACTGAGGGCTGACACACCACCTGAATTAAATCTCTCTAGACACAGCTTGGGTGAGCTAGATAGCATTGCCCAGTGTTTCCTGTAGACAAAAGCCCTATTCAGTGCCCTCCCATGTGACCCAGGGATGCTTCAGACCCCTAAAAAGCCAAGTTCCATTTTAGACTGTCTGGGACCCCGCAAACACTCTCGGCTGCCTCCTCAGCTATCAGGATTGTGGCAGGGCACTCCCTGCCAATGGTTGAATCCCTCGCCTGCCCTTTCCTCTCTGTATGTCCTGGATGTCCCTGTATACTCCTGAGAGATGCTCACCCACCCCTGCTCCCCTCGGCTGCCGGTGGCAGCTTGAGGTTCCCTTTTGTTCTGGTTGAGAGAACACCTAGCATCCTGGTTCCAGAAAACTACTAGAGCTCATTGATGAATTCAGTGACGTTTCAGTATACAAAGTTAATATATAAAAATCTGTTTGCATCTCTACTCTAACAGCAACTAGCAGGAAGAGAACTTTAGGATATTATCCCATTTACCATTAAATAATCCCATTTAACTGCATCAAAAAGAATAAACTACCTAGAAATAAACCTACCTAAAGAGGCAAAAGACCTGTACTTGGAAAACTGTAAGATATTGACCAGAGAAAGTGAAGAGAGTGCAACAACAAAAATGTGCCACAACAAAGACCAGACACTATCAAATAAAGTAAAAAGAAAAAAAGAGCAGAGCTGGAGGAATCAAGCTTCTTGACCTTAGACTATACTATGAAGCTATAGCAATCAAAACAGTATGGTACTGGCACAAAAACAGACATACAGCTCAATGAAATAAGATAGAAATCATAGAAACAAGCTTATGGTCAATTAATCTACAACAAAGGAGTCAAGAATACATATACAGTGGAGAAAAGACAGTCTCCCCAGCAAGTGGTGCTGGGAAAACTGGACAGTTGCATGTAAAAGAATGAAAGTAGAACATGATCTAACACTATATACAAAAACAAACTCAAAATGGATTTGAGACCTATGAAGATTGAATATGCAAAACTTCTGGATGAAAACATGGGCAGAACACTCTTTGACATAAATCACAACAGCATTGTTTTTGGATCCACCTCCAAAAGTAAAGGAAATAAAAGCAAAAATAAACAAATGGGCTTCCCAGGTAGCACTACTGGTAAAGAAATTGCCTGTCAATGCAGAAGACATAAGAGATGAGGGTTCAGTCCCTGGGTCAAGAAAATACCCTGGAGAAGGTCATGGCAACCCACTCCAGTATTCTTGCCTGGAGAATTCCATGGGCAGAGGAGCCTGGCAGGCTACAGTCCATAGGGTTGCACAGAGTCAGACATGACTGAAGCGACTTAGTATAGCATGGGGACTCAATTAAACCTAAAAGTTCTTGCACAGCAAAAGACACCATTGAAAAAATGAAAAGAAGCTACTGAATGAGAGAAAATATTGCATGTAATTGATTTGGGGTTAATATCCAACATATATAAATAGCTCAAAAACTTAGGGTCAGAAAAAAAGAAACTTTAAAAATAGGCAGAAAAACTGAATAGAAACTTTCCCAAAGTAGATATACAGATGGCTAACAGGCACATGAAAAGATGCTCAACATCACTAACCCATCAGGGAAATGGAAATCAAAATCACAATGAGATGTCACCTCATACCTGTGAGAATGGCTATCATCAAAAAGAACACAAATAACAAATGGTACCAAGGATGTGGCACAAAGGGAATCTTTGTGCACTGTTGGTGGGAACATATATTGATGCAGTCACTGTGTAGGGACGTTTCTCAGAAAACTAAAATTGAGCTATGTGACCCAGCAATTCAATTCCTGGGTGTATATCCAAAAAACCCAAAAACACTAATTTGAAAAGATAAATGCTCTCCAATGTTCATGGTAGAATTATTTACAATTGTCAGATATGGAAGCAATCTAAGTGTCCATCAATGGATGAATGGATAAATAATATGTGGTGCATGCACGCGTGTGCACGCACACGCACACACACACACACACACAATGGAATACTACACAGACATAAAAATGAATGGCATTTTGCCATTTGTAGCAAGACGGATGGGCTTGTAGGGCAATATGCTAAGTGAAACGAGTCAGACAGAGAAAGACAAATACTGCATGATCTCACTTAGATGTTGAATTTAAAAAATAAAACAGACTAATAACCTCAGATGACACCACCCTTATGGCAGAAAATGAAGAGGAACTAAAGAGCCTCTTGATGAAGGTGAAAGAGGGGAGTGGAAAAGCTGGCTTAAAATTCAACATTCAAAAAACGAAGATCATGGCATCTGGTCCCATCACTTCATGGCAAATAGATGGGGAAACAATGGAAACAGTGACAGACTTTATTTTCTTGGGTTCCAAAATCACTGTGGATCGTGACTGCAGCCATGAAATTAAAAGATGCTTGCTCCTGGGAAGGAAAGCTATGATACACCTAGATAGCGTATTAAAAAGCAGAGACATTGCTTTCCTGACAAAAGTCTGTTTAGTCGAAGCTATGGTTTTTCCAGTAGTCATGCATGGATGTGAGAGTTGGACCACATAGAAGGCTAGGCACCAAAGAATTGGTGCTTTTGAACTGTGGTGTTGGTGAAGACTCCTGAGAGTCCCTTGGATGTCAAGGAGATCCAACCAGTCCATCCTAAAGGAAATCAGTCCTGAATATTCATTGGAAGGACTGATGCTGAAGTTGAAACTCCAATACTTTGGCCACCTGATGCAAAGAACTGACTCATTAGAAAAGAACCTGATGTTGGGAAATACTGAATGCAGGAGAAGAAGGGGAGGAGAGAGGGGAGATGGTTGGATGGCATCACCAACTCACTGGACATGGGTTTGAGGAAGTTCTGGGAGATGGTGAAGAACTGGGAAGCCTGGCATGCTGCAGTCCATGGGGTCACAAAGAGTCGGGCGTGACTGAGCAACTGAACAAAAACTGAACATTAACATGGAAGAAGCTGACTCACAGACACAGAGAACAAACTAGTGGTTACCAGTCGGGAGAGGGAGGGAGGAAGGGGCAAGATAGGAATAGGGGAGTAAGAGTTATAGACTATTATGTATAAAATAAGCTACAAGGATATATTGCAAAACATGGGGAATATAGCCAATATTTTGTAATAGCTATAAGTGGAGTATAACCTTTAAAATTGCAAATCACTATATTGTACATCTGTAACATACAGTTCTGTGTAGCCACTATACTTCAATTTAAAAAAAGAGTTTTCTCAAATGCTTCTGGAGTTTCTAGAATTAGCTCTGTAATCTGATTAGGTTTAAAGTTGCTAACGACTCTATAGTAAAGACAGCATCGATAGTCTATGGCAATAGATATATGGAAAATATCTCCTTTGGATATGCCTGATGAACCACTTAAAAGAACTCCTGGGTGCAAGGTGTTCTGTGACTGTGTATATGATACTTTTGAACATTTTTGGAACACCAATAGATATGAGGAGCTTTCTGGTTGCTCCAAATGTAGTTGGAAAGAGTGGTGAAAGAAAAGGATTAGCTCAGTTTACAGTAAAAGACATAAAAGATTCTGTGTGTAATCATAAGCAGACAATTATCTCCTGTACATACTGGGCTGAGATTGCTAATGATCACATGCAAACGCTCAACCTGCAACTGGTTGAATTAGACTAGAAGTTGAATTCTGCCACTAGAGTGTTTCCTGTTAAAATGAGGGCGCTGACTTGGAAAGAATGGGATTCTGTACATTGTGATAGAGCTGTGTGGGGAGACCCTGATGAAGCTGGGGACACTGAGTCCATCAAGTCTGACAAGTCATCTTTGCCAGTAGAAGAATCCTCCCCACCCTCAGTTGGAAGCAGTCTCCTGACCCCCAATGTGATCAGCCTCCCCACAGAAAGCTAGATCAGGCCAAAATGATTCATTAAGCATAGATTCTGCATTTAATATTGCAACTCTGGGAGTTAGAAAGTGCTCTTATTAGTTTGTCTGGTTGGTTGAACTATGGACCAAAATTGGGCCCACAGTGAGTGAGTTGGAAATGTCAACCCTGCCTTGGTTTAATACAGAGGAAGGCATTCAGAGGTTTACAGAGATTTGACTGTTAGTGTGGATTTGGCATTGAAGACATACTCATCCATACTGGGAGGGTCCTGAAGACATACCTTTCACCAAGACTGTGAGGGAAGCCCCAGCACCCTTGAAGAACTCTGTGATTGCTCTTCTCTGCAGGCCAGAACTCACGGTAGGAACTGCAGTCACTGAATGGGGAATCCTAAATGCAGTGGGAGTACTTAGATTCCCAGATGGCAGGAGCCAAGTGGCAGCACACAACCACCAAGGGCAAGGTGGGCCTGGTTACAGGAATGGAGAGCAGAGTCAAAGCACCAATCAGAACAGGCTGACTTGGGCAGCTCTATGGTTTTATCCAGTTGCTCATGATCTTCCTAGAAGTGAAAGAGTTAGGAAGCCCAGTAAGTTCTTACTTGGTCTGTATAAGCAGAGATGTCACTGGTCAAATGAACAAAAGTTTATTCTGAATCATGAAAACAGAGAGTCACAGTCTTTTGATCAATTCCCAGACTTGAGCCATTACTCTGAGAAGAAAATGCAGAGGTACATTTTTATGACGCTGGATTTCAGAAACGGATCCTTAGATGTGACACCAAACGCATGAAGAACAAAATGAAAAAAGACAATGTGGGTGAACCTCGAAAACATCATGCTAGATGAAGGAAGCCAGCCACCAAAGACCACATATTATGATTCCGTTTATATGAAATATCCACCATAGGAAAATCTACAGATAAGCAAAGAAGATTAATGGTTACCTAAGGCTGGGGGCTTCCCAGGTGGCACAGTGGTATAGAATCCGCCTGCCAATGCAGGAGATGCAGGTTGGATCCCTGGCTTGGGAAAATCCCCTGAAGAAGGAAACGGCTACCCACTCCAGTATTCTTGCCTGGGAAACCCTATGGACGGAAGGGTCTGGCAGGCTGCAGCCCATGGGGTTGCAAAGAGTCAGACATGACTGAGCGACTGAACACACACACATACAAGGCTGGAGTGGGCCGGGGGGACATCGTGGTGGATAGTGTCTGTGAATATTCATCTACTTGGTTCTTACTGGTGTGCTGGAAATTTTCTAAAATTGATTGTGGTTATGCTCGTCTGACTCCCCAAATACACTGATTGCACTTTACACTTTATTTTTTTTTTTCATTTTACACTTTAAATGGACGAATTGTGTGCTATATGAATTTGTGTCAATAGACATATTTCAAACAATATTTAAAAAGAAGAAATGGAATATCTAAATAAAACTATTAAAAGTCAGGATTTGGAGGACTTCCCTGCTGGTCCAGTGTTCAGGAATCTACCTGCCACAGTGGGGAACGCAGCTTGGATCTCTGGTCTGGGAAGGTTCTGTGTGCCATGAAGCAACTGGGCCCATGTGCCACAAGTACTGAAGCCCGTGCACCCTAGGTCCCGTGCTCCACAACAAGAGAGTGGTCTCCACTAGCTGCAACTATAGAAAGCCTGCGGGCAGCAACAAAGACCCAGCACAGCCAAAAATAAAAGCAATAAAGTTTTTTAAAAAGTAAGAATTTTGAATTAGTACGTAAAAATTCTTTCCACAAAGAAAAGCCTGTGTTCAGATGGCTTTACTGGTGAATTCTACCAAACGTTAAAAGAATGAACACCGATCCTCACACACTCTACCAAAATGTTAAAGAGAGGGGAAACACTTCCCAACTCATTCTATGCAGCCAGTATTATATACCAAACTGAATAAAGTCAGCACAAGGAAAGACAATGATAGGCCATGACAAATGTACAAAATGCTCAACAATATGCTTATCAACTGGATCCAGCACCATATAAGAGGGAAGATACACCATAGCCAAGTTGGGTTTATCCCAGATATGCAGTTGTTTTAACATGTGAAAATCAATTAATGTCATGTATTATATTAATAGAAGAAAGGACAAAAACCACAGGATTGCCTCAAGATATACAGGAAAAGCATTTGGCAAAATCCAACACCCTTTTATAATAAAAACTATTCAATGAGTTAAGAATAGAAGAATAATTCCTCAACCTGATAAGGGTATCCATAAAGAAAAACTTACAGCAAACATCATACTCAATACTAAGATGCATTGAATAATACACTGAAAATGAGTGAAGAGTACATTTTCTGGTATGTAAAACATATGTCAATAAAATTGGTAGGTCAGTTGTTTTTCTTGGTCTCGTGGGTGCTACTTCTGATTGTTAGAGAGAAAGAGCAACTACCATGAACTTATGGCTTGCCTCTCTGGAGAGTAACTGAACTTGGTAGTTTCCATCACCATGGCACTTACTCTTCCTTTCACCCTTTCCCACCCCACTGCCTGTTACCCACAGGTACCATCTTGGCTGGGTGCTGTGTGACCCTGGGAAAGGAGAGCAGAGAAAAGCAGAAGGAGTCATATGTGGGGGAACGGGGCTGGGAGACATGTCAGTGTGAGAGAAAGGAGGCTTTTAGAATTTCCACAATGGTTGCCAGCCATTTAAAATTGGGAGAGGCAACATCAAACTCTGGATTTACAGCTCAATTTTATAAAAGGGAGGGATGGGGAAAGCAGAGACAACACTTGGCCCCTGTGTCGGGCTGGTGTTTCTCCTGCAGCTGGGCAGCTTCATTCATTTTTATCAGCCATTGAGCCCCCACCAGCATCTGCATTTGTGTGTTCCTTTTGTCTTTCCCTGCTCCACAGCCTTCTGTTCAGGCCACAGAATGACCCTATTGGGACTTCTCACATAGGACTGCACTTCACACTTCTGGGTTAGCGGTGCATGCAGTGACCTTCCCCTCTCTTTCCTATTGTTAGCTCTTCCATGAAGCCTCCTCCCGTTCCGCCATTCATATCTGACTTCACTCTTAAGTCTCTCCTCTGAAACTTGCTCAGATCTGAGTAGGCAAATCCCACAACTGCCTCTGCCCTAGGTATTTGCATGCTATTCTAGGGCCTCCAGTAGTCTCTCATGCTGGTTTCTGTCTTACTGACTGCTGCCTTGACTGCTGTACCCCCTAGATAACCTGTACACAGTCAGTTCAGCTCAGTCCCTCAGTCGTGTCTGACTCTTTATGACCTGACCTCAGGGACTGTAGCACGCCAGGCTTCCCTGTTCATCGCCAACTCCCAGAATTAACTCAAACTCATGTCCATTGAATTGGTGATGCCATCCAACCATCTCATCAGTAGGTGCCTAATATTTTACAGACTGGATGGTCCCTCTGGCCTGGCCTGATGCTGAGGAAGGAAAGTTGCTATCACCATAGGAAAAGATTCAGCACAGAAAATCATGGTACACTAACTTAGAGGAGCAGTGACAAGTGAAGGAATTCAGCAGCAAAGACCATGGGAAAACACTCCTTGCTTGAACTGAGCTAAGTCTGTTCAGAGATATTTTGCAATGTGGCTCAGCGGTAAAGAATCTGCCTGCAGTGCAAGAGATGAGGGTTCAGTCCCTGGGTTGGGAAGAGCCCCTGGAGGAGGAAATGACACCCCATTCTAGCATTCTTGCCTAGGAAATCCCATGGACAGAAGAGCCTGGCAAATTGTGGTCCATGGGGTCACAGAGAGTCGGACACAACTGAGCGACTGAGCACGTAGGATCTCACTCAAATCGGAAGTGGCCTCATTCCTCCCAACAGCAGTGCTCTCCTGACGGTGGCTCGTAAATGGCGTGTTGGCAGCTGGGGGACTGAAAAGTGATCTGGCCTCTGCAGCCAGTGCTTGCAAATCTGACAGTCACCTTTTCTGACAAGCCCGTGGGCAAAGCGCTACTTCCCCCTCCCACTAGAACAGGCTAGACTGCAGGGTTGATGTGCAGAGCACAGAAATCACTGTTGATTGCCTGTCTCCACCTGAGAAACCACCTGGAGAGTAGGAGAAAGCCAAGAACAGAGGTTTGGAGGCGGGGTGGAGGCTGGGAAGAGAAGTCCTAACTTCTGTTTTCCTTTAAACCACTAAGATCAATTTTTTCTCTGTGGTCCCTACTCTTCAGTCATGAAAAAATTTCTTCTCCAGAATGAATGAAATCACGCTCCTAAGGAACTGAGAATGACTCTTGCTAGGTGAGTAACTAACTGGAGCTTCTAGAAAGTCTCCACTGAAGAAATCAGGCACGATTTCTTCTGACTATGTATGCGTGCTAAGTTGTTCACGGACTGTAGCCCAACAGGCTCTTCCATCCATGGAATTTCCCAGGCAGGAACTCTGAAGTGGGTTGCCATTTCCTCCCCCAAGGAATTTTCCTCGACCCAGGGATCAAACCTGCGTCTCCTGCAGCTCGGGCATTGCAGGCGAAATATTTACCACTGGGTGGCGGTAGGGGTTAAAGAAACCGCTTGCCGACGCAGGACAGGACTGAAGCAACTTAGCAGGCACGCAGGAGCCACTGGGGAAGCCACTCCTGACTGTGGAAAACGCAATGACCCCGCATTCACAGACTATACAAGGCAGAGGACCACAGCACAAGGGGTAGTGAACACGTGGTGACTTGCCCCTTCCCCCTCCTGAAAGTGAAAGTGAGTGTCTCAGTCGTGTCCAACTCTACCACCCCATGGAAGCTGCCAGTCTCCTCTGTCCATGAAATTCTGGGGTTGACATTCCCTTCTCAGGGTTCGAACCTGGTTCTTTCGCATTGCAGGCAGATTCTTTACCATCTTAGCCACCAGGGACGCCCCTCCCCGTTCTGGGGATCTCGTTAATATGCAGATCCTCGCTGTGTATCTGGGTGGAGTCTCAGATGTTTGTTCTCTTCTCTGCACCCAGGTGATGGGGTGCTGCTAGTCCAGAACCACTGGTGGGCTGCAGAGGGCAGGAGTTGGATTGGGGGGTAGGGTGGGCTGCAATGGAGACAAAGCAGCCAGAATGGGCCTTGGTTCACCCCAGGCACAGGTGGGTGCACCCTGGTGGTACTTGAGAACGCTTGGGATCTGTTCAAGCAGCCCTGGCCTGTCGTGGCTACTTTTGGCTCCTCTCTTCTTAGACATCAGAGATTCCCTGGTGTCTCGGAATCATGGTAAAGCACCTGCCTACAGTGCAGGAGACCAGGGTTCGATTCCAGGGTCAGGAAAATCCCCTGAAGAAGGGAATGGCAACCCATTCCAATGTTCTTGCTTCAAGATCTCCATGGATGGAGGAGACTTGCAGAGACTCGAACACGACTGACCAACTTTCACTTTTCCTTAAAGATCCACCAAAGGATGGTGACGGCCCTGGAACCAGTCACTGTGTGCAGGAAACTGTCAGTGTGTAGTGTTGGGCACGGGATGGCACGGGCTGGGACTAGAGTATGACGTCCCCAATCTGTCCTTTCCCAAAGTGCCAGAGAGATGCGTGGGATCATCTTTTAGCGATGCCCTGGGGAACATAGGGGAGACGTCCACACCTCTCCCCAGTCTCTCTCCTCAAGGAGACCCTGGATCCACTCTGGAGGTACTCCGCAGCACCTGACAGTTCTCCTTCAGCCTTAAGCTTCCTTGATTCCCAACGGCCAAGGGCAGAGCCTCCCGGCTGCACCACGGTGAAGGAGTCGCGGGCTGGGGGTCCAGGGGACCTGGTGTCTCTGCCAGACCAGGCATAGCCTTGGCCCAAAGCGAGCAGGCGCCCCAGGGATGCCGGCCCACAGAAGTGTCCTCCCTTCAGGGCGTCTCTCCACGGGTGCAGGTGGCAGCCCGCACCACTCACGTCATTGTCCCTCCTTCAGGACCTCGCGGCGCCCCCTCGGTGGGACCATGCAGGCCCTGGTCGCCCCAGTGACCAAGGCCATCTTCGTGGTTCTGTTCCTCTTCGCTATGCTGCTCATCCTTTGCGTGATCCTGCGGTACATTTGCCGGGACCTGGACAATGACTCCATCTGAAGCAGGTAAAGCACTGCCTCAGCCCTCTGAGGCCCCAGCCCCGCGACCCTGAGTTCGCCCCAGAATCCATGTCTCTTCCCAGGAACCCGTGCTCTTCCTATGGATTCTGTGTTGCTCCCCGGGACCCAAAGCCCTCTCCCAGTCCCGCATCCCTCCCCATACTCTGGGTGCTCCCATCTCTGACTCCGCGCCTCTTCCTGAGTCTACTTGCCCTTCCCTTGTTTCTAAATTCCTACCCTGGACCTGGTGCCCCTCCCCAGATTCCTTGCCAATGACCCAATTCCAAGCCCCACCTTTCACCCCGTGCGCTCCTCCCCCGGACCCCGAGTCCCTTCCCAGGACCTTAGCGCCCTCTCTTAAGCTTGACATCCCTTCCCTGCACCCCATTGCCCTCCCCAGACCCCCAGAGTCCTCTGGGAAATCCCAAGGACTCCATGTTCTTCCCAAGACCCTGTGGCTCCATCCTGATCTGTGATCCTCAGCCCTCTCCCCTGACCCCCCCCTTCCTTGGAGCACTCTCCTCTCCCCCAAGCCCGAGGCCCTCTCCCCATCTCTTAAATCTGCTTATTGCCCCTACTCCCCACCACAGCCCTGCATCTTCTTCTGACCCCACACTCTGCAGCTTTCTCCAGACCCTGGAGAAACCCAGTGTCTTTCTTCAGAAACCCATAGCCCACCGGCCAGCACCCCTCATCCCACCCTAGGCCCAGAGCCCCCTTCTCTCATGACCTCCCCAGGACACCTGGGCCTTCTCCCAAGCTTGTTCCCTTCTCAGGGTCCTTTGCCCTTCTCCAGATTCTGCTGTCACCAACTGCTAAGAGTCCAGCAAGACTGAGCGACTTCACTTTCACTTTTCACTTTCACTTTTCAGTTTCATGCATTGGAGAAGGAAATGGGAACCCACTCCAGTATTCTTGCCTGGAGAATCCCAGGGACAGAGGAGCCTAGTGGGCTGCTGTCTATGGGGTCGCACAGAGTCGGACACAACTGAAGCGACTTAGCAGCAGCAGCAATCCTTCTGGAAAACTTCAATGCATTCTCCAAATGTTTTCCCATTGGGTGTGTGAGTACTCTGATTTGTCACTTAATCAGCTGGCTCTTTGGATATAAACCTGATGTTAAAGAGAGGAATTTTTAATTCCTGGCCTGGGGTGGGCGGGAAGGGCAGGGGCTCCAGAGAAATGGAGACCAGGGCTCTGAGCCCACCCCGGCCCTCACTAGCACGTGGTCCTGTGAAGATGCCCAAGCCCCTTGGCCTCAGTTCTTCATCTGGGAGGCAAGTGGCTGTGAGGAGTCCCATGTGTTGGACTGCAGGATGTGCTGGATACACAGGACAGAGCTCGCAGGCCTGGCAGCTGTTGGCCCTGTGATGGCAGGGCAGGAATCTCTCACACTGTTGCCCCCAGACACACCTCCATCCTTTCCTCTGGCATTTGATTTTATTATCCTGTTCACAGAATTCAGTCTCCTCCAGAGGCTTCTCATGTTTTGTTGTTTAGCTTTTGCTGTCGATATGGTGCTTTTCATTTGCTTCGTTTTCTCTTCTCTAGTTTGCCAGGGTAGATTTTGGGAACAGAAGACAGCAGCCTATACTTCGACACCATCTTGAGAGCTACAGGTAAAGCACTAAATCTATAAATAATTTAAGCAGATTTGACATCTTTATAACAGTTTCCCACCATAAATGAATATGGTATACTGCTAGAGACTTATTTGGGACATTTTTTTACCCATATCTATCTATAAATTTGTGTTGTAGCCTCTATTAAGATTTTATATATTTTGTTAGACTTCTAAGATAATTTTTTGGCTTGTGTTGTGAATGGGGCATTTTTAAATTACATCTTCTAAATAGTTAGTGCTTTGTGTGTGTGGCAAGGCTCTTGGTTTTGCTATAGTAATCTTCCATACAAAGTTTTTTCTGGTCTCTTATTGAGTATTCCATGTATCAATTTCTTTGAATTCCCTATGTAGATGACCATATTGTCACAAAATATTATCTTTTTCAATATTCATAGTTCTTATTTCCATTGATATGCACAGTTCTAACTCTGTGTTCTAGTGAATTTTTGTATTGTACAAGGTAGAGCATGCATCTTTGACTTGTTCCTGTCTTTAATGGGAATGCATCAAACTTTTCACACTTAAGTGTGTCTGCTTTTGATATTAGGAAATGGAAGTTCCTTTCTAATCTTTATTTGTTAAAGTCGTACTCATGTTAAATTGATTTCAGAGGCTTTTCTACATCCACTGATATGCTTCAGTGTTTTCCCCTAATTTGTTATTGTGGAGAATTATAATTGAGCTGTTTTCTAGTTTGAATCGTATTTTCATTCTTTAGCCATAACCTGTCTGCTCATGTAATTCACTGCTATATTGAATATGCTATTAGTTTGCTTAGGATATCTACCACCGTGTGGATGAACTGTGCTCAAGTGTTCTTTGCATGGTAGGAGTGGGAGTACTCATCTGGTTTTATAGTTGACGAGAGCTAGTCTGGGAAAATAAGTTAAATAATTTCCCAGCTTTTTTGTGTGTGCTTTAGAGGAGTTTGCATAAGATGGAGATTAATTTTCCCTGACCATTGGTACAACTGACCACCCAAACTGCCTGTCTTGGAACATTTGAAGGTAGCTTGGGTGTTGAGTACTGTTAAAGTTTGTAGTGTTTAAAGTTTTCTGCTTCTTTATGGATGGATTTTGTCTTTTAAAAAAAAATCCATTTCACCTAGAATTTCAAATTTAATTGCATGATATTTATGATAAAAAATTATCATTATAACAGAAACTGTAAGACATATACAGCAGTAGAGAATGGTATAAGGGACCCAATATACTGGGCAGCCAGCATCAATCATCTGCAGTACATGGCTGGTCTGGTTCCAATGTACCCTCACCTTCCCCACATCTCTGCCAATGGACTAATGTGAAGGTAGTCCAAGATATCAGGATGATTCATCTCTAAGTATGTCAGTAAGAATTGCTAACAGACAAGGAATCTTTTATAAAACATAAACCCCAAACAATGATCATTCCTAAAAATTTAAATGTTTTAACAAGAGCAAATATCTAGTAATTTTTAACATTTACCTTACACATTACTTTTTTTTTTTAGTTTGTTTGGATCACAAATACAGTCTATATATTGTGATTTTTTTCTGTTCCTTAAGTCTTTTTTAATCAACAGGTTTCCCCTGCATCATCTTTTTTTTCCCTGTAGTTTTTGTTGTGAAAAAAAGCAGGTTTTGTATTTTTCAAGTTTTCCGTAATACAGATTATGTTGAATGAAACAGTTTGATGTCATTTAACACTTTCTTTAAATTGGTAGTTACAGGTAGAAGCTTGATGAACTTGTTTATTTACAAGACTGCTACCTAGGTGATGCCAGGTACTTCCATTAAGAAGAACATAATGTTTGTTGTCCTTTGTTGGCAGTCATTGATGATCCTCACCTTCATTTACCTATTGGGGGTTGCAGAGGGTTAATTTTCAAATTCTCTCATTCAGTTTTAGTTTATCACCTGAAATACTTTCATATGTAGAAACTTTTCCTTGGCCAGCATTTGCTTCTCTTGAGGGAATCATATAACATATTTGCTGTGCTTTTACATCATTTAAATATCTTTTGCATCTATAGTTTATACAGTTTTAACTTATTTTGTTTATGTGTTATTTTTTTCTTTAGTATCTGGTCATATTTTCAAAAAAAGTCTGTTTCATAAATATTTTCAAGTAATTGGCATTTGTTTTTTGGCCTTACTGCTTTCTAATTCATTATTTCTATATGTACCTTTATTCTTTCCTACCTTCTATTACTTAAAGTTTCATATGATGTTGATTACCTAGCTTCTTGAAGTTCTTGGGTGATTTAAATAGCTCTTGTTAAAAATAAATAAATAAATAGCTCTTGTTTTCTAATACATCTGTTTAAGGCTATATATTTCCCTTTGAGTACCATTTTGGATCTGCTGCACAGTCATGCTATTTAACTTCATGTATATTGCTTGAATTTTTTTTTACAAGTCGGCTAAATCACTCTATTACTTATGTTATTAGAATTTTTCAATATATGCCCCAAAACTACTGAGTGTAAAATTTATTTTTGAGAAGGCCATGAAGATGATGATGAAAGATACTTTATTTGGGGAAAGTTTCAGAGCCCAGGGGTATTTTGTTTTGTAAATTATTTTTATTAATTACAGAAGAGACAAGCATATTTACCTGCTGGTGACAGAGCTGAGTTTATGCCAAGAATGCAAAAGAGTTTAACACTAGAAGATCAGTCATTATAATTGGTTGCATATAACAGTCAAGGATTGTCCAGGAAAATAGAAACCACCGTAAATATTTAACATGGAGGGAACTTAATGCATGGGGTTGGTTTCAAAAGTGGTAGGTAGCCAAGCAGGAGAGAATTGGGAAACCCAATTATTAGCAACATGAGGAAATCAGTCACCTCTGGGATGAAATGGCAAAGAAAGGAGATCGTGTTACTGGAACCTGGGTGTTGGATCCAGAGCCACGATGGGTCAACCTCATGGTTGAATGGCTGGAGCCATGGAGAATATGGAACTATTGAAGGACAAGTCACCTGATGCAGAGGAAGGAGAAAAACCTTTGATTGCTCTGTCTTCCAAGATTCTAATCTCTTACTGGTGTTTCTGGTTAGCTGAACCAAAATGGCAGCCAACTGTTGGTAAGTTTGATTGCAGCCTGCTGGAGTCGGCCCCTGGATAACCTAGAACAGGGCAAGGAGGAATGAGGGATGGATCTGGGAATGCATAAGCTCAGGATTGCCTTATTACAATAACAGATTGAGTGAGAAAAATCAGAGCTACATCGATACAGAAAAGTATCTACTAAAAATCAACATCCAGTCATGGTAAAAAGAAGTGTTAGTCCAAAGTATTCAACTGGGGTAATGAGTTTTGGGGAGGAAGACCAGAGAGACAAAGTGCCATTCTTATCATATCATATCAAGGGTACACTCTATCAACATGATTTATAACCATTGTTATTTACCTTGTTCACCTAGCTGAAGTATTGTTTGTCAGGTTTTCTCCTCTCTTGAGCTCAGATGCAGAAATAAGGAAGAGAGGAAGCTCACTCAGATCATTTCCTAAATAACCAGCCCAGAAATCACAGCTAACTGTGGCTAACTTGTCACACAGATTAAAACCCCCAAAAAATATTCAGCCCTATTTCCTGCAGTGAAACAGAAGTCTTCCAACATGGAAAACAATAAATGGGATCATGGTGTAAATTGAGAACATGGTGGGGTTTCTGTCCAACTTAGAGGGACCCTGAATATCAGAGGAAGGGGTGTGGAACTTATTTTACATGCTAAGTCGCTTCAGTCGTGTCAGACTCTTTGCGACCCTATGGACTGTAGTCCTCCAGGCTCCTCTGTCCATGGGATTCTCCAGGCAGGAATACTGGAGTGGGTTGCCATTTCCTTCTCCAGGAGATCTTCCTAACCCAGGGATCAAACCTGCATCTCTTATGTCTCTGGCATTGGCAGGCAGATTCATTTCCACTGGCGCCACCTGGGAAGCTTTTATGGGTGGTAGAAAATTAAGCAGCAGGGTGACATGATTACACCTGGGCTCCTCTCATCCTCCTCAGTTCCTTTTGGATCTGTGATTTGGATCTGTTTTCTTATATACTATCCTCACTGGATATGAGGAAGGCTTAAATGTTCTCAGTTTGCGATGTACTTATGAATACCTCAAAAGAAAAGCACCATTTAAACTCCCACCTAAGAACAATCCTTTGCTTATTTTGAGATCAAGGTGTTTCAATAAGACGCACTTTCAGTTCACCTGTGTTCTCTTTATTCTTTCAGGTCAAACTCCATCCAGTGACTGCTCGACATCATGGCCCCAAACCCAAGAAAGCATGAAGTCTTGATGAGGAGCTGAAAACACCAGATGAGCATCCTCATTGTGTATTATGGACTCCCTAATCTATGGTCATGTGAACCACTACATTTCCACCTGAATTTTGGTCTTAGGCCTATTTTTGTGCTTAAGTATCTATCACCTTACTGTCTTGACCTCTCTGTTGCTAGAAGGGTGGATTTGCTCACCAAACACAGTCTCAGGTCCTTTTGACTTAAGCAAAAGTGAAACAGAATTACTAAACACTTGTTTCATACACTCACTTTTCTGTAATAATGACAGGAAGGCCAGGCCTGGAATTCGGACTGTGTGGGCACTTGTTTCTTTTGTACTGACTAACACATACACTCTCAGGGAAGGGCCAGAATGTTTATCCTGTTAGAAGAGTCAAAGGTCTCTGTGTCTTGAATGTGCCAGAGGATATTTTAGGAAAGGACTGGGTTTTGTACTTCTGGAAGTCATCAGAATATTGTACTCCTCCAAACCTAAATTACCTTCCTATTGCACCTGGTTGGTCATTTCCTCCTAAATGGCACTTCAGTTCTCCCAGCACTTGGAGGACATGGGCTCAGCTTGTCATTCTGTGATGACCTCTTTCTTGCCATCATTTTGTTCTTTCACAGCAGTGATCAGACTTTCATGAAAAATGGGATTTTTTAAAGCTACCCATGGGCTAAACTGGTTCTGTCTCTGTTGGCTGTGTAAGTGTCAGGCACCTCTCCTACAGATGTTTGCAGAAGTGTACTTGTATCACTGCTCCTGTTTATGTTTATGGTCATGTTGACCTGTTACATGTATTGGGGGCCAAATAGAGCTGATCCAACCAGATTGCAGGAGCTGTGAATAAGACATTATTTAGCGAACACTTTCTGATCTCCCACTGAGTGCCAAGGCCCATAGTGGACACCAGGACCACAGAGCATGATAAGTAACTCTTACCCAGAGGAGCTCACAATGTTGATAGCTTAGTTGCTACAAACTTTGACTATTTTTCAGAGTTCTGATAAAGTTGGTTCCAATGATTTCTGCTTGAGTTTTTTTGTTTTCTGAGGTTCTAAAGATTTTCTTTTTAGAAAATTTTAAAATGTGATATCCATTCTCTAATAGTTGTAGATACAGGTTATGCATTCCATCAGGGGTGAGTTGGGCAGTTTCTGGATTTTGAGGAATTGTACAATTCCATTTAAGTTCTTCAATTTATGTACTGTACATAGATTTGTTCTCAGTGTTTCCTTTTTATCTTTCCAATATCTTTAGGACTTGTAGAATTGTAGTGATAGTCAATATTTCCTTCTGATATTAGCCATTTGTCATCTCTTTTTTGATTTTATCTGGTGAGAGCTTTATCAATTTTGTTGATCTTTTCAATGAACCAGTTTTCTTCCCGTGATTTTTTCTCTTTATTTTTGATTTCAATTTTTTCTCTTCTGTTTTTGGTTTGTTTGTTTTCATATTGCTTTGGGTAAAGTTTTCTCTTCTTTTCCTAAGTTAAGGTTGAGGAATAGATTATTGCTTGAGGTCTTTCTTCTTTCTTAATCTAAACATTCAATGCTATAATTTTCCCTCTTAACACTGATTTAACTGCATCCCATAAATTGTAATACGTTGCCCTTTACTTTTAATTCATTCCAGTGCAGTTTCTACTTCCTTGAGAATCTCTTTTTTACTTATGGATGGTAGTTTAATTTCCAAGTATTTTGAGATTTTTCTTCTCCTTCCATATTGTTTGATTCTTTTCTTGTCAGAAAACATACTCTGCATCATATAAATTTTTAAAATTTGTTTTGATGATATAGGATGCTATCTTGGTGAATGTTTCCCATATGGTTGAAATAAATGTGCGTTTTGCTGTGGTTGATCCAGTGATATTTAGATCTATATTGTTTGTGAATCATGCAGCACCCAGCCTGCCCCTTGAGCAATGGTTCAGTTCACCACAATTTTGGTATTCTGTCTCTGGTGAGATTCCTGTATGCACAGCTCAGGTCAAACTCAAGAGTTCCTACAACTTGCTGGAATCCCTTGCTCATACTTGCTCTTCTCCACTATCTGCCCTCAGTCTTTGGCTACCAGAAGACTCTCCTTCTGGTCTTCTCACTGAGAGTGGAGGGGTTATTTAGTTTGCTAACTCTATTGTATACTTCCCTTCAATAGATTCACCTAGATGACCAAGTGGTCAGATAATACAAAAATAGCACAACAGTCACTTCTCACAGAAGTTTTTCTTTACAGAGAAAAATACCGCCCTCCCTCAAAGTTTTAGGTGTCTGCCATGCTGTTATTGAGTCTTTTACAGCAGGGTTAAAGATCTGGGCCTGGGGCTTTTGCTTCTACCTGTGTTATAAATCCCTCAGTATATTCATGCTATTTTGCTTTTCACCAGTGATCAGCAAACATCCCCGGTAAATGGCTAAATTGTAAATATTTTTGACTTTGTAGGCCATATTTTCTCTGAGATAGATAGATTGTGTATTTTATTTTTGTATTATATTCATAATAATTTTGTGTTTAATGTTTATAATTATAAATGTATAAACGTATAAACATTTAATGTTTATAATTAGTTAATTGTTCAATTTACTTAATACATGCAAATCCACCTGACTGACATTTACATGCTCCTCTTAAGATTAATGTGACATTTTGTTTGAAAAATCTGCCATAGAGGAGGCACTTAAATATCTGGAGGATATCAAGGCAAATCTGGCCTTCTCAGAAACTCTTCCACGAAATGAGGAAGCTAGTCATAACAAATGATAATGACCACTCTTAATTGAGCGCCTACTGTGGATCACTCTATGGGAGAGACTACAAGTGCTTGTCCGTATCTTGTCTCCCTTTCCTCCATCCCAGACATAGGGCACGCTACATTGCCTGTCCACTTGTAGCTAGGATGGGTGATGTGACTAGACATTGACATCGAGATATGATCAGGAGCATTTTGGTCACGTCTGGAGCCAGTATGCCATTTCTGTGCTTACTCTTTCACTCAGCAAGAAACATGGCAATCCAATGGTAGAATTCCAGAATGGAAACAGTATGGAAACTTGGGCCCTCTGAGATCAGAGTTAGTTTTAGTTGCTCAGTCGTGTCCAACCCTTTAGAGCCCATGGACTGCAGCGCACCAGGACTCCCTGTCCATCACCAAATACCAGAGTTCACTCAAACTCATGTCCATTGAGTTGGTGATGCCATGCAACCATCTCATCCTCTGTTTTCCCCTTCTCCTCCCAATTTCAGTCTTTCCCAGCATCAGGGTCTTTTCAAATGAGTCAGTTCTTCTCATCAGGTGGCCAAAGTATTGGAGTTTTAGATTCAGCATCAGTCCTTCCAATGAATATTCAGGACTGATTTCCTTTAGGATGGACTGGTTGAATCTCCTTGCTGTCCAAGGGACTCTCAAGAGTCTTCTCCAACACCACAGTTCAAAAGCATCAAGTCTTTGGCGCTCAGGTTTCTTTATAGTCCAACTCTCACATCCATACATGACTGCTGGAAAAACCATAGCTTTGACTAGATGGACCTTTGTTGGCAAAGTAATGTCTCTGCTTCATAATAAGCTGACTAGGTTGGTCATAACTTTTCTTCCCAAGAGCAAGTGTCTCTTAATTTCATGGCTACAGTCACCATCTTCAGTGATTTTGGAGCCCACAAAAACAAAGTCTGTCACTGTTTCCACTGTTTCCCCATCTGTTTGCCATGAAGTGATGGGACCAGCTTCCATGATATTAGTTTTCTGAATGTTGAGTTTTAAGCCAACATTTTCACTCTCCTCTTTCACTTTCATCAAGAGGCTCTTTAGTTCTTCTTCACTTTCTGCCATAAGTGTGGTGTCATCTGCATATCTGGGGTTGGGGTACAGTTTTTCAGGGTATGCCAAGGAGGCGGGTTCTAAATGGTGAAAATCGTTTATTTGGACTACATTAAAAGTAATTAGATGTTCAAAAATTTGAGCTTGTTGGGGAATATTTTAGGGAAGGGCTCCTTCTCACACTTCTGTAACCATTCTGTAGCACGCTCCACTCCCAGCCCCGAGCTTAACTTGCCTTCCTATTGTGCCTGATGTGTCATTTCCTCCTAAATGCCACAATGGTTCACCAAGCACTTGAGGGACACTGGCTCAGCTTGTCATTACATGTTTGAAAATCTGCCATATAGGAGGCACTTAAATATCTGGAGGATATCAAGGCAAATCTGGCCTTCTCAGAAATTCTTCCATGAAATGAAGAAGCTAGTTATAACAAATGACTAGGCAAGAGAGAGGAGCTCCCTCTTGCCACTATCTTATTCTTTCACATCATTGATCTGATTTTCCTGGACAGTGGGACGTTTTAAAGTTACCCATGGGCTAAAATGGTTTGTCTATGTTGGCTGTGTAAGTATCAGGCATCTCTCCTACAGATGCTTGCATAAATGAACTCGTGTCATTGCTGCTGTTTGTGTTTATGGTCGTGTTGACATGTATTGGGGGCCAAATAAAGTTGATACGACCAGATCATGTGATCTGTAAGATATTTTCTGATCTTCTACTGAGTGCCAAGGCCCATGGTGGCTGCCAGGACCACAGAGCATGACATGTGAACTCTGACTTGAGCAGCTCATGGTCTCATAGGGGGTCTGGCCGCATACTTTTCACGGGGTTCTCGAGGCAAGAATACTGGAGTGATTGACATATCCTCCTCCAGTGGACCATGTTTTGTCAGAACTCTTCACTGTGACCCATCCGTCTTGGGTGGCCCTGCACGGTATGGCTCACAGCTTCATTGAGTTACACAAACCCCTTTGCCTCGACAAGGCTGTGATACATGAAGGGTACCCTGATGCTGGGAAAGATTGAAGGTAAAAGGAGAAGGAGGCTGCAGAGGATGAGATGGTTAGATAGCATCACCCAACCAATGGGCATGAATTTGAGCAAACTCTGTGAGATAGTGGAGGACAGAGGAGCCTGCAGTCTATGGGGTCGCAAAAAGTTGGACACAACGTAGCAACTGAATAACAATAAATTGTCACATAACAAAGTTCCTTCTTTATGTTCTAGAAGTGCCAAGGCATATAGACAACAAAAATGGATAATTACAAATATGTCAGGAAGCTTCCATAAGCCTCTTGTCCTTCTCCATCAGAGGGCAGACAGACTGAAAACCACAATCACAGAAAACTAACCAATCTGATCACATGGACCACAGCCTTGTCTAATTCAATGAAACTATGAGTCATGCTGTGTAGGGCCACCAAAGACGGACAGGTCATGGTGGAGAGTTCTGACAAAATGTGGTCCCTTGGAGAAGGGAATGGCTAACTATCTCAGTATTCTTGCCTCGAGAACCCCATGAACAGTATGAAAAGGCAAAAACATAGGACACTGAAAGTTGAACTCTCCAGGTCGATAGGTGCCCAATATGCTACTGGAGACCAGTGGAGAACTAACTCCAGAAAGAATGAAGAGACAGAGCCAAAGCAAAAACAACACCCAGCTGTGGATGTGACTGGTGATGGAAGGAAAGTCCAATGCTGTAAAGAGCAATATTGCATAGGAACCTGGATTGTTATGTCCACGAATCAAGGCAAATTGGAAGTGGTCAAACAGGAGATGGCAAGGGTGAACATTGACATTTTAGGAATCAGTGAACTAAAATGGACTGGAATGGGTGAATGTAACTCAGATGACCATTATATCAACTACTGTGGGCAAGCATCCCTTAGAAGAAATGGAATAGCCATCATAGTCAACAGAAGAATCTGAAATTCAGTACTTGGATGCAATCTCAAAAAACGACAGAATGATCTCTGTTTGTTTCCAAGGCAAACCATTCAATATCACAGTAATCCAAGTCTATGCCCCGACCAGTAATGCTGAAGAAGCTGAAGTTGAATGGCTCTAAGAAGACCTACAAGACCTTCTAGAATTAACACCCATAAAATATGTCCTTTTCATTATAGGAGACTGGAATGCAAAAGTAGGAAGTCAGGAAATATCTGGAGCAACGGGAAAGGGGCCCAAGGTCAGGGGCAGCAGCCGAGAGGAGCTACACCATGTCAAAGGTAAGGAGCAGCGGCTGCACTTTGATGGAGCATCCTTGAAGAGATAACCCACGTCCAAGGTAAGAGAAACTGAAGTAAGACGGTAGGCACAGAGAGGGCATCAGAGGGCAGACAGACTGAAACCACAGCCATAGACAACTAGCCAATCTGATCACATGGACCACAGCCTGTCCTACTCAGTGAAACTAAGCCATGCCATGTGGGGACACCCAAGATGGACAGGTCATGGTGGAGAGCTCTGAAAGAACGTGGTCCACTGGAGAAGGGAATGGCAAACCACTTCAGTATTCTTGCCTTGAGAACCCCATGAACAGTATGAAAAGGCAAAAAGATAGGACACTGAAGGATGAACTCCCCAGGTCGGTAGGTGCCCGATATCCTACTGGAGATCAGTGGAGAAATAACTCCAGAAAGAATGAAGGGATGGAGCCAAAGCAAAAACAACACCCATTTCTGGATGGGACTGATGATAGAAGCAAGGTTTGATGTTGGAAAGAGCAATATTGCATAGGAACCTGGATTGTTAGGTCCATGAATCAAGGCAAATTGGAAGTGGTCAAACAGGAGATGACAAGAGTGAACATCCACATTCTAGGAATCAGCGAACTAAGATGGGCTGGAATGGGTGAATTTAACTCAGATGACCATTATATCTACTACTGTGGGCAGGAATCCCTTAGAAGAAATGGAGTAGTCAACAAAAGAGTCCAAAATGCAGTACTTGGATGCAATCTCAAAAACGAAAGAATGATCTCTGTTCGTTTCCAAGGCAAACCATTCAAGATCACGGTAATCCAAGTATTTGCCCCGACCAGTAACACTGAAGAAGCTGAAGTTGAACAGTTCTATGAAGACCTGCAAGGCCTTCTAGAACTAACACCCAAAAAAGATGTCATTTTCATTATAGCGGACTGGAATGCAAAAGTAGGAAGTCAAGAAACACCTGGAGTAACAGGCAAAATTGGCCTTGGAGTACGGAATGACGAAGGGCAAAGGCTAAATTAGAGTTCTGCCAAGAGAATGCAGTGGTCATAGCAAACACCCTCTTCCAACAACACAAGAGAAGACTCTACACACGGACATCACCAGAAGGTCGACGCCGAAATCAGATTGATTATATTCTTTGCAGCCAAAGATGGAGAAGCTCTATATAGTCAGTAAAAACAAGACCAGGAGCTGACTGTGGCTCAGATCATGAACTCCTTATTGCCAAATTCAGACTGAAATTGAAGAAAGTGGAGAAAACCACTAGACCATTCAGGTATGACCTAAGTCAAATCCCTTATGACTACACAGTGGAAGTGACAAACAGATTTAAGGGACTAGATCTGACAGACAGCGTGCCTGAAGAACTAAGGACAGAGGTTTGTGACACTGTACAGCAGACAGGAATCAAGACCATCCCCAAGAAAAGGAAATGCAAAAAACAAAATCCCTGTCTGAGGAGGCCTTACAAATAGCTGTGAAAAGAAGAGAAGCAAAAAGCAAAGGAGAAAAGGAAAGATATTCCCATTTGAATGCAGAGTTCCAAAGAATACCAAGGAGAGATAAGAAAGTCTTCCTCAGTGATCAATGCAAAGAAACAGAGGAAAACAATAGAATGGGAAAGACTAGAGATCTCTTCAAGAAAATGAGAGATGCCAAGGGAATATTTCATGCAAAGATGGGCACAATAAAGGACAGAAATGGTAGGAACCTAACAGAAGCAGAAGATATTAAGAAGAGGTGGCAAGAATACACAGAACTATACAAAAAAGATCCTCATGACCTGGATAATCACGATGGTGTGATCACTGAACTAGAGCCAGATATCCTGAAATGTGAAGTCAAATGGGCCTTAGGAAGCATCACAAGGAACAAAGCTAGTGGAGGTGATGGAATTCCAGTTGAGCTCTTTCAAATCCTGAAAGATGACGCTTGGAAAGCGCTGCACTCAATATGCCAGTAAATTTGGAAAACTCAACAGTGACCACAGGACTGGAAAAGGTCAGTTTTCATTCCAATTCCAAAGAAAGACAGTGCCAAAGAATGGTCAAACTATCACACAATTGCACCCATCTCACATGCTAGTAAAGTAATGCTTAAAATTCTCCAAGCCAGGCTTCAGCAATATGTGAACCGTGAACTTCCAGATGTTCAGCTGGCCTTAGAAAAGGCAGAGGAACCAGAGATCAAATTGCCAACATCTGGTGGATCACTGAAAAAGCAAGAGAGCTCCAGAAAACCATCTCTTTCTGCTTTATTGACTATGCCAAAGCCTTTGACTGTGTGGATCACAATAAACTGTGGAGAATTCTGAAAGAGATGGAAATACCAGACCATCTGACCTGCATCTTGAGAAACCTGTATGCAGGTCAGGAAGAAACATAACTGGACATGGAAAAACAGACTGGTTCCAAATAGGAAAAGGAGTATGTCAAGGCTGTATATTGTCACCCTGCTTATGTAACTTATATGCAGAGTACATCATGAGAAATGCTGGGCTGGAGGAAGCACAGTCTGGAATCAAGATTGCCGGGAGAAATATCAATAACCTCAGATATGCAGATGACACCACACTTATGGCAGAAAGTGAAGAAGAAGTAAAGAGCCTCTTGATGAAGGTGAAAGAGGAGAGTGAAAAAGTTGGCTTAAAGCTCAACACTCAGAAAACTAAGATCATGGCATCCGGTCCCATCACTTCATGGCAACAGATGGGAAAACAGTGGAAACAGTGGCTAACTTTATTTTTCTGGGCTCCAAAATCACTGCAGATGGTGATTGAAGCCATGCAATTAAAAGACGCTTACTCCTTGAAGGAAAGTTATGACCAACCTTAACAGCATATTGAAAAGCAGAGACATTACTTTGTCAACAAAGGTCCATCTAGTCAAGAATATGATTTTTCCAGTGGTCATGTATGGATGTGAGTTGGACTATAAAGAAACCTGAGTGCCGAAGAATTGATGCTTTTGAACTGTGGTGTTGGAGAAGACTCTTGAGAGTCCCTTGGACTGCAAGGAGATCCAACCAGTCCATCCTAAAGGAAATCAGTCCTGAATATTCATTGGAAGGACTGATGGTGAAGATGAAACTCCAATACTTTGGCCACCTGATGCGAAGAGGTGACTCATTTGAAAAGACCCTGATGCTGGGAGGGATTGGGGGCAGGAGGAGAAGGGGACGACAGAGGATGAGATGATTCGATGCCATCACTGACTCAATGGACGTGGGTTTGGGTGAGCTCCAGGAGTTGGTGCTGGACAGGGAGGCCTGGCGTGCTGCAGTTCATGGGGTCGCAAAGAGCTGGACACAACCGAGTGACTGAACTGAACTGAACTGAACTGAATGGGAAAATTTGGCCTTGGAGTACAGAATGAAGCAGTGCAAAGGCTAACAGAGTTTTGCCTAGAGAACACACTGGTCATAGCAAATACCCTCTTCCAACAACACAAGTGAAGTCTCTCCATATAGACATCACTGCATGGTCAAAACCAAAATCAGATTGATTATATTTTTGCAGCCAAAGATGGAGAATCTCTATACAGTCAGCAAAAACAAGACTGGGAGCTGACTGTGGCTCAGATCATGAACTCGTTATTGCCAAGTCCAGACTTAAACTGAAGAAAGTAGGCAAAACCACTAAACCATTCAGGTATGACCTAAGTCAAATCCCTTATGACTACACAGTAGAAGTGACAAACAGACTCAAGGGATTAGATCTGATAGACAGAGTGCCTGAAGAACTATGGATGGAGGTTCATGAAATTGTACAGGAGGCAGTGATCAAGAGCATCCCCAAGAAAAAAAATGCAAAATGGCAAAATGATTGTTGGAGGAGGCCTTACAAACAGCTATGAAAAGAAGAGAAGCAAAAGGCAATGGAGAAAAAGAAAGATATACCCATTTGAATGCAGAGTTCCAAAGAATAGCAAGGACAGATAAGAAAGCCTTCCTCAGTGATCAGTGCAAAGCAATAGAGGAAAACAATAGAATGGGAAAGACTAAAGATCTCTTGAAGAAAGTTAGAGATACCAAGGGAACTTTTCATGCAGATATGGGCACAATAAAGGACAGAAATGGTAGGGACCTAACAGAAGTATAAGGTATTAAGTACAGGTGGCAAGAATACACAGAAGAATATACAAAAAAGATCTTCATGACCTGGATAATCATGATGGTGTGACCACTAACCTAGAGCCAGACATCCTGGAATGCAAAGTCAAGAGGGCCTTAGGAAGCATCACTATGAACAAAAGCTAATGAAAGTGATGGAATTCCAGTTGAACTATTTCAAATCCGAAAAGATGATGCTGTGAAAATGTTGCACTCAATATGTCAGCAAATGTGGAAAACTCAGCAGTGACCACAGGACTGGAAAAGGTCAGTTTTCATTCCAAACCCAAAGAAATGTAATGCCAAGGAATGCTCAAACTACTGCACAATTGTACTCATCTCACACGCTAGGAAAGTAATGCTCAAAATTATCCAGGCTAGCCTTCGACAGCACATGAACCATGAACTTCCAGATGTTTAAGCTGGATTTAGAAATGACAGAAAACCAGACATCAAATTGCCAACATCCGGTGGATCACCAAAAAAGCAAGAGTGTTCCAGAAAAAAAAAACATCTACTTCTGGTTTATTGACTATGCCAAAGCCTTTGACTGTGTGGGCCACAACAAACTGTGGAAAATTCTTAGAGAGATGGGAATAACAGACCACCTGACTTGCAGGTCAAGAAGCAACCGTTAGAACTGGAGATGGAACAGCAGACTTTCCAAATCAGGAAAGGAGTATGTCAAGGCTGTATATTGCCACCCTGTTTATTTAACTTATATGCAGAGTACATGATGAGAAATGCTGGACTGGATGAAGCACAAGCTGGAATCAAGTTTGCTGGGAGAAATATCAATAACCTCAGATATGCAGATGACACCACACTTATGGCAGAGAGTGAAGAAGAACTAAAGAGCCTCTTGATGAAGGTGAAAGAGGAGAGTGAAAAAGCTGGCCTAAAATTCAACATTTAGAAAACTAAGATCATGGCATCTGGTCCCATCACTTCATGGCAAACAGATGGGGAAACAGTGGAAACAGTGACAGACTTTGTTTTTGTGGGCTCCAAAATCATTGAAGATGTTGACTGCAGCCACGGAAATAAAAGATGCTTGCTCCTGGGAAGAAAAGCTATGACCAACCTAGACAGCTTATTATGAAGCAGAGACATTACTTTGCCAACAAAGGTCCATCTAGTCAAGGCTATGGTTTTTCCAGCAGTCATGTATGGATGTGAGAGTTGGACTATAAAGAAAGTTGAGCATTGAAGAATTTATTCTTTTGAACTGTGGTGTTGGAGAAGACTCTTGAGAGTTCCTTGGACTGCAGGAAGATCCAACCAGTGCATCCTAAAGGAAATCAGTCCTGAATATTCATTGGAAGGACTGATGCTGAATCTAAAACTCCAATACTTTGGCCACCTGATGCGAAGAGCTGACTCATTTGAAAAGATCCTAATGCTGGGAAAGATTGAAATTGGGAGGAGAAGGGGACAATAGAGGATGAGATAGTTGCATGGCATCACCAACTCAATGGACATGAGTTATAGGAAACTCCAGAGATGGTGATGGACAGGGAGGCCTGGTGTGCTGCAGTCCATGGGGTCGCAAAGAGTCGGACACAACTGAGCCACTGAACTGAACTGAACAAACACTTTTGTTTTTGAGTGAGAATGTTTAGCCTGACAGGTTTAAAGGAGTTGGCTAAGTACATGGTTATGAGCAGGGGCTCTGATTCCAGCCAGCCTGGATTTCAATCTTGACTGTGCCACTTGCTGGCTGTGTGATCTTGTGTAAGCGTTCAACCTCTCTGTGCCTCAGTTCCCTCATCTGTAAACCATGGATAGCGATAGTACCTAACTCATGGCTCAGTTATGAGGACAAAACCAGGTAATATTTATAAACCACGTTCAACAGCACCTGGTACATATTAAATGCCAAGTGAGGGCTTATTAAATCAACAAATTCTGACCTCACCAGACACTGCTGTGTAGCCTCAGGATTCTGTCATTTGGCTCAGTAAATGGAACTGGGAAAGTCTGTAAAACAGGGCTAAAACTTGTGCTCCACTGAGCTGTGATGAACTTGAAACACTTAGCCTCCTGAAAAGCATGCTGTATGGTTATCCTTCTCCTTGACAGAGGCCTGGAAGCCCTCGGATCCTCCCATGCTCTAGAGTGTGCTATTGCACCTCTCGAATGTTCATAGTGTTTCTGCAACCACCCAGTGGTCAATTCTGGTGAAGTCCCTTAACATCTTGAATGTAGTCCATGACTACAGCAGCTTACTGTGGGATGCATAAAATACATCATAATAACAATGGTAACTGCTTACCAGTACACTACAGGTTATACAGTGGATCACGGAGATGATCTCATTTGCTAAAACAAGCAATGGGGCGCAATAGGCTTGAGATTCTGGCCTTTGAATGAGCCCGAGCCAAATAAATACTTTGGGAGCTCTATTCCTGGAGGGGGTTTTTTTTGTTGTTTTTTTTTTTTTTGAGTTTTTGACAGAACACATGGATGGCCTCCCTTCCCATGACTTAAGCCTCCAATAGCTAAACTGCAGGGTATAACTTGCATTTCACTCTCTCAGTCACCTCTGCTGCCATTTCAGATCACAGAGGTCACAGTAATAATTTGAAACCAGATGTTTGCTATTCCTTAGCCTCTTCTCATTTAGATAAGTAAGTATTAATAGATCAACATCCTGACATGTGCTGCTCATCCACAAACACTCATTTATGCCTTTTCCACCACCCTCTCATGGGCATGTGCTTTTCTTGCCCATAAAACACATCCTGCTGTTACAGCAGAGGTAACTGGGAGCCTTGGCCCAAGTGGAAAATTCATATCAACAGGAATACTTATTATTTGCGATCACCTTCTAATTAGTTCCATCATTTCCGTACTCTTCTGAGCCCAGCTCTGGATATTCCCATATGTCTGCTTCCCTGGTACTTGAAGATGCAGTTTGCTTTCCAGCACTGGCAGTCAGTAGCCCAGGGTAGACAAAATAACCCAGCAAAGAGAGCTCCCTACAGGGAAGGAGTGCCAGTGAGAAGAGCCAGACAGGCAGCCCACGATGCTCTCAGAAAAACAGCTGTTGCAGGGACCAATTCTGTCCCTATAAGGACAGACCCCAAACAAGTTGCTTTAAAATTATTTGTGAAAACATTAAAACTGTCATTACTCAAAATTGCCCAGCATCTCAAGAAACTTTGCAGGCCACACCTAGGGGCTTAATTCTTGAATCATGTCAAGAGCTGCCACACTTCCAGGCACGTTGGAGTTAGCCAATCAACTGTGACCCAATTTCCTGAGAGAAAATTGGCTGTGTGGAGGAAATGAAGGAATCAAGGGCATGCTAGTGGGTTTGTCCACACTTGTGTTTTCACTTATAATGAAAACTGCTCCTTCCATCTTCCCTGCCACCATTGCTTTTACGTATATGATGTTGAACTTGGAAAGGCCCTGAGGGATTGGATCAGGCAGGAAAGGCTAGACTCTTCTGGTCCTCTATGACTGACTCTCTATGACTTTTCTGATCTAATCTTCAGAGAGTCTGCTGCTCACTCCTGATATATGTATATCAATACCAATGTACCAGTTTATACCAATATATTGGTATCTACCAGTGTACCAATTTATACTGATTTAAAGCCAAATGTACAATAATTGATGAATAGATAGAATGTGTATATATGCAAGGCTTCCCTGATAGCTCGGTTGGTCAATGATATGTTATTCAACCATTAAAAAGGAATGAACTAAAATCTTAAGGGGAAAAAAAGAAGGAAGTACGGATACTTGTTCCAACCTGAACCAACCTTTAACTATTTAAATGGGGATGGGTTCCAGAGAATGGCTTTTCTTTCTAGAGATGGATGTGATGGGTAATTTCTAGCTAGTGATTTTCTAGAGGGGGATTCAGATGTTGGGTAGGGTTTGGGAGTAGATGTATATATACACTCACACACACACATACACATGAAAGGTTCTCTCTGGTTGGACTTACTGATAAAACACTTAGAGGAGGGCTATAACATTTTAAAAGGACAAATTCTGGAAGGTATGAAGAAAGTGCAACCCACTGCTTTAGTGATTTGCTTGTCTCTGACAACAGCTGCAACTCACCTACAGCCTCCAATCCATGACAGGGCAGAATTCTCAGCGATCTTGCTGTTAAGGCTGAAGGAACATAGCAAAAGGGCAGGTATTCCAAAGGCCCGTGTGAGGCATCCACTGATTGGTTGTCAGCTGCACTGTCAAGAGTAACATCAGCACCCCAAACATGTGGGTCCCTGGCACCCATCAATTTTGTTAGTTTCCCTGAACAAGCACCAGCAGATGGTAGGTGAGGCCAGCCTTGGATCAACACTCTAGGGTGATAACACTTGTGTGGGGTTGGGGGCTGGAGTTGAAATTCTAAGCTCACTGACCTGCTTCAGGGATTCAAATCTCCTGTTCAATGCTGCAAGACACAAGTTCATTCTCAAGGAGGAATTGGAGGAAAGGAAAACTCCATAATCCATGTCACACCCCAAGGTTTGAACACGCAGTTGTAATTGGTTCAGAGGCTGTTCTTTAAGCTGAGTTAGGAGTGGAGGAGGCTCTGGTTTGCACAGTCAGGCAGGGACGTGTTCGTGTGTACAAGGTGACTTTCACACATATTCTGGTCAATATGCCACGGGCATTGCATAGACCCCATCTGTGGGCACAAACAACATTGCCAACTGAGAACAAAGCCAGTGGCCTCTGCAGAAACCAAAGCTACAAGTGAAGCCTCGAGAGATATAACTAGGCTACGACTCTCTGAGCTCTTTCTCTGAGCCAGGCCCTTGGTTAGACACCCTGGGTGGTAGGATGAGAGGAAGGAAAATCAAGGCGACAATGTTATTAGGAGCCAGGAACACAGGCTTAGGGAACCTACATTCCCCAGAGCCACTGACATGTGAATGACGTCACTGGCCTCTTACTGGATCAGCTTTGTGTCTCCTGTCCTTTTCCCACTCAAGCCAGTACCTGAGCCTCCACACTCATCCAGTCACCAAGGTCCACCAGTTCTAAGTCAGAGATGTCTCAACCCCGCTTTCTCCTATGGCCACGGGCTGAATTCAGGCCCTCATGCTTTCTGATCTTCTAACTGCTCTCTACTCCCAGGACCTCAAATCTGTCCTCCACACTGCTGATGAGGAACTATCTAGAAGCACTGACAGGACCACTGAGAAAGGCTCTGGGCTTTCTGTAGGTAAGGGGAGGAAGTCTCCAGTTCAAAACAGCTGACATCAACATCATTGGACAGCCACTCTGGCGCTCTACCCCGCTGCCTAAGGGGCAAAGCAAGGCACGGAGCTGGCTGCCACTTCCGGGGGAAGTGGGCAGTGAAGAAGTGGGCCACACCAAAATGTGGATCTTGAGCCTCCTCTGCCCTCTATGCAAATGCCCAGTGCTGACTCTTAAAAATAGTCTTTGCACTTCATGTAGCACCTTTCTTCAGAGGATTTCACAAAAGAAGTTCAAAGCAATCTGCTCACAGACTTGGGTGGCAGGTGTCCCTTCCCTGGCAGTGTCTGAGTATAGAAGGAGAAGACAAGGGAGCAGGGCCTTGCCACTTCCTTGGGAGACTTTCTTCTGCTTTTGAATTCCTTCCTGGTCCTCTGAAATCCAAAGTAAAATCCCATTTAATATAAAGAATATAAACACATCGCACTGTGTGTCTGAGTGAGAGACAGAGAAGGCGGGGAGCAAGTAAAGGCAGGAAACAGAAGAACTGAATGGTTAACAGTGTCACCTCCTCTGGGAAGGAGGATGGGGGCAGGCTGTGTGGACTGATTGCTCCTTTCATTTCTGGGCTGTATGATTTTGCTTTTTTTGCAAGAAAGTATATTTATTGCTCGGGTAATATAAAAAAAATCTCTTTGTAACATAAAGTATCATGAATATTGGTGAAAAAAAGTAATGAAGCATTTTGGTGGGAAAGTCAAGCAGTACCATGCACATCTCGACTCTGTGGGAGAAGGCGAGGGTGGGATGATCTGAGAGAATAGCATTGAAACATGTATATTATCAAGTGTCAAACAGATCTCCAGTCCAGGTTTGATGCATGAGACAAGTGCTCAGGGCTGGTGTGCTGGGATGACCCAGAGGGATGGAATGGGGAGGTAGGTGGGAGGGGGATTGAGGATGTGGAACACATGTATACCCCTGGCTGATTCATGTCAATGTATGAAAAACCACTACAATATTGTAAAGTGATTAGCCTCCAATTAAAATAAATAAATGAAAAAAATAATTTAATAAAATATTAAACAAGTACTGAACATTTATATTGAATATAAATATAAATGAATATTTTCCTTGCTTCTTAAAAACAAGCTTTAGATGCTGTTTTTCTTGGACTTAAAGACATGGGAAGGAAAACATTTTTAGTATTAGGTTATCAATAGAAGGTACTCATATCTTGCTTGTAGTGGAGGTTATACAGCTTACTGTATTTGTCAAAACTTAGCACTGTACACTGAAAATAGAAAATTTTACTCCATGTAACTTATGCCCCCCAAATAAGTAAAATACTAGGTTATCATTAGAGGGTGGTTGGCTATCCACAAGTAACTACCACCACTAATTGCAGATTTTCTGCATGTAAGACTGTTTATCAGCTTAAATACAGTATTTCATGTAATAACCTCAATATGCCTGACACCAGCATTAATTTCCATTTACAGATAAAAAAATAGATGTGCAGTGTAGCTCCTGTAGAATTAGGGGGCAGAAAACAGTTACAGACATGCAGAGTTCAGAGCAGTTAAAGTAAAAAGAAACTAGGAATGTTCAGGCCTGCTCACTGTGCTCTTTATCTTATTTGTTCTCAGGAAAGGGATAGAGAAAAACTCATTTTTCTTTTTTTCCTTTTCATTGCAACACATGCCCACCTGTCAGTTTATCTCCTCCTTATTGATGGATGAGGGAACTTGCTGTCATTCTTGTCTGGCTGAGGAACGAAGTTCAGTTTTCCTCCATGTGACAATCACCAGCTGTTCAGCCCAGGGGCCCATCTATCTCCTACTTCAAATTTTCCTTGAGAGATGAACCTCACAAATCTTTATTGGGGCTCTGAGGGGTAGACTGTCAGTCTTCCGTAACCTCTTTAGTGCTGACACAGGACTCGTAGATGCTACCTAGTTTGGGTTATGGAGCTCTTGCCTAGTTTTAAAAAGGGGCCCTAAGGTGACTTTTCTGGTTATTCCTACATGATCTGTTCGAAGGAGTGGCTGTAATCTCTCTGGGGGGCATGGGTTTTTGCTCCGCATCATCATTTTCTTGATGTAAGTATGTTGTCATCTGGAGGAGACAAAACTTAGCAGATTTTTTGTTTTGTCTTTTTTTTTTTTTTAAGAAAAACAGAGGCCATAGATCAGTAAAAGAGTTATTGTAAATGGGGGTCAATGAAAGAGTAAGAATCAAGTTATATTTGATGACAATTTTGGTTCTGGTCCAGGTAGGGACAGTGCTTGGGTCATCCTGTTCAAAGGAATGGAGCTATTTGGACTCAGAAGTACTTGGAGGAATGGCAACCTGGACCTTAGCAGACAAGATAGAAAAAGCTAAGCCTGAAATTAAGCCTGAATCCTAATTTAGATTTAACACTTGTAGCCAGGTAGCCTGGCTCGTTGTCTGTTGTTGTTCAGCCATGTCCAGCTCCTTCTGATCCCATGAACTGCAGCACACCAGATTTCCGTGTCCTTCACTATCTCCCAAAGTTTGCTCAAACTCATGTCCATTGAGATGGTGATGCCATCCAACCATCTCATTCTCTGTCATTGAAGGAGTCTTTTGAGCCTAGAAAAGAGAACAACAGTCTCAAAGGTCCCTTGCTGAACCATCTAACTTCGGAGAAACAAAACAGAACTTTAGTTCCACCCTGATGCTACAGGCCGGTTGCATCTATCTGGGACTTATCAACCCCTATCCAGAAACCTTCCACCCCCTACACTTGCCCAGAAGACTTATCACCCCCTGCCCAACTACAAATGTCATCTCAACAAAAGAATACTCAAAATATCCCGCCTGATTAACGTTTCCCTTATCGCTTCCACAAACCTTCCTATAAGTATGAAGCTTCCCTGATCCCTCTTGGCACTCAACCTGGTCGTTAGGCTGAGTGTTGTCCTTCCTTGCCTGAATAAAGGTAACCTACTTCTGTTGAGGTCGTCTTTCATTTTCTGCCTCGCCCGAACTGTACCTTACAGTCATCCCCTTCTCCTCCTGCCTTCAATCTTTCCCAGCTTCAGGGGCTTTTCTACTGAGTTGGCTCTTTGCATCAGGTAGCCAACGTATTGGAGCTTCAGCTTCATTTAGTTGTCTAGGTTTATCTAAGTAGACTTTAACATTTCATGTGGCTATTGGTCATTACATATGTTTTTTTTTCCGCCAACATATGGTCCAGAGAAATTTCACTGTCTAAACATACAACAGTTACAACAGAAGACTTTTAAAAATATGATTGCTGCTGAATGGCTGATGGCATTCTAAGTCTGGCACAGCTCAGAAGACTCACGTTCTTAACAATACAAGGACTTGTCTGAAATCACACCATAGCATCACCTAGGTATTTCCATAGCTGCTTTATTTTGTTTGTGCCAGAAGTCCTCTTGGAGGAGGTCGCCATTAACCCCACTATAGGGCTGCCAGGCGGGCGATCCACAAACTGGAGAGCAATTACACCGAAGAAGTTCTGGCACTCCTGAGAAAGCTCTAAGCCCCACAATAGACTTCCCAACTTGGGAATCTGACAAAGGGATTGAGAATCTCCAGGGAAACTGACTTTGAAGGTCAGTGAGATCTGATTACAGAACTTCCACAGGACTGGGGAAACAGAGACACTCAGAGGACAGAATCAAAACCTTGTGTGCACCAGGACCCAGGAGAAAGGAGCAGTGGTCCCACAAGAGACTGAGCCAGACTTGCCTGTGAGTGTTCCGGAGTCTCCGGTGGAGGCCTGGGTCAACAGTGACATGCCGTGGGGTTAGCGTCACTGACAGCAGCAGTCCTGGGAGGCACAGCATGCTGGCACAAGTCCTCTTGAAGGAGGTTGCCATTATCCCAATCATAATTCGGTCCCAGGTCAAAATACAGGGCAGGAACACAGCCCCACTCATCAGCAGAAAATTGGATTAAAGATTTACTGAGCATGTCCTTGCCCACCAGAGCAAGACCCAGTTTTCCCCATGGCCAGTCCCATCCACCGGGAAGCTTGCACACGCCTCTTATCCTCATCCATCAGAGGGCAGAGAGAATGAAAACCACAATCGTGCAAAACTAAGCTAACTGATCACATGGATCACAGCTTTGTGTGACTTAATGAAACTATGAGCCATGCCATGTAGTGTCACCCAAGATGAATGAGTCATGGTGGAGAGTTCTGACAAAATGCAGTCCACTGGAGAAGGGAATGGAAAATCACTTCAGCATTCATGCCCTGAGAACCCCATGAACAGTGAAAAGGCAAAAAGGTATGACACTGAAAGATGAACTCCCCATGCTGGTAGGTGCCCAATATGCTTCTGGAAAAGCGTGGACAATTAGCTTCAGAAAAAATGAAGAGGCTGAGCCAAAGCAGAAACACTGGGCAGTGTGGCTGTGTCTGGTGGTGAAAGTAAAGTTTGATGCTGTAATATAATTGTATAGGAATAATATTGTATAGGAACCTGGAATGTTAAGTCCATGAATCAAGGTAAATTGGAAGTGGTCAAACAGGAGATGTCTAAAGTGAACATCAACATTTTATGTATCAGTGAATTAAACTGGATGGGAATGGGCGAACTTAGTTCAGATGACCATGATATCTATTACAGTGGGCAAGTATCTCTTAGAAGAAGTGGAGTAGCCTTTGTAGGTACCATTAGAGTCTGAAATGCAGTACTTGGGTGCAATCTCAAAAGTGACTTACTGATCTAGGTTCATTTCCAAGGTAAACCATTTGCTATCACAGTAATCCAAGTCTGTGCCCCAGCCACAGATGCCAAAGAAGCCGGAGTTGAACAGTTCTATGAAGACCTACAAGACCTTCTAGAAAAAAGTGAAAGTGAAGTTGCTCAGTTGTGTCTGACTCTTTGCGACCTCATGGACTGTAGCCTACCAGGCTCTTTCATCCATGGGATTTTCCAGGCAAGAATACTGGAGTGGGTTGCCATTTCCTTCTCCAGGAGATCGTCCCGACCCAGGGATTGAACCCGGGTCTCCTGCATTGTAGGCAGACGCTTTACCCTCTGAGCCACCAGGGAAGTCTAGAACTAACACCCAAAAAAAGATGTCCTTTTCATCATAGGGAATTGGAATGCAAAAGTAGGAAGTCAAGAGATACCTGGAGTAACAGGCAAGTTTGGCCTTGGAATCTAAAATGAAGCAAGGGGGAGGAGCCAAGATGGTGGAGGAATAGGACAGGGAGACCGCTTTCTCCCCTACAAATTCATCGAAAGAACAATTGAATGCTGATCAAACTTCACAAAACAACTTCTGATCGCTAGCAGGCGCCCAGAAAAGCAGCCCATTGTCTTCGAAAGGAGGTAGGACAAAACATCAAAGATAAAAAGAGAGACAAATGAGCTAGGGACGGAGACCTGTCCAGGGAAGGGAGTCTTAATAGAGGAAGTTTCCAAACACCAGGAAACCCTTGCACTGGCGGGTCTGGGGGAAGTTTTCGAATCTTGGAAGGCAACCTAACTGGGAGGAAAAATAAATAAAACCCACAGATTACGTGCCTAAAAGCAACTCCCAGCAGAAAAGTACCCCAGACGCCCGCATCCGCCACCAGTAAGTGGGGGCGGAAGAGAGAGGAGCGGGTGGCATTGCTTAGGGTAAGGACCGGCCCAAAGGCCCTGAGAGCAATCGGAGGGAGCTTTCGTGAGATAGCAACTTAAGCTGTGGGGTAGCAAGAGAAAGAGAGAAAATTAACCGGCCCGAACACACTGCCGGCCGTTCGCAGAACAAAGGGACTGAGCAACTCCAGAGAAGAGCTAGCCGGCGGCTGACCGGCCCATCCCCGCCGGAGGCAGGAGGCAGGGGGGAGGGGAAACGGGCAAACTCGGCCCCAAGGACGGCATCCTCTACCAAACTGCAAACAGGCTCCCAGTTTCTAACCAAAGACTTCCTGAGATCCTGGATGGTTGACATCCGCCAGGAGGGTCGTGGCTAAACACAAGGCGCATGCACCCGACTGGCGCAGGCGGAAACTGAGACTGGGACCGTGGAGGAGAGAAGGCGCACCACACCCGGGGAGAGTGCGCTTGTCAAGCTCCTGGCTGCCTGAGGTGCTCCAGCCGGGGAAGGCACAAAACGCAGGTTCGACCGAGTCCACACTTTTGTGGAATACCCGAAAACTGGAACCGCATGCAACGCAGGGCCCGCTCCATATAGAGCAGCCGGGAGCCTGAGCAGTGTAGACGGGAAAAGCACACACACCCGTGAGTGGGGGCAAACCCAGTGTGGCCAGAACACTGTGAGTACTACCCACACACAGCGATATCTGTCTGCAGCGCCCCTCCCTCCCCGCAGCAGGACTGAACTATCAACCTGAACAAGAGACCACCTCCGCCCACCTGTGTGAGGGTGGAAATTAGACACTGAAGAGACCGCCAAACAGAATCCAAATAAACAAAGGGAACCTCTGCAGAAGGGACCGGTGAAACAGATTAAAATCCCTGTAGGTAACACCGACTACACCAGAAGGGGCCTATAGATATCAAGAAGTGTAAGCTGGAACCAGGAGCTATCTGAAACTGAACTGAACCCACAATCACCGCAACAGCTCCAGAGAAATTCCTAGATATATTTTTACCTTTTTTTTTAATTAAAAAAATTTTTTTTCTTTCTTATCTTTCTTATTTTTTCTCTTTTATTTTCTTTTAAAATTCCCTATTACTCCCCCATTACTCCTTAACTTTCATTTTCATATATTTTTATGATTTTTTTAATTAGAAAAAAAATTTTTTTCTTGTTTTTTCTCTTATTTTCTTTTAAAGTCCTCTATTACTCCTCTACTACTCCTTAATTTTCATTTTCATTTCACTATAACCTTGCCAAAAAAAAAAAAGAGAAGCCCTATTTTTAAACCAAACTTCATATATTTCTAAAATTTTTTGTGTTTTTGTCTTCAATATTGTATTTTTAAGAGTCTAACCTCTACTCTAGATTTTTAATCTTTGTTTTTCAGTATGTGATATAAATTTTGGACATTTAAGAATCCAATATTCAGTTCCCATTTTTATTCAGGAGTGTGTTGATTACTCTCTCCCACTTTTGACTCTCTGTTTTCTACCTCAGAACACCTCTATTTCCTCCTTTCCCCTTCTCTTCCCAATCCAATTCTGTGAATCTTTGTGGGTGTCTGGGCTACAGAGAACACTTTGGGAACAGAGAACTGTGTAGATCTGTCTCTCTCCTCTTGAGTCCCCCTTTTCTCCTCCTGCTCATCTCTATCTCCCTCCTCCCTCTCCTCTTTTTCATGTAACTCTGTGAACCTCTCTGGGTGTCCCTCACGGTGGAGAATCTTTTCACCATTAACCTAGAAGTTTTATTATCAGTGCTGTATAGTTGAAAAAGTCTTGAGACTACTGGCAGACTAAAACTGAAATCCAGAGGCAGGAGACTTAAGCCCAAAACCTAAGAACACCAGAAAACTCCTGACTACACGGAACATTAAGTAATAAGAGACCATCCAAAAGCCTCCATACCTACATTGAAACCAACCACCACCCAAGAGCCAATAAGTTCCAGAGCAAGACATACCACGCAAATTCTCCAGCAACGCAGGAACATAGCCCTCAGCGTCAACATACAGGCTGCCCAAAGTCACACCTAACACATAGACCCATCTCAAAACTCATTACTGGACACTCCATTGCACTCCAGAGAGAAGAAATCCAGTTCCACGCACCAGAACACCAATGCAAGCTTCCCTAACCAAGAAACCTTTACAAGCCCATCGTCCAACCCCACCCACTGGGTGAAACCTCCACAATTAAAAGGAACCACAGACCACCAGAATACAGAAAGCCCACTTCAGACACAGAAACCTAAACAAGATGAAAAGGCAGAAGAAAAGGCAGAGAAATACCCAACAGGTAAAGGAACATGAAACATGCCCACCAAGTCAAACAAAAGAGGAGGAGATAGTGAATCTACCTGAAAAACAATTTAGAATAATGATAATAAAAATGATCCAAAATCTTGAAAACAAAATGGAGTTGCAGATAAATAGCCTGGAGACAAAGATTGAGAAGATGCAAAAAATGTTTAATAAGGACCTAGAAGAAATAAAAAAGAGTCAATTAAAAATGAATAGTGCAATAAATGAGATCAAAAACACTCTGGAGGGAACCAAGAGTAGAATAACGGAGATAAAAGATAGCATCAGTGAGGTAGAAGATAAAGTGGTGGAAATAAATGAAGCAGAGAGTAAAAAAGAAAAAAGAATCAAAAGAAATGAGGACAACCTCAGGGACCTCTGGGACAATGTGAAACACCCCAACATTCGAATCATAGGAGTCTCAGAAGAAGAAGACAAAAAGAAAGGCCATGAGAAAATACTCGAGGAGATAATAGCTGAAAACTTCCCTAAAATGGGGAAGGAAATAGTTACACAGATCCAAGAAACCCAGAGAGTCCCAAACAGGATAAACCCAAGGCAAAACACCCCAAGACACATATTAATCAAATTAACAAAGATCAAACACAAAGAACAAATATTAAAAGCAGCAAGAGGAAACAACAAATAACACACAAAGGGATTCCCATAAGGATAACAGCTGATCTATCAATTGAAACCCTCCAGGCCAGAAGGGAATGGCAGGACATACTTAAAATAATGAAAGAGAATAACCTACAACCTAGATTACTATACCCAGCAAGGATCTCATTCAGATATGAAGGAGAATTCAAAAGCTTTACAGACAAGCAAAAGCTGACAGAATTCAGCACCACCAAACCAGCTCTTCAACAAATGCCAAAGGATCTTCTCTAGACAGGAAACAGAGAAAGGTTGTATAAACATGAACCCAAAACAACAAAGTAAATGGCAACGGGACCATACCTATCAATAATTACCTTAAATGTAAATGGGTTGAATGCCCCAACCAAAAGACAAAGACGGGCTGAATGGATACAAAAACAAGACCCCTATATATGCTGTCAATAAGAGACCCACCTCAAAACAAGGGACACATAGAGACTAAAAGTGAAGGGCTGGAAAAAAATATTTCACGCAAACGGAGACCAAAAGAAAGCAGGAGTCGCAATACTCATATCAGATAAAACAGACTTCAAAATAAAGGCTATGAAAAGAGACAAAGAAGGACACTACATAATGATCAAAGGATCAATCCAAGAAGAAGATATAACAATTATAAATATATATGCACCCAACATAGGAGTACCGCAATATGTAAGGCAAATGCTAACGAGTATGAAAGAGGAAATTATTAGGAACACAGTAATAGTGGGAGACTTTAATACCCCACTCACACCTATGGATAGATCAACTAAACAGAAAATTAACAAGGAAACACAAACTTTAAATGAAACAATGGACCAGCTAGACCTAATTGATATCTATAGGACATTTCACCCCAAAACAATCAACTTCACCTTTTTCTCAAGTGCACACGGAACCTTCTCCAGAATAGATCACACCCTGGGCCATAAATCTAGTCCCGGTAAATTCAAAAAAATTGAAATCAATCCAGTCATCGTTTCTAACCACAGTGCAGTAAGATTAGATCTCAATTACAGGAAAAAAAATTGTTAAAAATTCAACCACATGGAGGCTAAATAACATGCTTCTGAATAACCAACAAATCATAGAAGAAATCAAAAAAGAAATAAAAATATGCATAGAAATGAATGAAAATGAAAACACAACAACCCAAAACCTACGGGACACTGTAAAAGAAGTGCTAAGGAGAAGGTTCATAGCATTACAGGCCTACCTCAAGAAACAAGAAAAAAGTCAAATAAATAACCTAACTCTACACCTAAAGCAACTAGAGAAGGAAGAAATGAAGAACCCCAGGGTTACTGGAAGGAAAGAAATCTTAAATATTAGGGCAGAAATAAATGCAAAAGAAACTAAAGAGACCATAGCAAAAATCAACAAAGCTAAAAGCTGGTTTTTTGAGAAAATAAACAAAATTGACAAACCATTAGCAAGACTCATTAAGAAACAAAGGGAGAAGAACCAAATTAACAAAATTAGAAATGAAAATGGAGAGATCACAACAGACAACACTGAAATACAAAGGATCATAAGAGACTACTACCAGCAGCTCTATGCCAATAAAATGGACAACTTGGATGAAATGGACAAATTCTTAGAAAAGTATAACTTTCCAAAACTGAACCAGAAAGAAATAGAAGATCTTAACAGACCCATCACAAGCAAGGAAATCGAAACTGTAATCAAAAATCTTCCAGCAAACAAAAGCCCAGGACCAGATGGCTTCACAGCTGAATTCTACCAAAAATTTAGAGAAGAGCTAACACCTATCTTACTCAAACTCTTCCAGAAAATTGCAGAGGAAGGTAAACTTCCAAACTCATTCTATGAGGCCACCATCACCCTAATTCCAAAACCAGACAAAGATGCCACAAAAAAAGAAAACTATGGGCCAATATCACTGATGAACATAGATGTAAAAATCCTTAACAAAATTCTAGCAAACAGAATCCAACAACATATTAAAAAGATCATACATCATGACCAAGTGGGCTTTATCCCTGGAATGCAAGGATTCTTTAATATCCGCAAATCAATCAATGTAATACACCACATTAACAAATTGAAAAATAAAAACCATGTGATCATCTCAATAGATGCAGAAAAAGCCTTTGACAAAACTCAACATCCATTTATGATTAAAACTCTGCAGAAAACAGGAATAGAAGGAACATACTTCAACATAATAAAAGCTATATATGACAAACCCACAGCAAACATTACCTTCAATGGTGAAAAATTGAAAGCATTTCCCCTAAAATCAGGAACAAGACAAGGGTGCCCAGTCTCACCACTACTATTCAACATAGGTTTGGAAGTGTTGGCTACAGCAATCAGAGCAGAAAAAGAAGTAAAAGGAATCGAGATAGGAAAAGAAGAACTGAAACTCTCGCTGTTTGCAGATGACATGATCTTCTACATAGAAAAGCCTAAAGACTCTACCAGAAAATTACTAGAGCTACTCAACGAATGTAGTAAAGTTGCAGGATATAAAATTAACACACAGAAATTCCTTGCATTCCTATACACTAACAATGAGAAAACAGAAAGAGAAATTAAGGAAGCAATACCATTCACCATTGCAACAAAAAGTACAAAATAATTAGGAGTATATCTACCTAAAGAAACAAAAGACCTATACATAGAAAACTATAAAACACTGATGAAAGAAATCAAAGAGGACACAAATAGATGGAGAAATACACCATGTTCATGGACTGGAAGAATCAATATTGTCAAAATGGCTATACTGCCCAAAGCAATCTATAGATTCAATGCAATCCCTATCAAGCTACCAACGGTATTCTTCACAGAACTAGAACAAATAATTTCACAATTTGAATGGAAATACAAAAAACCTCGAATAGCCAAAGTAATCCTGCGAAAGAGGAATGGAACTGGAGGAATCAACCTGCCTGACTTCAGGCTATACTACAAAGCCACAGTCATCAAGACAGTATGGTACTGGCACAAAGACAGAAATATAGATCAATGGAACAGAATAGAAAGCCCAGAGATAAATCCACGAACCTATGGACACCTTATCTTTGACAAAGGAGGCAAGGATATACAATGGAAAAAAAGACAACCTCTTTAACAAGTGGTGCTGGGAAAACTGGTCAACCACTTGTAAAAGAATGAAACTAGAACACTTTCTAACACCATACACAAAAATAAACTCAAAATGGATTAAAGATCTAAATATAAGACCGGAAACTATAAAACTCCTAGAGGAGAACATAGGCAAAACACTCTCCGACATAAATCACAGCAAGATCCTCTATGACCCACCTCCCAGAATATTGGAAATAAAAGCAAAACTAAACAAATGGGACCTAATGAAACTTAAAAGCTTTTGCACAACAAAGGAAACTATAAGCAAGGTGAAAAGACAGCCCTCAGATTGGGAGAAAATAATAGCTAACAAAGCAATAGACAAAGGATTCATCTCAAAAATATACAAGCAACTCCTGCAGCTCAATTCCAGAAAAATAAATGACCCAATCAAAAAATGGGCCAAAGAACTAAACAGACAGTTCTCCAAAGAAGACATACAGATGGCTAGCAAACACATGAAAAGATGCTCAACATCACTCATTATTAGAGAAATGCAAATCAAAACCAGAATGAGGTACCATTACATGCCAGTCAGGATGGCTGCTATCCAAAAGTCTACAAGGAATAAATGCTGGAGAGGGTGTGGAGAAAAGGGAACCCTCTTACACTGTTGGTGGGAATGCAAACTAGTACAGCCGCTATGGAGAACAGTGTGGAGATTTCTTAAAAAACTGGAAATAGAACTGCCATATGACCCAGCAATCCCACTTCTGGGCATACACACCAAGGAAATCAGATCTAAATGAGACATGTGCACCCCAATATTCATCACAGCACTGTTTATAATAGCCAGGACACGGAAGCAACCTAGATGCCCATCAGCAGACGAATGGATAAGGAAGCTGTGGTACATATACACCATGGAATATTACTCAGCCATTAAAAAGAATTCATTTGAATCAGTTCTAATGAGATGGATGAAACTGGAGCCCATTATATAGAGAGAAGTAAGCCCGAAAGATAAAGAACAATACAGTATACTAACACAGATATATCGAATTTAGAAAGATGGTAACGATAACCCTATATGCAAAACAGAAAAAGAGACACAGATGTACAGAACAGACTTTCGGACTCTGTGGGAGAAGGCGAGAGTGGGATGTTTCGAGAGAACAGCATCGAAACATGTATATTATCAAGGGTGAAACGGATCTCCAGCCCAGGTTGGATGCATGAGACAGGCGCTCGGGCCTGGTGCACTGGGAAGACCCGGATGGATCGGGTGGAGAGGGAGGTGGGAGGGGGGATCAGGATGCGGAATACGTGTAGATCCATGGCTGATTCATGTAAATGTATGACAAAAACCACTACAATATTGTAAAGTAATTAGCCTCCAACTAATAAAAATAAATGGGAAAAAAAAAGAACAATGAACAGTACACTGTCAAAAATAAACCAACATATAAAGAAACGAAATGCTACTAGTGAGAACTAGAAGAAACAGCAGAAATAGCTTCACAAAGGATTCAACCACATTCTTATTATCAGAATAAAATTATAAAACAATTATGCTTCCTACCTTTACACAAATAAAGGAAAAAGTGGATATTTTCAAAAATTAACAGCATGCTTGAAAAGGACTAGAATGAACAATTAGGCCCAGATAAATAACAACAAAGAAAAATATAATAAAACTAAACATAATAGCCAAAATTTAAAACTCAATGGATGCATTTAAAAGTTGAAGAGAGGGTGCTGGCAACATGGTAGAATAAAAGCTACCTTTATCTGTTCCTTTCAAAGGACAACCGGTAAAACATCTATAACATAACAAAAGTGCCTCCACCCTACACACTAGGATGCTGGAGAATTCCACACATCTGTACATCTAAGAGTGAGCAGACTAGATAGAATATTTAGAAGAGGGGGAAACTGAGGGAGGGAAAGACCAAGGGAAGAGTGACGGTGGTGCCTGTAGTCCTAGCCCTCCAGCTGAGCAGCTGAGACTGCAGCCCCAAAAGACTGGATAGCAGCAGGGGAGGTGGGCACACGACTCCTGCCTCAGAAGCCGCCATGAACACAGAGGCCAAGACAGAGAACCTTACAACACTTCACCCAGCATAGGTGCCTCTCTCTTCTCCCTCCCCCTGCAATGTCAGAGCCTGTAATTCAGGAGATCCTGGATATGAAGTAAGGGACCACCATCCTGGCTACAGCAGAAGGCAAGGCACCGACAATGCTGGACGCACAAGAAGCAATAATGAGTGCCCAGGCTAACACTGCCAACAGAGGTGATGGAGGATGGAGAGTGAAGATTCAAATATAACTACAGGTAGTTCAGGTAAGAGAAATCAAAAGATTGTGCACCACTTACTGGAAAACAGAAGAAAGACCTCTAACTTCTCATCTATTGAGTCTGTTATAATCAACCAAAAAGGTGTTTGCCACTTGAAATTTGTCTGTGGAGAAACAGCTCATTAGGCACCGTGAACCACAGTAACACTGCACGGCTTCTGCTGCTGCTGTTGTTAAGTCGCTTCAGTCGTGTCCGACTCTGTGCGACCCCATAGACGGCAGCCCACCTGGCTCCCCCGTCCCTGGGATTCTCCAGACAAGAACACTGGAGTGGGTTGCCATTTCCTTCTCCAATTCATGAAAGTAAAAAGTGAAAGTGAAGTCACTCAGTTGTGTCCGACTCTTCACGACCCCATGGACTGCAGCCTACCAGGCTCCTCCGTCCTTGGGATTTTCCAGGCAAGAGTACTGGAGTGGGTTGCCATTGCCTTCTCCGAACACTGCACTACAAAATGACAATTCTCCAAAAACTAAATGTAAAGTAATGAAATATTGTGACCTAATTGAAACAGATTCAAAATATTTGTCACGAAGAAACTCCACAAACTACAAGAAAACTCAGAAAGGCAGATTCAATGAGCTCAGGAATAAAATTAATGAGCAGAAGTAATACTTTAACAAAGAGATTTAAACTCTAAAATAGAACTAACTGAAAATTCTAGAGCTGAAGAATTCAATAAATGAAATGAAGAATGAATTACAAAGCAACGGAAATAGAGCAGACTGGATAAAAGACAGAATTGGCAAGCTTGAAGATAGAAATCTAGAAATAATACCAGTAGGAGAGGAATAGAAATAAGATATTTTTTTAAATCAGAAAATTCTACAAGAGCTGACTGACTCTTTTAGGAAGGACAACATTAGGACATTGGGTTTCCCAGAAAAGAGAGAAGGGGACAGAGTTTATTTAAAGAAATAATAGCTGAGAATTTCCCAAGCCTGTGGTAAGAACTGGATATACAAGTCTATGAAGCTAGGAGAACACCTAATTACCTCAATGCAAAAAAAAACTTCTCTAAGACACATCATATTAAAACTGTCAAAAGGGGTTTCCCTGGTGGCTCAGTGGTAAATGATCTGTCTGCCAATGCACGAGACATGGGTTCCATCCCTGATCCAGGAAGATCCTACATGCCAAAGAGCTACTGAGCCCATGCACCACAACTATTGAGACTGTGCTCTAAATCCTGGGAGCCACAACTACTGAAGCCCATGTGCCCAGGCATGCATGCCACAGAGATGAGAAGCCCTTGTACCACAACTAGAGAGCAGTTAATGCTCGTTGCAGCTAGAGAAAGCCAATGCAGCAATGAAAACCCAATAAAGCCATAAAAAATAACAACAAAAAACTGTCAGAAGTGAATCACAAAGAAAAAATGTTAAAGGTAGTTAAGGGAAAAGGATAATAACCTATAATGGAACCTCCATTATACACAGAAAATCCTACACTGCCACCAGAAAACCACCAGGTGTCATTGATGAATTCAGTAAAGTTGCAGTATACAAAATTAATATACAGAAATCTGTTGTTAGTTCTACACACTAATAATGAATTACTCAAAAGAGAAATTAAGAAAATAAGTCCATGTACCACTGCATCAAAAAAGAATAAAAAACCTAGAAATGAACTTATCTAAGGAGGCAAAAGACCTGTACTTGGAAAACTACAAGACACTGATAAAAGGGATTGAAAATGACACAAATAGATGAAAAGATATACCATGTTCATGGGTTAGAATTAACACTGCTAAAATGACCATACTACCCAAGGCAATCTACAGATTCAATGCAATCACTATTAAAATACCAAGGGCCTTTCTCACAGAACTATAGAAAAATAATTTTAAAATTTGTATGGAAATACAAAAGACCCTGAATAGCTAAAATAATCTTGAGAAAGAGAACAGAGTTAAAAGAATAATGTTCTTTGACTTTAGAATATACTACAAAGCTACAAAAACAAATAATAATAAAAATCAAAACTATGACATAGGCACGAAAACAGACAAATAGATCAATTATAGAGGATAGAAAGCACAGAAACAGACCTATGCACTCACAGTCAGTGAATCTATGACAAAGGAGGCAGGAATACACAATGGAGAAAAGAGTTTTTTTCAAAAAGTGGTGCTCAGAAAACTGGACAACTACATGTAAAAGCATGAAATTAGAACATTTTCTCACACCAAATACAAAAATAAACTCAACATGGACTAAAGACCTAATATAAGACTGGAAACCATAAAAACTCCTAAAGGAAAACATAAGCAGAACATGCTAACATAAACCACAGCAGTATTTTTTTATCTGTATGCTAAATCAAGGAGAAGGGGATGACAGAGAACAAGACAGCTCGAAGGCATCACTGAATCAATGGACATGAATTTGAGCAAACTCCAGGAGATAGTGAAGGACAGGGAAGCCTGGCGTGCTGCAGTCCATGGGGTCACAGAGAGTTGGACGTGGCTGAGCAACTGAACAACAAATGCTAAAGCAAAGGAAATAAAAGCAAAAGTAAATATGACCTAATCAGACTTAAAAGTTTTTGCAGAACACGAAGGAAACCAGTGACAAAACAGACACCGTACTAAATGGGAGAAAATATTTGCTAATGGTATGTCTGATAAGGGGTCAAAATTCAAAATATATAAACAGGTCATACAACTCAATGAAAAAAATCAAACAGCCCAATTTAAAAATGGGCAGAAGGCCTGAATAGACATTTTATAAAGAAGACATACAGATGGCCAACAAGCACAGGAAAAGATGCTCAATATCATTAATCATCAGGAAAATTCAAAACCACAATTAGATATCACCTCACACCCATTACAATGGTTATCATCAAAGGGGTAAGAAATAACAAGTCTTGGTGAATATGCCGATATAAGGGAACCCTTATACACTGTAAATGTATATTGGTGTATGTATATTGGGTATATTGGGAATGTAAATTGGTGTAACCACTGTGGAAAACAGTATGGCTGTTTCTCAGAAAAACTAAAAATAGAACTACCATATGACTCATCAACTCCACTTCTGGGTATATATCCGAAAAAAAAAAAAAATGAAAACGTTAATTCAAAAAGATACAAGTACCTCAATGGTTAAACCAGCATTACTTAAAACTGCCAAGACATGGAAGCAACCTAAGTGTCCATCAACAGATGAATGAATGGATAAAGAAGATGTGGTATATGTACAATGGAACACTTTGTTGTTTATTTGCTAAGTTGGGTCTGACTTCTTTTTAACCCAATGGACAGTAGGCTGTTAGGCTCCTCTGTTCATGGGATTTCCCAGGCATGAATATTGGAGTGGTTTGCCATTTCCTTCTCCAAAGGATCTTTCCGACCAAGGAGCTGAACCTGGGTCTCCTGCATTGGCAGGCGGATTCTTAACCACTGATTCTTAACCACTGGGAAACTCTAGATATTTCCTTAGTAAGTAGGTGGTAGTCAATCAATCATATCTGACTCTTTGTGACCCCATGGACTATAGCTCACCAGGCTCCTCTGTTCATGGAATTCTCCAGGCAAGAAGACTGGAGTGGGTAGCCATTCTCTTCTCCACGGGATCATCCCAATCCAGGTATCGAACCTGGGTCTCTTATGTTGAAGGCAGATTCTTTACTATCTGAGCTACCAGGGAAACCCTAGGCATTTCCTTACTATATCTGACTCTTTGTGACCCCATGGACATATCTGACTCTTTGTGACCCCATGTATTAGAACACACCAGGTTCCTCTGCCCATGGAATTCTCCAGGCAAGAATACTAGAGTAGGTAGCCATTTTCTTCTCCAGGGGATCATCCCAATCCAGGATCCAACCTGAGTCTCCTGCATTGCAGGCACAATATTTACCGTCTGAGTCACCAGGGAAGCCCTAGGTATTTCCTTAGACAGCAATAATCCTTCTAGTAGCAGTGAAACAGATGAAAAGTCAATAACCAAGTCAGAGTAGGGGAAAAAGTTACCTGCTTAAACAATGGTGGAAATACATGCTTACACTTACATGGTTCTGACTTACTTTGCTAACCAATGCTCTCCACTGTATTGGCTCCTAAACTAAACTAGGATGTGGCTGAATTTACAAACAGGATTCTTTGAACTCCCAGAGATGATACTTTCACCGATTATTGAATGTTAGGAAACCAGAAAAGAGGAAAATCTAGAAAGGTTCTTAAATTTCAGTCAGCCTTAATAAAAAGTAGCAATCAGGGTTGAGGAAAATATGAAGGATATTCAGGAATTGACATAAAAGTTCCAGTTTAATCACAAACACCTATTTTTTTTTCCTGAGCAAACCTGAAATTTGCATTGTGAAATTAGCCTTTTATTCCAAACGAGTATAAAACTGATATTTCAATGATTTAAAATAAATCATGAATGAGTTCAAAGTTCAGATCCAAAGATCCCAGTGCCTTTCCCAGATTTAATAATATTCAAATAAACATGAAGAATTGTAAGAAAATTGATAATTTTCAGTTGCCTCAACTTTAAATTCCCCCAGAAAGCTCTCTCAAAGGAAATTTAATATCTTTTTTGAAAGTCTTGATGAGAACTATAAGATATCTTAAAATCTGATGAATTAGGTTGAGAGGTGAACTGGAGTTTCATAGCTAATGTTACAGGATAGTGCTATCAATGATTGACTAGACTGTTAAATATTCCAAAGCATTATTTTTTTCATAGACTAACACTAATACAGGAGACTAAATACACAAAATGACATAAACAGACATACTCACTTCTATTTCATTCAGTCCTCTGACCTTTAAAACAAAGTCCCAGATGCAAGATTAACATCAAAGATAAGTCATTTAATAATGAGCCCCTAATCATTTAAGATTGGTTTTAGTATGGGGTCTCAAGACACAAACAGCTTATTAATAACTTGCTTGCTAATACCTATGCTGAAACATTATCTCCACAGAAAGAACATAGAGAACATCAAAAGGAAGCTCTTGTAACATCTTTTAAAAGGTATTCATTTGAATCAGTTCTAATGAGATGGATGAAACTGGAGCCCACTATACACAGTGAAGTAAGCCAGAAAGAAAAAGAACAATACAGTATACTAACACATATATATGGAATTTAGAAAGATGGTAATGATAACCCTTTATGCAAAACAGAAAAAGAGACACAGATGTACAGAACAGAATTTTGGACTCTGTGGGAGAAGGCGAGGGTGGGATGTTTCGAGAGAACAGCATCGAAACATGTATATCATCTAGGGTGAAACATATCACCAGCCCAGGTTGGATGCATGAGACAAGTGCTCGGGCCTGGTGCACCGGGACGACCCAGAGGGATCGGGTAGAGGGGGAGGTGGGAGGGGGGATAAGGATGGGGAATACATGTAAATCCATGGCTGATTCATGTCAATTTATGACAAAAACCACTACAATATGGTAAAGTAATTAGCCTCCAACTAATTAAAAAAATAAATGGGCAAAAAAAATAAATAAAAGGTATTAACCGTGAGCATCACCATATTTCAAAGAATGTCAGTTCTTTCCACTCCAGGTTCAGAAACTTCCTTTCACATTTCTTTGAGAAAGCTAATTTATAGTACTGGGTTGGCCAAAAAGTTCCTGTGGTTTTAAAGCAAAAACAGAAGACACATTTTTCATCATTTTCACCAAGAACTTTATTGAACAACATATTCACCGATTGCAACATATTCACCAATATGCAGATGAAACTACTCTAACGACAGAAAGTGAAGAGGAACTGAAGAGTCTCTTGAGGAGGGTGAAAAGGAAATGGAAAAGCCAGCTGAAAACTCAACATTCAAAAAACGAAGATCATGGCATCTGGTTTCATCACTTCATGGCAAGTAGATGGAGAAAAAGTGGATGCAGTAGCAGGTATTACTTCCTTGGGCTGCAAAATCACTGTGGACTGTGACTGCAGCCACGAAATTAAGGCATTTGTTCCTTGGAAGGAAAGCTATGACAAACCTAGACAGCATATTAAAAAGCAGGGACATCATTTGGCCAACAAAGGTCCATATAGTCAAAGCTATGGTTTTTACAATAGTCATGTACAGATGTGAGAGTTGGAGCATAGATAAGGCTGAGCACCAAAAAACTGATGCTTTCAACTGTGGTGCTGGAGAACACTCTTGAGAGTCCCTGGGACAGGAAGGCGATCAAACCAGTCAATTCTAAAGGAAATCAACCCTGAACATTCACTGAAAGGACTGATGCTGAAGCTGAAGCTCCAATACTCTGGCCACCTGATGCAAAGAGCTGACTCATCGCAGAAAAGACCCTGTTGCTGGGAAAGTCTGAAGGCAGGAGAAGGGGCAGCAGAGGATGAGATGATTGGATGGCATCACAGACTCGATGGACATGAGCTTGTGGAAATTCCGGGAAATAGTGAAGAACAGGGATGCCTGGCATGCTGCTGTCCAGGGGTCCAGGGGGTTGCAAACAGTAGGACACAACTTAGTGACTGGATAACATTCACCATTGTGTTTCACTACCTTCTGACATTTTTCAGGCAATTTTATAATTCCATCGTCCCAAAGCTTTTTATCTTTTTGAGCAAGAAACTGTTAGAGGTGCTTCTTACAATCTTCCAGGGAATTGAAAATTTTCCATTAAGAGAATTTTGGAAGGACTGAAATAAATGGAAATCTGAGGATGCAGTGTCTGGCGAATACAGCGAATGAATCAGACCTTCCCAGCCAAGCTGTAACAGGTTTTGTCTGGTCATCAGAGAAATATGCAGTCTTGTGTTATCCTGATGGAAGACTATGTGTTTTCTGTTGACTAATACCAGACTCTTTTCTTTGAGCGCTGCTTTCAGTTGGTCAAATGGGGAGCAGCACTTGTTGGAATTAATAGTTTTGTTTTCCAGAAGGAGCTCATAGTAGAGGCCTCCCTTCCAATCCCACCATATACACAACATCATGTTCTCTGAATGGAGATAAACTTTGGTGTGGTTGGTGGTAGTCCGTTTCACTTGCCCCATGATCTCTTTCATTAAACATTACTGTATGGTATCCAATTATTATTGCCCATCACAATTTGTTTTAAAAATGGACTTTTCATTCAATAGAGAATTGAATGCAGAAATATGGTCAAGGTTTTTTTGCTTAACTTACATGGAACCCAAACATCAAAGCGATTAATACAACCAAGCGGGTGCAAATGATTTTCAATGCTTGATTTGGATTTTCTGAGCATGTTGGCTATTTCCCTTATGATATAAAGTTGACTGTTCTCATTAGTGTCTAGATTTGATCCCTCTCAACTTCAACTGGTCTACCTGAACGTGGAACATCACCCAGCAAGAAATGTCCAGTACTGTACTTCCTTGATGGCTCAATGATTACAGAGGCCACCTGCCAATGCAGGGGACACAGGTTTGACCCCTGGTCTGGGAAGAGTCCCCGTGCCACTGGGCAACTAATCCATGTGCCACAATTACCAAGACTGTGCTCTAAAGGCTGAGAGGCACAACCACTGGGCCCATGTGCCGCAACTACTGAAACCCATGCACCCTAGAGCCTGTGCTCCACAACAAGAGAAGTCACTGCAGTGAGAAGCCCATGCATTGCAACTAGACAGTAGCCCCTCCTCTCTGCAACTAGAGAAAAGCCCACACAGCAACAAAGACCTAGCATAGCCATAAAGAAAGAAAGAAACAAAGAAAGAAAGAAATCTCCAGCACAAACCACAAACCATTTTGTCATGTTTGATTAGTCATGTCACCTTCTCCATATACTGCACAAGTCTATTCTTGTGTTTCAGTTGCCTTTTTACCTTTCATGAAATAATAAAGCATAAAATGCCAAAAATGTTGCTTTTTTCCCTTCCATCTTCAATATTAAAATAGCTACACAAAAATTCACCAATTTTGATGATTTTTTTTAATGCACACTGATATGACAGCTGTTACAATACATTCTAACAGAACTGTTTCAAATGAAGTTAAAGACAACGAAGCACTACTACAGCATCTTACAGAAAACAACCAAATGAAGTTTTTGGCCAACTCAATACATATGCCAAGATGCTAGCAACAATCTGCAATAACAGGCACTGGCTTTTCCCCAAAGAAATGGATTATGAACCCACCATATATGTATTTATGAGTGAGAATTACTATTAACTAATACTTCTGCATATGGCAGAGTTTTAGATACTACATTTATATTTAGTTTACCAGGCTGGGGGTTGATTTTTTTTTTTTTTCCTGTAACTGGCCAGATAGTAAATATTTTAGGCTTTGCCAGCCATACGGTCTGTGCAACTACTCAACTTTGCCTTGTAGCACAAAAGAAAATATATAAATGAGTAAGCATGGCTGTGTTCCAGTAAAACTACATAAAAAGTACATACATTTGGCAGTGGGCCAAGCTTGGTCATAGTTTACACACCTATCCAGTACACCAATATAAAAGCAAATGGGGGACTTTCCCGTTGGTCCAGTGGCTAAGAATCTGTGTTCCCAATGCAAGGGGCCTGGGTTCGATACCTGGTCATGGAATTAGATTCCACATACCATAACTAAAACATCCCACATGCCGCAATTAAGACCTGATGCAGCCAAATAAGTAAATATTTTTAAAAAAAAGCTAATGGAATCATACCATTAAAAAGGCAGCCTGGTGAAAGCAGTTTTCTTATGTATATGTATGTTCTTCTATGTATTGTAAGTCTATAACTTCTATAAAGTCCAGAAATGGACTTATCCAAACCTCTTCCTTATGAATTGCTTAATGGTCAACCAACAGGAGCTATAATATTTAAATTGTGATGTGACAGTTGGATCAACAAATCCTGTAAATTTGACAGTGCTGGGAGAGAATGTGGTTTAATAAAGAAATTACCAGTTAAAACAATGCAGTAGCACCAAAAAGCCTATCCTCCCACACTGGGGAACACTATTATAAATGCTCTAAAGTTATGTTTAGGGAGGAAAAAAGAAAGAATACTGGTATACTGGTAAAGGACTTAAATTTAAGTTTATTATAAAATGCTGGCCTGGTAGAGGTTTTTAACCTATTAATGATTTCTTTTATTTACTTTTATGGTCATATCTCCTTTAAAAAAATAATAGTATAAATCATTATTTTAATTTGTAATTCATGCATTCCCATCCTCCTATGCTGTTTATCTTTTATTGTAACTATTCAGGGTATTATGAAAATCACAATAAACAGCAACTACTTTTACATATGTAACTGAGATATGCAGCATTTAAGATTGAGAGAAGAAATCTAAGGCTAAAGGTTCTCAGAGCTCTAGTGGGCACACAGTGGGAAAGCTGAACTTTATTTTCTTCCAGTCAGAGAATCTATAGGTGATATTTTAGTTTGCTACTAATCTGTCATCTTAACATGAAGTTTGTAGATGTTTGTGATGCAAGAAGATTTTTGTTCAAGTTAAAACAAGGTTTCTTTAACCTATTGGAAAGTTTAAGGGCTTCCCAGGTGGCCCTTGTGGTAGGGAATCCACCCGACAGTGCAAGAGAGGGAAGAGATGCTGGTTCGATCCCTGGTTCAGGAAGAGTCCCTGGATAAGGGCATGACAACCCACTCCAGCATTCTTGCCTGCAGAATCCCATGGAGAGAGGAGCCTGGCAGGTTACAGCCCCATAGGGTCGCAAAGAATCTGAAAGGATTGAAGCGGCTTTCCACCCACGCATTGAAAAGCTTAAAGCCTTTCCCTTCAGGGGTTGCCTGGTTACCTTGCATATGACAGCAGTAAAAAGATAAAAGAAGGGGGAACAGGTTAGAGTTTGCTAATATACTGATCGCAGCAATAGATTAAGGCAAGGCTTGAGAGTCATGAAAATTAGGTTTCAGTCAATAACTGGTTGTCTGGTGGTGAGCGAGTCAATTTCTTCATCTCGGTGGGCCTGACTTTCCTCATCTGGAAAGTCTCAACGCACTTGATAGCAACTCTCAAAGACCCCTTCTAGCTCTGCTATTTTAAGACAGGAAGATGTCAAGCCACCTACTATCAGGGCACTAGCTCTCACAATCGAGCCGGGGGTGGGGGTTGGGGAGAAGAGTGACAAGGACTTACTGGTCTGGCCCTCACTCCCCACCCCTCGCCACCGCCATCTGCGGCCCGAGCTCAAGGCATCAAAGGGGTTCCCCCCCCCCCACTTCCCCTCTCTAGCTCTCTCCGACTCCCATTACTATAATTCTCCCAATTCTCCACCTCCCTCCTCTCACCTGGGTCTTCACCCACTGTAACCTTGCCTTTTCCTTAAGGCTCCGGCAGACACGACTCCCACAGCCCCTCGAGTTCTCCCAGCCACGGACTGAGTCCCCTACTTTGCTGGCAACTGAACCCTGCAGGAGCGCGCGCCGCCCCTCCGGACAGGACTCCACGGGCCCCAGCTTTGGCCTCACCGCTCCCGCAAGAAGCCACCGTTCCGACGCGTTTCCCCAAAGAACTTCCCCGAGTGACAGCCCGCTCCGATGCAAGCTCAGTCCTTCAGGCCGCTTCTCCCCTCTTCCCTCTGCTCCTTCCCCGGAGGTGAGTTTGCAAAACCCGGAACGTGCTCTACCTGAGCAGGCCAAGCCCGGAAACTCAGAGCGTTTGGGGGGAAGCAGTACACCCCTTCCCCAATCCTCTCAACTTGCCACAGCGAGGCTTCTAGTCCCCTGGACAGGAAAAGGCAAAGGCCTAGGTCGCGGGGGCCGGCGGGGAATGAAGTTCTGAGAGCACCAAGCCGGCAGCCGCAGTCAAACCTCCCGCCGTTGCGGACTACCACTCCCAGAGGGCTCTGCGACAACCAACACGCCTCCCGCCGCAGAGCCCAATCCCGCCCACACCCACCCCCCCCACCCCCCCCACCCCCACCCCCCCACCGCTTCAGCTTCGGCTTTTGCTTGGGCTTCAGCTTCAGAAAGAGGGGCGGCCCGGGTGCACAAATCGCTCCCCCCAGCCGCGTGACGTCCGCGTTGGAGTCTGTTGTCTGTCCGAGACCCTTAAGGTGTCGAAGTGGAGGGACGCGATCTCCTGCAGTCGGTACCACCCCCGAGGCCGCTGAGAAAGGGCTGCTGTGACATTTCCATCTATGGCAGACTTCCCACTGTCTCTCGTTTCAGGATGTTCTGACTGATGCTCTGTACTCTCATCACGTGCCTGAACCCGATGGACACCAAGGGAAGCCGGTTTGGAAAAAAAAAAAATTGTTGAATTGGCACTTTTCCTTCCTTGTCTAGACACTTAGGTTTTTTAAAATTTTTAACGTGTCGGCAAATTACTCACGAGCCTGAAAGGGGATTTGGGAGAATTTTAAGCACCCTCTCGCCATCCCTAACAGTTTCTCCCAGAGCCACCCCAAATAAACATACAACTAAGTAAAATTAATGTGCTTGTTATTAAAAGTCAGCTTAAGGTAAGCCTTCTGAAAAGCGTATGGTGATACCTAAGCTCTTCTTATACAGGAAGACGGTGACTTTTTTTTTTTTTGGAAGGAAAACAACCAGGATAAATCCAACAATGTAATATGTTAATGGAATATGAAATAACCCAAATTTAACAAATATCTAATATTGAGTGTCAAGCATTTTACATGCAAAATATCTTTTTAAAATATTTTTTTATTATTTTTGGCTGTTCTGTATCTTTATTGCTGTCCAGGCTTTGTCTAGTTGTGGAAAGCAGGGCTACTCTTCGTTGCAGAGGGTTCTCATTCTGGTGGCTTCTCTTGTTGTGGAGGGCAGGATCTAGGTGCGCTGGCTTCAGTATTTGTGGCTCTTGGGCTCAGAAGTTGTGGTGCGTGGGCTTAGTTGCTCTGCAGCATGTGGACTCTTCCCTGACCAGGGATTGAACTCGTGTCCCCTGCGTTGACAGTTGGATCATTATCCACTGTACCCTCACATTCAGTATCTCTTGAAGTCTTTCACATGATTCTAGAAGTGTGTATTGCTCCTATTTTACAAATAAGGAAGCCGGCCTAGACAATGTAAGTGAGTTACCCAAGGCAAAATAACTATTAAGCAGCAGAAGAGCTGGAAATCAAACTAAGGTCTTATTCCAAAACTTTGTGCTCTCAAACACTGCCTCTGGTAGTGAGGGTTTGACAATTACAAGGCAGGTGATGTGATGAACGTTGTCTTTAAGGTGTGTGCTAAGTCACTTCAATAGTGTCTGTTTCTTTGTGACCCTATGGACTGTAGCCCGCCAGTCTCCCCTGACCATAAGATGCTCTGGGCAAGAATACTGGAGTGGGTTGCCATGCCCTCCTCGCCTTTAAGGTAGATAAAAGTTATTTTGCTAATGGTATCCGTATTGAAAAACTTTTGCAACTGCTCTTTAGATCAACAGTACATTCTTCAGATCAACATTACATTTCTTTTGATAACTCCAGTGATAGAAAAATGTTCTTTTTTCTCTGCTTTTCAAGCTGAGAAAATATTTTTAGGCAAGGCTGAGACGTGTGAAAGGAAATGGTATAGAATGACATCAGCAAAGATAGCTGAATAGGAAACTTGAAAATTGTCCCTCCCACAAAAGCAAGAAATAAGCTGGCAAAACTGTCAGAATCAACTATTTTGGGTACTCTGGAATCTAATAAAAAAAATTATACCAAGCAGGGGAACACTTAAGGAGAGACTGCTGAATTTTGGCAAGAGAGCTCTATGATCATCTCCAGCTTGTCAGTGGCCTTGAAGACAGCAGCCCACATCCCTGGCTTAGGTTGCTGGTAACACAGAGGGCAACACGGACTTTATTCTAAAGGAGTTGTGAGGATTCCATGGCAGTCCAGTGTTAAGGAGTCCCCGCTTTTACTGCTGAGAGCCCCTGTTCAATTGCTGGTAAGGGAACTAAGATGCCACAGGCAGTGCTGTGAGGGCAAAAAGAGAAAAAGAGTTGTCATTGTGTGTTTTGACCTATCTGGTGGTTCCCTGAAGGTTTGGCTCAAGGCTGTCCTGGAGCCTCCCCAGGACTGAGGCAGCTAGCTTCCCAGGCAGGGTTTGTCAAAAGGATTTAAAGCAAATATATTAGCCACTGCCATCAGGTACAGTATAACAGAGGAGACAAACAATAAGCAGGCCAAAAGCCTGGGAAGGAAGAGGCTGGGGGAGCAGATACTTGGGGAATAAGGGTTTTGAAAAGCTTTCTCTTATTCTGGGGAATCTAGAAGACCACATGCCTGCCTTGGTCTGGACACATACTCAGAAAAGACCTGAGAAGACTCTATCCACCTAAGCTCTCACTTCTGGTTGACCTTTAGAGTTGGTGCAAGGAGGAGGTGAAGACTACTGCAGAACTGTAAAGTATCTAGCTAAGCATTGAAGGAGTGCCCCAGTGACACAACTAATTGGCAAGCACTGAAAGAGTTTTCTTGAATCTTGATTGTTTGTTTTTAAGATTTTGCTTCTAGGCATTTAATAAAGACATCTCTGCTGAATTACTACTTGACCACCAAGCTAATGAAATGGAGTGGTCCTGCAACAAAGGAGGCAGACTGTATAGAATTAGTTGACTGGTAGTTAAATTTCCTTGAAAAAGACCCTGATGCTGGGAAAGATTGAAGGCAAAAGGAGAAGAGGGCAGCAGAGAATGAGATTGTTATTAGATAGCATTACCTACTCAGTGGACATGAGTTTGAGCAAACTCTGGGAGACAGTGGAGGACAAAGGAGCCTGGCGTTCTGCAGTCTATGGGGTCACAAAGAGTCAGACATGACTTGGCAACTGAACAACAATGACAGTTAAGTCTAGAAGCTTGATCATATTTAAGCTTCATTTTTAAAATCAAGTCTTTATAAATGGTATTGTGTACTTCCCATCATGTTAGGAAGCACATTTCTGGAAGTCTGATTTGTGATATTAAACTACTCAGTGGGCTCAAATATTTTCTCTTTCAAAATTCTCCTTTAGCTTTTCACCATACTTTGATAATCATTAGCCATCGATGATCATCTGCTAGATCAGAGGTTCATGTCACCTTTAGTGTCTGAGTAAATTTTTCTCAGTGTCCTTCATTTCCGTTTACTATGTAGTTATGTCCAAACAAGTTAATATGTGTTTATACCCTAACAATTTAAGCCATTTAAATAGATACGTAAATTGAAAGAAAACTATTTTATTTTATTCTTAAAGAACGACAACTGCTTACTAACTGGGTGTGTATACCTATTGGGCACTGTGTAACTTCTCAAACCTGGAAATCAGATGGGATATCACTATCTTCATGTCCTGTCCCACACTGGATTTTACATGACACTTACTTGAGATCATAGCAACTGTTGCAAACTCAATTTTGCAAAGATGTGATGTTAGCCAAAAGAATTAGCTTGATCTAATGTTAAAACTGAAGTATCTCAAGCTGGTTCACATGGCGTCTGACAGATGTTGCTGTGTTTTCCTTAAAAATCTAAAACGCTCTATGATGTCCTTATGAGTTCCCTGTGGTAGCCTCATAGTTTAGGAACTGCAGGTCATCAGCAATTATTTTCTTGGCCGATAGCAACAACTGACAAACATTTTATGAAAAGGGCCTAGTTGTAAGTATTTTAGGCTTTGTAGTGATATGGTCAGAGAAGGCAATGGCACCCCACTCCAGTACTCTTGCCTGGAAAATCCCATGAACGGAGGAGCCTGGTAGGCTGCAGTCCATGTGGTCGCTAAGAGTTGGACACGACTGAGCGACTTCACTTTCATTTTTCACTTTCATGCATTGGAGAAGGAAATGGCAACCCATTCCAGTATTCTTGCCTGGAGAATCCCAGGGATGGGGGAGCCTGGTGGGCTGCCGTCTATGGGGTCGCACAGAGTGGGACATGACTGAAATGACTTAGCAGCAGCAGCAGCCATTTGGTCTCTGTCAACAACTACCCAGTTCTGTGTTTGTGTCATGACTGCAGCCAACAGAGACAGTATGTAAACCGATGAGGTGGCTGTATTCTAATCTATTTATAAAAACAGGTATTTGGCTAGATTTGTTCCCAGAACTGTAGTTTCCTGACGTCCTCATCTAGAGATCTCAGAGTGGAGATTCTCATTTATTAGTTGGAATTCTTCTAAGAGGAGATCTTTCCCTCTTTTCCTGGACATGAGCTTACTCCCTTGTAGGATTTGGAGTTTTCCAGGCTGTATTTGGGATTTACTTGAAGTACTTGCTTTGAGTACTTGTTTGGCACTTTGGTCTGATATTGAGATCAGAATGTTTAAATCAAAGTTGGCTGAAAACGACTTCGGCCCAATTTCTTTGGGAATGGGCTGCTTCAAATGGAACTGCTGATTGAGCCTCCAGCCCATTCTTTTGGGGCTATCTTATGGAGACTGACAAAAGAAAAAAAAGGAAGGAAGGAAGGAAGGAAAAAGAAGGGGAGAGAGGAGATGGGAGAAGAGACGAGAAGGCCTTTATCGTGGCTCCTCAGGGGCCAAGCTGTCTCCTTAAGATTGGCTAGAATGGGTTTGTGAACATTTCTGCTGTAAGCTGTTTGAACTGTTTGGAAATTGTTCTTTATGCTAAAGGAAAAACATCTAGAAAATCGGATCCCAGTTATCTAAGTATTTTGAGGGTGTACACTCAGTTATCTAAGTATTTTGAGGGTGTAAACTGTGGCCAATTTTATGTTTAAAACCAAGGTTCTTTCTCTTGTGCACTTCTAACTAAATAGCCTGACTTGATCAAAGGCAAGTTAGAAGATCAGTGGCCATTGTGGGGAACTCTTGAAATCCTCAAACTTAATTTCATTAGAATTGGATTATAATAGCTCAGAACTTTCCAGAACTGAGTGGAACACTTATTTCAATGGGTATTTTTGAGGTTTTCTGAAATTATCAGAAGTCTAAAATTGGAAAATAAAACTGAGATTAACTGAGGCAAACGAATGATTAAAGAAAGCTAAAATGGTTCCAGAAGCCTCAGGCTCTTATTGCTTGCATTCTTTGTCTCAGGCTCTGCCTTTGGCACCGTCTTGTCTCTCTGCCTCAGCACCAGCTTGCTCCTTCCCTTCTACACCACCTGTGTTCCCACTTTACCATTGTCCCAGTACTAACTCTCTCACTTAACTTCCCTCTTTCTCTGAAACTCCCCTCACTCCGCTTTCCTCTGAACTTGTCAGAATCTATCACATTAAAATTAAGCATTTGAGGATCTGGAGACTAAAAGCTCAATCTCATACTTTCTGGACTCCAGCTGAACTGCAGGCCACAGCCAAAGATTTCCTCAAAGTAACTGAAGGTTGTCGTGGATTTGCTGAGGATTTTAATATAGTGATTCAGACATAACCTGGTTTCTCTGATTTATATCAGCTTGTTTATATGTTTGTTGGCAATAGCCAAGCCCAGCATTGAATGAAAACTCCTAATTGTGAAGGTCCTGAAAGAGTTCTAGAGTTACAACTGAGAAATCAGCCTGCTAACTTATTATACGATCAATCTCAGGCAATTGCTGGATGACTTCATTGAGCAATTTGTAGAGCTTTTCCAAAGCCTGTTGATTGACACAAAATTCAGACGTACACACAAAAATCTGATAAATCTGCTCATGAATATTACAATTGACTTCAGAATGTTTTTAAATGAAATTCTCATCTTCCTTCAAATGTTGAGTCCACCTGAGCAGCTTTTAAATTTCTTTTACTTCTAATTATCTCTTTTGAACTGTGGTGTTGAGAAGACTCTTGAGAGTCCCTTGGACTGCAAGGAGATCCAACCAGTCTATCCTAAAGGAAATCAGTCCTGAATAGTCATTGGAAGGACCGATGCTGAAGCTGAAACTCCAATACTTTGACCACCTGATGTGAAGAACAGACTCACTGGAAAAGACCCTGATGCTGGGAAAGATTGAAGGTGGGAGGAGAAGGGGATGACAGAGGATGAGATTGTTGGATGGCATCACCAACTCGATGGACATGAATTGGAGTAAGCTCTGAGACTTGGTGATGGACAGGGAAGCCTGGTGTGCTACAGTCCATGGGGTCGCAAAGAGTTGGACATGACTGAAGACTGAACTGAACTGACTAATCTCTCCCACATTCTCTTTCTACTTTGGTAACCATAAATTTGTTTTCTACTTCTGTGAGTCTATTTCTGTCTTGTAAATAAGTTCATTTATATCATATTTTTAGATTCCACATATAAGTGATGTCATGATATTTGTCTTTCATTTTCTGACTTAATTCAGTTAAGTATGATGAATCTCTAGGTCTATCCATATTATTTGAAAATGGCATTTTATACTTTTTATGGCTGCATAGTATTCCATGTATATGTATATATGTACAATATCTTCTCTATCTATTCATCTGTCAATAGAAATTTAGGTGGCTTCCACACCTTGGCTATTGTAAATAGTGCTGCTATGAACATTGGAGTGCATGTATCTTTTTGAATTAGAGTTTTTGTCATTTCCAGACATAGATCCAAGAGTGGGATTATTGGATAATATGTAATTCTATTTATTTCCTTTTTTCCACACCCTCTCCAGATTTATTATTTATAAACCTTTTAAGGATGGCCAGTCTGACTGGTGTGAGGTGACATTTACTGGTTACTGATCTTTAACATCTTTCCATGTTCCTCAGCAGTTCAGTTCAGTTGCTCAGTCATGTCCAACTCTTTGTGACCCCGTGGACTGCAGCACACCAGGCTTCCTTATCCATCAACAACTCCCGTAGCTTGCTCAAACTCATGTCCATTGAGTTCTGATGCCATCCAACCATCTCATCCTGTGTCATCCCCTTCTCCTCCTGCCTTCAGTCTTTCCTAGCATCAGGGTCTTTTCAAATGAGACAGTTCTTCACATAGGGAGACAAAGAATTGGAGTTTCAGCTTCAGCATCAGTGCTTCCAATGAATATTCAGGATTGATTTCCTTTCAGATTGACTGGATTTCCTTGCAGTCGAAGAGACTCTTAAGAGTCTTCTCCAACACCACAGTTCAAAAGCATCAGTTCTTTGACACTCAGCTTTCTTTATGGTCCAACTCTCATATCCATACACAACTACTGGAAAAATCATAGCTTAGACTAGAAGGACCTTTGTTGGTAAAGTCAAGTCTCTGCTTTTTAATATGCTGTCTAGGTTGGTCATAGCTTTTCTTCCAAGGGGCAAGTGTCTTTTAATTTCATGGCTGCAGTCACCATCTGCAGTGATTTTGGAGCCCAAGAAAATAAAGTCTGTCACTGTTTTCCATTGTTTCCCCATCTATTTGCCATGAAGTGATGGAACTAGATGCCATGATCTTCATGTTTTGAATGTTGAACTTTAAGCCAGCTTTTTCACTTTCCTTTTCCACTTTCATCAGGAAGCTCTTTAGTTCCTCTTTGCTTTCTGCCGTAAGGGTCATGTCATCTGCATATCTGAGGTTACTGATATTTCTCCTGGCAATCCTGATTCCAGCTCGTGCTTCATCCAGCCCAGCATTTCTCATGATGTACTCTGCACAGAAGTTAAATAAGCAGGGTGACAATATACAGCTTTGATGAACTCCTTTCCAAATTTGGAACCAGCCCATTGTTCCATGTTTGGTTCTAACTGTTGCTTCTTTACCTGCATACAGATTTCTCAGGAGGCAGGTCAGGTGGTCTGGTACCCCCAACTCTTTAAGAATTTTACAGAGTGATCCACACAGTCAAAAGCTTTGGCGTAGTCAATAAAGCAGAAACAGATATTTTTTTCTGGAACTCTCTTGCTTTTTCGATGATCCAGCGGATTTTGGCAATTTGATCTCTGGTTCCTTTGCCTTTTCTAAATCCAGGTTGAACATCTGGAAATTCTCTGTTCACATACTGTTGAAGCACGACTTGGAGAATTTTGAGCATTGCTTTGCTAGCATGTGAGATGAGTGCAATTGTGTGGTAGTTTGAACATTCATTGGACTTGCCTTTCTTTGGGATTGGAATGAAAACTGACCTTTTCCAGTCCTGTGGCCACTGCTGAGTTTTCCAAATTTGCAGGAATACTGAGTGCAGCACTTTCACTGCATCATCTTTTAGGATTTGAAATAGCTCAACTGAATTCCATCACCTCCACTAGCTTTGTGCATAGTGATGCTTTCTAAGGCTCACTTGTCTTCACATTTCCGGATGACTGGCTCGAGGTGAGTGATCACACCATTGTGGTTATGTGTGTCATGAAGATCTTTTTGGTATCATTCTGTGTATTCTTGCCACCTCTTCTTAATATCTCGCTTCTGTTAGGTCCATACTGTTTCTGTCCTTTATTGTGCCCATCTTTGCATGAAATGTTCCCTTGGTATCTCTGATTTTCTTGAAGAGATCTCTAATCTTTCCCATTCTATTGTTTTCCTCTATTTCGTGGCATTGATCACTGAGGAAGGCTTTCTTATTTCTCTTTGCTATTCTTTGGAACTCTGCGTTCAAATGTGTGTATCTATCGTTTCTTCCTTTGCCTTTTTCCTCTCTTATTTGCTCAGCTATTTGTAAGGCCTCGTCAGACAACCATTTTGCCTTTTTTGCATTTCTTTTTCTTGGGGATGGTCTTGATCATGGCCTCCTGTACAATGTTCTTCCATAGTTCTTCAGGCACTCTGTCTATCAGATCTAGTGCCTTGAATGTATTTGTCATTTCCACCGTATAATCGTAAGAGATTTGATTTAGATCATACCTGAATGATGTAGTGGTTTTCCCTACTTTCTTCAATTTAAGTCTGAATTTTACCTCAGGGAGTTCATGATCTGAGCCACAGTCAACTCCTGGTCTTGTTTTTGCTGACTGTATAGAGCTTCTTCATCTTCAGCTGCAAAGAATATTATCAGTCTGATTTCGATATTGACCATCTGGTGATGTTCATGAGTAGAGTTGTCTCTTGTGTTGTTCGAAGAGGGTGTTTGCTATGACCAGTGAGTTCTCTTGACAAAACTCTGTTAGCCTTTGCCCTGCTTCATTTTGTACTCCAAGGCTAAATTTGCCTGTTACTTCAGGTATCTCTTGTCTTCCCACTTTTGCATGCCAGTCCCCTGTGATGAAAAGGACATCTTTTTTGGTGTTAGTTCTTGAAGGTCCTGGAGATCTCATCATAGAACCGTTCAACTTCAGCTTCTTTGGCATTAGTGGTTGGGACATAGATTACTGTGATATTGAATGGTTTGCCTTGGAAACAAACAGAAATCATTCTGTCATGTTTGAGACTGCACCCAAGTACTGCATTTTGGACTCTTTGGTTGACTATGAGGGCTACTCCATTTCTTCTAAGGGATTCATGCCCACAGTAGTAGATATAATGGTCATCTGAATTAAATTCTCCCATTCCGGTCCATTTTAGTTCACTGATTCCTAAAATGTCAGTGTTCATTCTTGCCATCTCCTGTTTGGCCACTTCCAATTTACTTTGACTCATGAACCTAACATTCCAGATTCCTATGCAGTATTGTTCCTTATAGCATCAGACTTTACTTCCATCACCAATCACATCCACAACTGGGCATTGTTTTTGCTTTGGCTCTGTCTCTTCATTCTTTCTGGAGTTAGTTTTCCACTGCTCTCCAGTAGCATATTGGGCACCTACCAACCTGGGGAGTTCATCTTTCAGTGTCCTGCCTTTTTGCCTTTTCATACTGTTCATGGGGTTCTCAAGGCAAGAATACTGAAGTGGTTTGCCATTCCCTTCTCCAGTTAACCACGTTTTTTTCATGATCCACCAACTTAGGTGGCCCTACACAGCATGGCTCAGTGTTTCATTGAGTTAGACAATGCTGTGATCCATGTGATCAGTTTGGTTAGTTTTCTGTGATTGTGGCTTTGATTCTGTCTGCCCTCTAATGGATAAGGATAAGAGGCTTGTGGAAGCTTCCTGATGGGAGCGGAAGCTTCCACGTGCCTATTGGCCACCCATATGTCTTTTTTGGAGAAACGTCTGTTTAGATCTTCTGCCCATTTTTTGGATTGGGTTGTTTGTTTCTCTGTTATTGAGCTACATTAGCTGTTTTAATATTTTGGAAGTAAAGTCCTTGTTGGTTGCATTGTTTGCAAATATTTTCTCCCAGTCCATAGGTTCTCTTTTTGAACCTTGTTTATAGTTTCCTTTGTTGTGCAAAAGCTTGTAAGTTTGATTAGGTCCCGTTTGTTTATTTTTGTTTTATTTCTTTTGCCTTGGGAGACTGACCCTAGCAAACACTCATGCAGTTTATTTTAGAGAATGTTTTGCCTGTATTCTCTTCTCGGAGTTTCATGTAGCATGTGTCTGTGTAAGTCCTTAAAACACTTTGAATTTATTTTTGCATATAGTGAGAGAATATTCTAACTTCATTGTTACATGTGCCTGTCCAGCTTTCCCGGCACCACTTGCTGAAGAGACTGTCTTTTCTGCATTTTATTTTCATTCCATTGTACTTACCTCCTTTGTTGACGATTGACTGACCAGAGGTGGGTTTATTTCTTGGGTCTCTATTCTAATCCATTTATCCATATGTCTGTTTTTCTGCCAGTAACATTTTGTTTTGATTATCGTAGTTTTGTAGTATTGTCTGAAGTCTGGGAGGGTTGTAACTTTGTTCTTTTTCCTCATGTTTGCTTTTGCAATACTGGGTCTTTCATGGTTCCATCCACCTGAGTGGTTTTAAACTCTTATGTTTACTAATGGCCTGAAGTGGGACTTTCTCCTTCTAGAAAAAACTATGAGGGTGGAATGGAAAACTATGCTCACTCCGGATTTAGTAAGTCTGGCAAAAGAACTCCATTATACTCTAGATGTTGTGCGAAAGGAACACTGCCAAAATGTTTAATCTTTAACTCCAGTAAATGATGGCTCCTAAATATGATCAAAACCTGCTTAGGGTCTCAGTTCAGTTCAGTAGCTTAGTCTTGTTTGACTCTTTGTGACCCCATGGACCGCAGCACGCCAGGCCTCCCTGTCCATCACCAACTCCTGGAGTTTACCCAAACTCATGTCCACTGAGTCGGTGATGCCATCCAACCATCTCATTCTCTGTCGTCCCCTTCTCCTCCTGCCTTCAATCTTTCTCAGCATCAAGGTCTTTTCCAATGAGTCAGTTCTTTGCAATCATGTGGCCAAAGTATTGGAGTTTCAGCTTCGACATCAGTCCTTCCAATGAACACTGAGGACTGATCTCCTTTAGGATGGACTGGTTGGATCTCCTTGCAGTCCAAGGGACTCTCAAGAATCTTCTCCAACACCACAGTTCAAAAAGCATCAATCCTTCAGCACTCAGCTTTCTTTATAGTCCAACTCTCACATCCATACATGACTACTGGAAAAACCATAGCCTTGACTTGATGGACATGTGTTGGCAAAGTAATGTCTCTGCTTTTTAATATGCTGTCTAGGCTGGTCATAGCTTTCCTTCTAAGGAGTAAGTGTCTTTTAATTTCATGGCTGCAATTACCATCTGCAGTGATTTTGGAGCCCCGAAAAATAAAGTCAGCCACTGTTTCCACTCTTTTCCAATCTATTTGCCATGAAGTGATGGGACCGGATGCCATGATCTTAGTTTTTTGAATGTTGAGCTTTAAGCCAACTTTTTCACTCTCCTCTTTCACTTTCATCAAAGGCTCTTTAGTTCTTCTTCACTCTCTGCCATAAGGGTGGTGTCAGATGACACCACTGCATATCTGAGGTTATTGATATTTCTCCTGGCAATCTTGATTCCAGCTTGTGCTTCATCCAGTGCAGTGTTTCTCATGATGTACTCTGCATGTAAGTTAAATAAGCAGGGTGACAACATACAGCCTTGACATACTCCTTTTCCTAGCTGGAACCAGTCTGTCGTTCCATGTCCAGTTCTAACTGTTGCTTCCTGACCTGCATACAGATTTCTCCAGAGGCAGGTCATGTGATCTTGTATTCCCATCTCTTTCAGAATTTTCCACAGTTTATTGTGATCCACACAGTGAAAGGCTTTGGCATAGTCGATAAAGCAGAAATAGATGTTTTTCTGGAACTGTCTTGCTTTTTTGATGATCCAGCAGATGTTGGCAATTTGATCTCTGCTTCCTCCGCCTTTTCTAAAACCAGCTTGAACTTATGGAAGTTCACGGTTCACGTATTGCTGAAGCCTGCCTTGGAGAATTTTGAGCATTACTTTGCTAGTGTGTGAGATGAGTGCAATTGTGCAGTAGTTTGATCATTCTTTGGCATTGCTTTTCTTTGGTGTTTGAATGAAAGCTCACCTTTTCCAGTCCTATGGCCAGTGCTGAGTTTTCCAAATGTGCTGGGATATTGAGTGTAGCACTTTCACAGCATAATCCTTTAGTGTCTAGATTGTTACAAAATTATGCACATCCTCTCAGGCAGCAGAAGCTCAGGGCTTCCAGGCGGCATTAGTTGTAAAGAATCTGCTTGCCAGTGCAGGAGATGCAAGAGACGGAGGTTCAATCTCTAGGTCGGGAAGATCCGCTAAAGTAGGAAGTGACCACCACTGCAGTATTCTTGTGTCGAAAGTTTCATGGACAGAGGAGCCTGGGCGGGGGGGACTATAGTCCATGAGGCTACAAAGAGTTGGACACGACTAAGCACACACACACAGCAGAATTCCCATCACACTCAACATTCCTCAGACAGCTGCCTCAACTCCAATGAAGTACTTTGGTTAACTGTCCTTCACATAAGTCTTTTACCTTGTAATAACCTTGGCCTGATTATTTCTCTTCCCTCTGTCACTAATCAAGTACCTCATGACTGCTTAATGCTGATGGATCACCTCCTGAATTCTTCTAATGATCTAAAGGAAATTCCATTGTGTAATATTTCTTTCTCATGATTCACTGATGGTTCTTATTTGAAAGGTGACAATGGAAAATATTGTGTTGGGTATGCTATAACAACTCTTTTTGATGCTGTTGAGGCAGCATCTTTATCCATGACTACTTCAGCCCAATACACTAAATTATATGCTCTTTCAGGGGCTTGTACTTTAGGCAAGGACAAAACTGCCAATATTTATACCGTTAGTAGATGTGCTTTCGAAGCAGTTCATGATTTCAGAATGTGGAAGCAACATGGCTCCCTTCTTCCAGTGGAAATAAAATTTTAAGTGTTGGTTTTTCAAAAACTGTGTTTTAGACCAAATAATAATCCAGTCCCACTGAAGACTCTAAAATTCCCACTCTTCATTACTGTATATGAATTAAACAATTAGTATACTGACAAAATAATAGCCTTCATGAATCAGTATTGGTGGGGAAACATTAACAAGGCTGCAAAACATGCCTACCACACTTGTCTCACTTGTCCAAAGTACAAACCTGGGAAGCTGGTTTGTACTGCATCCTGGACAATTTAAACTTCATCGTGGACAATTGAGGTCTGGCAAGTGGATTTCATACAAGTTCCTCCATCTAATGCATATAAGTATGTTTTAGACATGGTCTATATGTTTTCACACTGGACTGAATGAAGCCTTTCTTTGAAGACAGACTACTACTTCTTCTGTGGCTAATGTCCTTTTGAAAAAGATCACCCCTACCTGGGGAACTCTTCTAGAACTATAAGGAGCCCATCGCCCATCTTACTGGCCAGGTGCTTTGACAAGTCTGTTCTGTTTGGCTAACTTTATATCACTTTCACTGTGCTTACCATCCTTAGTCCTCTGGTTTAGTCTAACGCATGAAGGGTGTTGTTAAGATTCAATTGGCAAAATTCAGAGAGGCCTGAAGCCTTGCTCTGATTCCTTTAAGTCTCACATCCATTCCTTTTGGAATTTATAAACTCTTAGAGATAGTCACAGTATATCCAACGAACTTGGCTCCTGCTTCTTTTGATCCACAACTGATAAAAGGAAAGCAACTCCAATATTGCAAATGCCTAATGGCTTCTATTGGAGAAGGCAATGGCAACCCACTCCGGTACTCTTGCCTGGAAAATCCCATGGGCGGAGGAGCCTGGTAGGCTGCAGTCCATGGGGTCGCGCAGAGTCGGACACGACTGAAGCGACTTAGCAGCAGCAGCAGCAGCAACAGCTTCTATTAAAAATAACCATGTTTTGGTAGATCAGTCTTTTCAAATGGAACCCTTGGGGGACAAAGACCTTAAGTGTCACAACTTGCAACTTGGAGATTTCGTCTATTAGGAAAGATACACTCAGAAGAACTCTCTTCAGTCTTGCTGGAAAGCCCTTTATTGAGTACTCCAAACAACCCTTGTGCCTCCTGACTCCAAAGAATAGACTCTTGGGTTCCTGCTGCTGCTGCTGCTAAGTCGCTTCAGTCGTGTCTGACTCTGTGCGACCCCATAGATGGCAGCCCACCAGGCTCCCCCATCCCTGGGATTCTCCAGGCAAGAACACTGGAGTGGGTTGCCATTTCCTTCTCCAATGCATGAAAGTGAAAAGTGAAAGTGAAGTCGCTCAGTCCTGTCTGACTCTTCACGACCCCATGGACTGCGGCCTACCAGGCTCCTCCGTCCATGGGATTTTCCAGGCAAGTGTACTGGAGTGGGTTGCCATTGCCTTCTTCATTGGATTCCTGAGCTACACCTAAAGAAAGCACCAAACCCTGACTGAAACTGCATATCGTCTGGTGACATGAAAATGAAGATTTTCCAGAATTGAAGCAGATGACATCTGATGAGACAACGTTCCCTAGATATGTAGACCAGGCCTGATGGAAGTTTGTTGCCAAACCTTTGATGATGGCATAATGCTTCAGAAGATCTCCAATGTCTATGATTTTGGTAACAGGACTTTAGATAAAAAGTGCTTGACAGTCTTCCCTCCTTCCCCGCCTTGTTACTCAAATGTGACCTTAATGGGTTTCCAATCTAATGTGAGACGCTGTGCCCAGTAATGGTCCTTTGTGACACTGAGGGACAAAAAGCTGCTAAAACTAGAAACCCTGACTGTTGATCAGCAATGCTTTCAGAGAAAAATCCTGATCAAAAGGGGAAGATGTAAAAAATGAACAGAAACCTCAGTTAAATAGAGTTTGGAGACCAGAAGGGGGAGCTCTCGTAACCTGTGATGATAATAGAACCCAACAGGAAGAGGAAAGACTCCTTTCCTGACAAGGACTCAGTGAAAAGCCATGAGCTCTGTTTTAGTCATGATCTGTATGTTTGTGCACTGGACTTTCCTTGAAGACAGACTACCTCTTCTGTGGCTAAAGTCTTTTTAGAAGTGGTTACCCCTCCCTGGGGAACTCCTTGGAGCCACGAGGGACCCATCTTACTGGGCAGGTACTTTGACAAACCTTGTTCTCCTTCCTTTGGCACGCCAGGACTTGCCTGTGGTTCGGGAGGGCTGCCGACCCCACGCTGCAGTTCTCTTCTGATCCTGAATAAACAGATCTTTGCTGGAGAAATATTTAGTAGTGTTTTTGTTTCAAGTCAACATTAGTCTTATGTGCTAGCATGTGTACTGCTGATGGGTTTGTCATTGTTGCTGTTTTGTCAGTGGGCAGAGTTAAGGACGTCTTTGTGTTGTAAATTTTTTATTTTTTCTAAAGGAGATGATATATAATGAGTTCATAATGATATTTCTATTCAAATTTAAGAGGATAGGGTTATTTCTTAACCTCTGCTTTTCTTTTCCAATTTCTTTTCTCTCACACTGAAAAATCTTACTTCTGAAACAATAGTAACTTAATTATGTAGCAGTTTATTACTGACAATATGACTACAGAATTGATGAATTTTATGCAGTATTTTTTGCCTTATGATATATCTCACTAGGGACAAATGGTCAAATTACTCTATTTTAAAGCATTTGAAATAACTTTGTGTGGTTAAGCCACTAACTAAATACACATTTATTTAAGTGCATTTGTTTTTTGGCTTTAACTTTAAAGATTGCCTTTTAAATCTTGATTTGATTTAGTTTTATAAGTTTGTATAACAATCACATGGTTTCACAATCAAATCCACTCATTCAGAGAAGTCTGACACACATTCTTATCCTTCTCAACCTATTCTCTCTTAGTCATTTTATAATTTTTGGCTTATCCTTCCATTAAAAAAATATAAGCACATATATTAGATATAAGCCAGCATACTTGACCTAACATACTTGACTACACTAAAGCCTTTGATTGTGTGGATCACAACAAACGGGAAAATACTTAAAGAGATGGGAATACCAGACCACCTTACCTGTCTCCTGAGAAACCTGTATGCAGGACAAGAAGCAACAGTTAGAACTGGACATGGAACAACAGACTGGTTCAAAATTGAGTATGTCAATGTCAAGGATGTATATTGTCATCCTGCTTATTTAACTTCTGTGCAGAGTACATCATGTGCAATGCCAGGTTGGATGACTCATAAACTGGAACCAAGATTGCCTGGAGAAATATCAACAACCTCAGATACGCAGATGGTACCACTCTAATAGCAAAAAGTGAAGAGGAACAAAGAACTTCTTGAGGAGGGTGAAAGAAGAGAGTGAGAAGGCTGGCTTGAGATGCAACATTCAAAAAACAAAGATCACGGCATCTGTTTCCATCACTTCATGGCAAATAGATGGGGAAAAAGTGGAAATAGTGCCAGATTTTCTTTTCTTGGGCTCCAAAATCACTGCAGATAGTGGCTGAAGCCATGAAATCAAAAGACACTTGCTCCTTGGAAGAAAAGCTGTGACCAACCTAGATAGCATATTAAAAAAAGCAGAGACATGCCGACAAAGGTCCATATAGTCAAAAACTACGGTTTTTCCAGTAATCATGTAGGGATGTGAGAGTTGGACTGTAAAGAAAGCTGAGCACTGAAGGATTGATGCTTTCAAATTGTGGTGCTAGAAGAGACTAGGAGAGTCCCTTGGACTGCAAAGAGATCAAACCAGTCAATCCTAAAGTTAAACCCTTGAATATGCACTGGAAGGACATTATAGTGATACTGAGCCACCAAGGAAACCCCTGGTCACTTCTTTGAGTCTCATATTTTTATGTGACTCCTGTATGTATGAAATTAAAATTGTTTTTCTCCTTTTGCTTAATGTCAGTTTAATTATTGGGACAGCCAAAAAGCCTACAAAGGAAGAAGGGAAAATTTTTCTGCCCCTTCAACTACATGGGTGGATGTTTCAGTCTGCTATTGAGGGATTTTTGACTTATTTCTCGTTAACTTTTAGTTCTGCAGTTAATAACTTTGTGGAAACAGTGACAGACTTTATTTTGGGGGGCTCCAAGATCACCTAAGATGGTGAATGCAGCCATGAAGTTAAAAGACGCTTGCTCCTTGGAAGAAAAATTATGACAAACCTAGACAGTGTATTAAAAAGCAGAGACATTATTTTGCTGACAAAAGTCCGTCTAGTCAAAGCTGTGGTTTTTCCAGTAGTCATGTATGGATGTGAGAGTTGGACCATAAAGAAGCTGAATGCCAAAGAATTGATGCTTTTGGATTGTGGTGTTGGAGAAGACTTTTGAGAGTCCCTTGGGCTTCAAGGAGATCGAACCAGTCAATCCTAAATGAAATCAATTCTGAATATTCATTAGAAGGACTGATGCTGAACTGAGGCTCCAATACTTTGGCCCCCTGACATGAAGAGCTGACTCATTAGAAAAAACCCTGATGCTGGGAAAGATGGAAGGCAAGAGGAAAAGGGGATGACAGAGGATGTGATGGTTGGATGGCATCATTGACTCAGTGGACATGAGTTTGAGCAAGCTCCAGGAGATGGTGAAGGACAGGGAAGCCTGGCGTGCAGCAGTCCAAGGGGTTGCCGAGTTGGACACAATTGAGCAACTGAACAACAGAGTTGTCCTTTTATATTTTTGTTAGTGTATCTTTGAAATAAATTCTAGAAGTAGGATTACAGGATCCAAGGATAAATGCACATGTGATTTTGCTAGATGTTGTCAAATTCCCTTCCTTCAAGGTTTAGGCCATGGAACATCCCCAACAGTGATAAAAGAGGGTGCCTGTTACCTCAAAGCTTCCCTAACAGAGTTCATTATCAACATATGCACTGATGAATGTGTCTAATATATACGAAGATATTAAATAAAAACACTAAAAATGACTATCAAAATGAAAATTGTCTGAGTTGCCTAAAATCAGTGGTATGAGTACCACACATTCATAAACACTGCCTTAGCCATTACTTGAAAAATTCAGATATTTTGGCCTCTCTGAACCCTGCTGGGTATGCTGAAAACCCCTGTCCAAGTTGCTTTCTTCCTTAGATGTTGCACTAGTACAAGATGTGCTGTCTGAGACATTATAACCCATTCCACCTTGTTTTTGTGTTGATTTATAGGGCTCCAACCTGCAGTATTTGATTTTTTTAGCCTGTTGTATGGTTATGTGCATAATAAAAGATTCTCAAATATTTGTAATCCTTAAAGATGAACATCTAATTCTCCCCCACGTGAGGTAATCCATTTTTATACTGTTTGTTGTTGTTCAGTCAGGAAGTTGTGTCTGACTCTTGTGACCCCGCAGACTGTAGCCCACCAGGCTCCTCTGTCCATGGGATTTCCCAGGCAAGAGTACTGGAGTGGGTTGCCATTTCCTTCTCCAGGAAGTCTTTGGACCCAGGGATTGAACCCATGTCTCCTGCATTGGGAAACAGGTTCTTTACCACTGAACCACCAGGGAAGCCCCATGTACTACTGGTAGATTAAAAGAATTTTTAATAGCCTTGACATGGTGCAAGGCACAGTACACATCAATTAAAAAATCATTACTTGAATAATGTGGAGAGAATGCTAGGAACATAAAATCTAAAATATTAGTCATCTTTACATGTATTACTTTGAAATAACTACATTGATTCCAAATTGAGAGACAGCTTTGAGGAAACTCTTGTCCTACCTTATTAAAGAAGGATTTAGGAAATTCGGAGAAACATTATATAAGCTTTCCAGGGTATCTTTTGAGATAAGAATGTTACGGTTTAAATTCCATTGGTCATTGCCATTCTTGTCACTAGAATGTTCCTTGAGAAGCTAATTTTACCTGAAACATTTAGCATAATACCTGACATACAGTAGGTGCTCATTTAAAGCCTCCTGAGCTCAACCGGCCCCCAGGTGAGCCGGAAGGAACACCCGGGAGGACGGCTCCTCACTGGACCAGGCAGCCGACCAGGCGGGCCCCAGCGGACGAGGGGACTGAGAGCCCGGCCTGCACAGCGCACTCGGGAGACTCAGAATTAACCCGAGTGCGCTTTTAAAGCTGCTTTCCTCCCCCCAAGCCATCCACGCTGTTGGGCGAGGGGAGCCCACCCCCTACCCCGGCTCCCCTGGCCTTTCTGGCGGGATCGTTCCTGGTCCAGCCCCGTGGGGCACCAGGCTGGCCGGCCAGCATCCGCCGCTGCGGGCCCACGGGCTGAGACAGCCCGAGCAGGCGGTGTGGAGGACGCATGCGGCTGACACAGGCTCCTACTGCTCACAGGCGTTTCTCACCCTGGGGGCGGCAGTGGGGACAGAAGAGGTCTTGGGCCAAGCGAAAGACCCGATGCCAGGAGACACCCCCGGCCGCCCGGCCGCCACTGCAGTCACCTTGCAGCGCCTTGAAGCCCTGGAGGGGGACCCGCATGGAGCCCGTCACGAACTGCAGCAGCCGGGCCCGCCGCTCCTCATCGAAGGTCTCCACCGCCTGCCAGAACCACCGGACCACGTTGCTGTCGGCCCCGCAGTGCTTCAGCCGCGTGTTGGACTTCCAGTCGTCCAG
>NC_057419.1:99364901-99409854 GCF_019320065.1 Cervus canadensis
AGCTCAATTCCAGAAAAATAAATGGCCCAATCAAAAAATGGGCCAAAGAACTAAACAGACATTTCTCCAAAGAAGACATACAGATGGCTAACAAACACATGAAAAGATGCTCAACATCACTCATTATCAGAGAAATGCAAATCAAAACCACAATGAGGTACCATTACACGCCAGTCAGGATGGCTGCTATCCAAAAGTCTACAAGCAATAAATGCTGGAGAGGGTGTGGAGAAAGGGAACCCTCTTACACTGTTGGTGGGAATGCAAACTAGTACAGCCACTATGGAGAACAGTGTGGAGATTCCTTAAAAAACTGGAAATAGAACTGCCATATGACCCAGCAATCCCACTTCTGGGCATACACACTGAGGAAACCAGATCTGAAAGAGACACGTGCACCCCAATGTTCATCGCAGCACTGTTTATAATAGCCAGGACATGGAAGCAACCTAGATGCCCATCAGCAGATGAATGGATAAGGAAGCTGTGGTACATATACACCATGGAATATTACTCAGCCCTTAAAAGGAATTCATTTGAACCAGTCCTAATGAGATGGATGAAACTGGAGCCCCTTATACAGAGTGAAGTAAGCCAGAAAGATAAAGAACATTACAGCATACTAACACATATATATGGAATTTAGAAAGATGGTAACGCTTCTTATACTTTTTGTCTGTCACTTTATACTGTTAAGCTATCTCACTTTATTTGAATTTTCCCAGGTTATTATTTAAGAAAGTAGGGAAAAAAAAAAGAAAGTAGGAGAAAACTAATCTGACTAAATAAGGCCCTGCTCCCTGGCTCATTTATTCCACAGAACTTTACGGAGCCTGATTTCTGTGACAGGCCGTGTTAGCAGTGGGAAAAGCAGGGCACCCCCACACCTGGAGTGATGAGCTGCAGTCACATGAGGAAGGTGGAGAGACGTCCCCTGGTCCCACAGAACAAGGCAACACGTGGCGGGGCAGTGGGGTTCCAGGAGGAGCCCTCAAGTGTCAGTTCCTGAGTCAGGGTGGTTTGGGGCTTTGGGAAGCTGGGTTCCTTCTGTGGGAGGTGATCGTGATGAGGCTGGGTGGTGGCAGCAACCGGATCGCTCAACGATGTCTTATGGGTGAGAAGAAAATTTGAAATAGGACATATACATTAGAAGTTCCTCTTCATTTGGAGATGAATCTCCTGGGTCCAAAAGACAAAGTGCACTTTGATCAGGATCAAGTAGACGCCTGGTTTTTCTGCCTAACTGTAAATACACTGGAAAGGTTCCAAATGAGACATGAGTGAATTCGGGTTGGCACACAGTCTTCTCAGTCTAAGGTTTATAGCTGAAGACATTTAGTTACAATGTTGCAGAAACCAGTACTTGGGAAACCAAGCATGACACTTGGAGAGAAGTCAGGTTTATTATGCCAGTGGGCCCAGAGGAGTTAACACTCCAAGCTCTGAGCCTGGAACAAAGGGATTGCAGTTTTTATAGACAGACTGTAGTGGGCAACACTACCTGTTAATAGGCTTGTTTAAACTAAGGGGTTTCTCATGTGTGGGAACAGTGGTCAAGATGGGGAGGGGGATTCCTGACCTGGACAGGCATGATTAAGCAGGTTTGCAGGGGCTGGGCGATTGCAAAGAGCAGGACAAGGGTGAGTGAGATAAACTCCAGTTCCTAGCACTGCAAGTCTTCACTTTCTGACGCTATGTGACCTATGTGATCTACACTTTGCAAGGGGCAAGCTGAGTTACAGAGGCAGAAGGAGAAGGAGGTGCTGTAAAAATTTAACTTTTCCTCTTCATTCCCCCTTCTTGATGCTTCTATCCCTCGTTGTAGAAAGCATCATCCCATGTTTTTGGTAGGACATTCAGAGCTCCCCATCTTTTATGGGGCTGTATGGAACCATTACCATTTGTAACTTTGTGGATTCAATCCGAGAGGTTATGAACTGGGTAATAGCATTGAGAATACAAGGGCCAAACAAGAGCGCTGCAAAGAGCATGAAGTGAGGACCTGTTAAAGGGAGAAGCCATGATGGCCAACTCCAGATATTGCTCCAATTACCCCAGGAATTAGCTAGCTTTTCTCTCCTTTTATGATTTTTTCCCTTAGCTGTTGGGCCATGTTCCTGACTATTTCTGACTGGTTTATATAAAAGTAGCATTCTTCATTCAAGAAGAGGCAGAGTCCTACCTTTTCAGCTGTCAGTAGGTCTAGACCTCTCCTATTTTGCAAAACCACCCCAGCCAGGGCGTCTAGTTGGTCCAGTAAGGCCACTAAAGATTTGGCCACTCTCTCAATGTCATCTGTGAAGTCTTTGGATAGTGTATGGTGAAAGGTGGTTGATGAAGCAATTCCTCCTATCCCCATACCTATCCCAGCCATGATTCCCAGACCAGCTAGTAGGGGTATAAACTGGATGGCTCTTTTTGACCTTGTATGTGCTGCCAGATGTACGGTGAGAGTCTGGTTGTTAGGGACAATGTTCATCTGGGTAGTAAGGAAAGCTAAGGTGCAGATACCCATCTAATTGACAGGTAGACATAAGTAAGCATCTGTCTCACAAACAAAGAAAAGGCCTTGATGGGGCGGCACTATCTGTTACAGCAAGGGACACCAAAAGGCTGCAAAGCAGCCTGCACATAACAGGTAACTGAAGACTAGCAAAAGGGTTTCTCCCCATCTTTGGGTTGTCACGGCTCTAGCAACTGAGCCTATCGTGAAGGGGGGTCAGTTATACTGTGGAGCAATTTAGTTAGTAGGGAGAATCGATCGTAAGAGACTTCTAATAAGAATGAGGCTTCCCATTACAGTGAGATAACAGACAGTTAACTGCAGCTTCTGACCCAAACACCAGTCCTGGGGTGTGACTGAAACTAGTCCTGTTGTGAAGAGCACAGAAATAATAGCAATCAGGAATAGAGTCCAGGCTTGACAATGAAAATCCACTGATATTTTGATAGCCGGATCCTCAAGCTTCTGTCGTGTGTTGACCAGCCAGCTGCTGGAGTGTGGCTGGAGCAAGCTTCTGCCATGCATGGACTAGTCAACTTCCGGAGTGACTAGAACAGGGCTCACGATCCTTCGTGGGTGAGGGTAGTTGTTTTTGGAAACAGACTTTGAGGATGTTTTTGGGGTCCTGGACTGCTTTCCAGGTGTCCTCATTATAGGAAGCCGCTGCCTTCTTGACTCTGGTGTGGTGGATCCAAGGGATGATACCTATAACCTTAACAGTAGTAGGGGTTGCCAGGATGACCGTGTGAGGGCCTGTCCAAACTGGCTAAATTGGTTTCTTTTTCCAATCTTTAACCCATACCTCATCTCCTGGCTGATGGGGATGAACCCAATTGCCCAGTGGAATGGGTGTCCTTTCTCAGGTTTCTTGGGCAATATGGCAGAAGAATTTCCCAGGGCCTACAGCTCCAGGTCAGCTAGTTGGTGGTCTCCCTTGAGCTTTTTTTTATCACTGGGGATGATCTCCTGTATAAAATCTCAAAGGGAGAATAGCCTGGGTCCTCGGGGTGCATTTACAGAGGGTGATGTGAGTCCACAGACTAAGGCAGCTTTTTCTAGTGTTGTCTGGGCATTGGCTGGGGGATATTCTTGTCGTACTTCTACTTGGAGAAGCAAACTTAACAAGAAAGTTAAAGATATGTGGCCCAAAGATTAATAGAAATAGAAAAGCTGCCAAGGCACAACTAGGAGAACCAGGTCCAGACATTGGTTTGTGACATTAGTGTTTCTCTAGGTGTGAGAAGATGCAAGAATTTGGATTTATAAAAATCTTTACCTGAAAACATCTGACTATCTGAAGGCCTGTTTCTCTGGGTTTTTCCCAGAGCTCAGAGTGCCTTATTTTTTGTCTCCACCCTTAACTCCTTTGAAGGGAGTGTTGAAGATCAGCATCTTATAGTGGTCATGATTTAATCTTTGTAGAGGCAACTGGCAAGGGACAACTTCCAGGTGATAGTCATTTTTATTTGATGGGTTAAAGCCTTACCTGAGTACAGTGTTAATGCCTTCACAATGACCTCTCCAAAAAAAAAGGAAAGAACAAAATCATGTTTCATTAAATATTAAGTTCTAGTTTTGTTAATTAAGGTCTGTGCTACTAAGACTCACTTCTGAGGTTGTTCCTTCTTATGTTATATTGATAAAATGTTTAAATTATTAAAAAAAGACACTCTTAAGATTGTGACAGTCATATTTGACCATGTTTGGGGGGCATTTCATGGTCATTGTGTCCCGCGGTGCTGAGAAGGCTCATTCCCAGGTCTAACAAAGATTCCATTGACAGCCCACTCAGTGTGTTGTCACTAGACCAGGACTTGTAAGTAGCAAAAGTCTCTGGACCATACCTGTCTTACTAGTCTCTTGGTCCAGGAAAATGTTCCCTCTTATTGTTTCTTCCCATAATTAAATTTACATTATTACAATTATTGATCTCATATGGAACTGCATATCAGCATTTTATCACAGGCTCTGTGACACATTTGGTAACATAAGAAATAATCTTCTGAAACAAGCTACATAGAAAATAATATAGCTAGCAGTTATTAGTAAGGTCACAAGCAAGAATTTAAATCAAGAACTTTCATTGGTTATAGTCCGGTATACCCCATGTCACCTGTCTCAGTTAAATGATTATAGTCAAGTGTTAATATCCTGGTTGTACATCATGGAGCATCTGACCTTTATCCAAAGACTGGTTGCTGAGGTAAGATTTAGAAACAATCTTAAGAGTGTCATTTTAATAATTTAATTAAACCTTTAAGCAATATAACATAACAAGGAACTCTCAGAAGTGCGTCCTAGTAGCACAGACCTTAATTAACAAAACTAGAACTTAATATTTAATGAAACATGATTTTGTTCTTTTCTTTCTTCTTTTTTTTTTTGGAGAACTCATTGTGAGGGCATTAACACTGTATGCAGGTAAGGCTTTAACTCATCAAATAAAAATGAGGTCTATCAGGAGCTGGGAAAAGCTAAGGGGCAATCTTGGATTTCCCATAGCCCTGGATCTTTGAGGTTTAGCTGTTGTTTATTTATTTTTAATTTCCTGATGTAAGAGCAGACTGTCACCATGTTTTAAGGACATCAAGATAGTAAAAGTCTAACCTTGAAGGGTTATTTTTGTTGAAGCAGAATGAGCTTTTTCTACATGTACCGTAATCTTAAATAATGTTTATTTATGTTACCAAAGTAACAAAAACATTTTAAAAACCAATGAAAATCACTTAAAGGCAAAGAAATTTATAGTCTGTTTTTGAGAGCTGCATTTTAAGAAAACCTTGTTCTCTAAACAGAGAGACCAAATTCCAGTCTGGTACCAGCTTCCTGTTAATAACAAAATGTGCTTATTTGTTTAATCTTAGAAAGTCTTCTCCATAAATCTTGAGGAACTAGCTGTATTCTTCTAAAGGCATGAGAGTAAAATCATAGAAGGCATGTTTAAAATCTGATTTTGTTGCAACTGACAAAGAAACCTGGTCATAACACTTTAATATGATAACTAGAATTATAATTGACCATATTTTATCAGGGCATATCACATCTATATGAATTTCACATAATTTTAGGATATCTATATTAGTAATGTCAGCCATACAGTATAACCTGTAAAGAATTTTTCACCCCTTTAACAGTACTTCCCATGTAATTTAACGTGTCCAGTGAACCCAGGTAGCTTAATAACTCTTTGGGGTGTCTCAGGGGCCCTCTGAAGCATTCCAAAGTTAGCTAGAAGTCAAGTTATTTAGGAAGTTTTGCCGATAAATATCAAAAGGTTTATCATAGTCAGGCAGGATCATGTAAGTTACTGTGAAATAATAATTATTTACTTAGCCATATTTAACAAAAGATTTCAAAGGTTAATATAGAAGAGATCAATTAAGAGGTAAAGGAACTTAAATCTATTATTAAAAGCAGTTCAACATCTGAAGAAAGTATGTCTTCTTAACAGAGAGAAAGGCCAAATTTAAGTCTTTGCACTAGCTTAGTTTAAAGTCATTTAGGTAAACCTTAATTACATTTATTTTAAACTTAGTCCTAACCATGCACAAAACATTTTTACAGGGTCCACCTTCCACAAACCTTTTAATCACTTTCTGTAATAGCCACCTGCAAGTCAGACCTACTTTCTTTTCCCTTTATAAAATGTAATTTTATTTTTTATATCTTCTTTATTTAAAACACACATCCTACTTTCTTATTAGATTAGCAAACAAACATTGATACTAGATATTCAATATAGAATATTTCACAGTTCACATGAATCTGAATTTTTTTTTCGTTTTTTTCTTTTTTTTTTTTTTGTATTTAGAATTCTTTGGTTTTTAAACACTTATTTTTCTCTAGGGCAATTAAATTAGAACTCATTTACAACTTCAACAATATTATCAGAAAAAAGACATACACTGAGACATACATAAATCCAGACAGACAGACTGAGAGAAATCTTATAGTTTTCTGTTTGAGATTTAAAGTATCTCTTTGACACACCCCCTTTTTCCCTTCCGTTTGAAGTTCTAATTTGCCCAAGGCTGAGGTCTCAGGCAAAGCTGACTGTATGTTTCAAGGACATGGAAAGGGTTAACTTCAAGCTTTTCCCTGGGCAGGTCTTTTAACAAGCTAGTTGTTTTTAATTGCACATGCAAAAAGAACTGGTTTTGTAGTTTCCAAAAGTTTCTTTCAAGTTTCTTTTCAATCAGCAATCACACACTCACAATCATTCAGAGGCTAATACAATGCCTCCCTTCCTCCCAAGTCCCCAGGTCGCCCTATCTGATGATCCCTTCCTGGGAGCCCAAGGAGGTGATCAGTCTCCTCTTATAGCCGTTGGGGTAGGTTCCTGCTTGGGGACCGGCCCCAGGGCCTTATCTTATCCTGTGATCATTCCTGGTGAGTTGGTCTGTCCCTCCAATGAGTTCAGTTGGGGTTCGGCCGTCTGGAAAGTCGAAACACCTTTCCAAAGGAGAACCTAGAATACCATCAGGTGGCGTGCCTCCTCTATCATCTTGGGGTTCCTTTGCTCCAGCACAGCCAAGCCAACCGTCTGGTGTCTGAAGTGGCCAGCGTGGTTGGAATCTCACTGGAGCCTCCAGAAATGTTACAGAAACCAGTACTCGAGAAACCAAGCACCATGCTCAGAGAGTTGGAGAACTCAGGTTTATTATGCCAGCGGGCGCAGAGGATTTAACACTCCAAGCTCTGAGCCCCAAACAAAGGGATTACAGAGTTTTTGTAGACAGACTGTAGTGGGCAACACTAGCTGTTAATAGGCTGGTTTAAACTAAGGGGTTTTGCATGCCCGGGAACAGTGATGGGGATGCCTGACCTGGACAGGCATGATTAAGCAAGTTTGCAGGGGCTGGGCAATCGCAAAGAGCAGGACAAGGGTGAGTGAAATAAACTCCACTTCCTAGTGTTGCTGAAGAAGGAATTCATAGGGCCTGGACTCCGTCTCAGGCCTGTCTGTGCTGATCGTGCTCGGCCACCTCTCCAGTAGACTCTGAACTCTCTGCTTAGTGCCTGTGGGAACGATAATGGAAGGATAAGACCCCCTCCAGACAGGGGAATCTTGAAGATCACATCCAGGTTGCTCATCACCTAAGAGAAAACAGACACTAATCACCCCTGCCTCCGGACACTATCTATCAGAATGTAAGCACAGGCTTATCGGTTATTAACTATTTGGAATGTAACTGTGGGCTTATTGATTATTGACTGTTTGGACACGTACACATGGGGTAGGTGGTGGGTTTGGACATGTACACATGGGGTATGAAAGATTTTCACAAATGCTGGACGGGGTCCTTGGCTAAGAGGAAACTCTTCCTTGGGCCCGCCGGCGTAATAAACTGCACTCCACTATCTGCATTGTCCTTCTGAGTGAGTCTGTTTCCCGGAAAGCGTGGCTATAACATTTGGTGCATGGGCCAGGAAACTCCTCACTTTGAGGAGACAGGTCTCATTTGAGGCCACCCTGAGGCTTTGTGGCTTGAATCTCCTAGAGGGGGGAAGGCGCCTCGCCCCTCTGGAAACTGGTCCTTGTATGCTCGTATTCTGCCCTCCCCCAGGAGGTGTCCCGTCTGCTGTGAAATTCTTGACCCCCTCGGAATTGTTAGGCTAGAAAGAGGGGGATACAGAAGTGAGTATGAATTGGCTTTTCCGGAGATGGCCTGGGACATGAGATATTTAACCCATCTGTGTTTTCATCCGCACCTGATCAAGCCCACCAAGGCAGAATGGACTTTAAGGGAGAAACAGTCTCGGACCATGTGATGTTCTGGTTCAGCTGTGCTGACCAGCAGGTGAAGACATGCTGATCCCCCTTCTCCCTCTGGGATATGGCAGGTAAGGCTCTTCTCACCCCAATTAGGAAGGAGGCAGAATGGCAATTTAAGTGTCACTGAGTGGAAATATCAGAAGTACATAGGGTACTGAGAACTTCGTAGACAGAATGAAAAGAAAAAGTAGAAGAAGGTCTGAGAAGGTAAGCAAGATGGGGGAAAGTGAATCTAAGGCAACTGTATTGGAGTGCATGATTAAAATTTTAAAGAAGGGATTAGGAGGAGACTATGGGGTGAAGATGAAGCCTAACTGCCTCCACATACTCTGTGAGGTCGAATGGACCCTTACGGGAGCAGGATGGCCACCAGAGAACACCGTGAACTTAAAAATAGTAGAAGCAGTCTATCCAGTAATCACAAGAGAGCCAGGACACCTGGATCAATATCCATATATTGACTCATGGCTAGGGTTAGCTTGAGACCCTCCTACTTGGACAAGGTTCTGTATCCAGAAGGGAAAGGGAAAAATATTAATAGCACAAAAATTGACTGATGATAAAAAAGGAAATTCTACAGGATTTGGACGGGGATGACCTGACCCCTCCCCCATGCTGGATAATGACACGCCTGCCTCCCAGTGCTTCACCAGGACCGGAGGCCGCCTTAATGCCCGATCCAGGGCCAGGTGAAGTTTCTGCAACACCGCTGCTCCTCCGCCAGCTTTCCCGGAATTCGTAGAGCCGCCGTTTGGGCAGGCTCCGATCCCGGTGACAGAAGCCTCTGGCCAACACTTCCAGGATCCGGCTCCAACCGAACCGCCCAAGCTATACCCGCCTCTCCCGGTGAGTACTGACAAGAGGGGGAGGGAGATGTTGGAATTAACCAGAGACTGCGCTCTGCCAGAGAGCCGGAGGGAATAAAAGAGAACAGACAAGAGACTTACAGTGCTAGCTGCTGCTCTGGAAAAGTCTATCTCGGGCCCTCTGGAAAACCTCATCTGCCCCAGGGACAGGACAGGCCTTCAACCGGTCCCAAGGGAGGCCCCTGTCCCTGTTACAGCCAAACCATTGCGCCAGGTGCAAGCTTTTGGCCACTGGAAGAATGAATGCCCTAAGGCAAGGAAAGAAGAGGAAGCGCCCGCAGTTTTGGGGCTTGCTGACTTGGAAATTAACTAGGGCTGCTAGGGCTCAGAGATATCAGGTCCCTGAGAGCCCACGGTGACCTTAAAAGTGGGGGACCAAAACATTGACTTCATGGTGGCTACAGGAGCAGAACTGTCGGTAGTAACAAAACCTGTGGCACCACTGTCCACAAAGACTACCGCTGTTACTGGGGTATCGGGAGAAGAGATGATTAAATCGTTTTGCCAGCCCAGAAAATGTCAGATGGGGGGGGTGCACCAAGTGATTCATGAATTCCTCTACATTCCTGAGTGCCTAGTACCCCAGTTGGGAAGAGACTTGCTCTCCAAACTAGGAGCACAAGTGACTTTCTCCCCTGAGGAGAGGCCCACCTTCTGGATGGACTCTATGACTTATTTGCCCTCTCTCTCATCTCCAAGATGAGTGAAGGTTACCTGAGCCTCCGAAGGAAGAACTGGGTGGGCCAGAAGAGCATGAGAGAGAGCTAACTCAATTATTCCCTGAGGTCTGGGCGGAAGACAACCCCCTCCCCTCCCCCCCAGGCTGGCTAAACATCACGCCCCAGTGATAATGGAACTCAAACTAGGCACCATCCCCGTTAGAAAGCGCCAGTACCTGCTATGGATAGAGGCCTGGGCTGGCATACTGCCCCACATCAATAGATTGAAACAAGCAGGCATTCTAGTAGAGTGCCAGTCGGCTTGGAATACGCCAATCCTGCCAGTCAAAAGGGAAGGAGGACAGGACTATAGGCCTGTACAAGATCTCAGGCTAGTCAACCAGGCTACTGTGACTTTACACTCCACTGTTCCAAACCCCTGTATACCTTACTTAGCCTCCTCCCGCCGAGGACTAAAGTTTACACTTGCCTAGATCTCAACAATGCCTTCTTCTGCGTACGTCTCACCCCAGCGTCACAGCCCATCTTTGCCTTTGAATGGGAAGATCCAGTCGGGAGCACCAAAGAACAGCTCTTCCAGACTCCCCCATAAGGGTTTAAGAACGCCCCAGCCATCTTTGGGGAAGCCTTGGCTTCTGACCTGGACTCATTCCGTCCAGAAGAGTATGGATGTTGGCTCCTACAATACGGGGATGACCTGCTGCTGGCTGCCGAGACCAAGGAAAAATGTTGGGAAGGGACAAAAGCACTGCTCCAGCTGCTGATGGAAGCAGGTTACCGGGTGTCAAAGAAGGCACAGATCTGCAAGGAGGAGGTAAGGTATCTGGGGTTTGTTTTAAAGAAGGGCTCAAGGTTCCAGACCCCAACTGGGTCCTATATACTGATGGCACTAGCCTGATAAAACAAGGACAATGCCTGTCAGGTTAGCCAAAGCGGAAGGGGCCATCAAGATTGAAAAGAGAGGGTAGGAATTGCCAAGTGGCAAATTATTGGTACTGGAGGAGCTGGTACACACTCTGGTAAGCCAAACACACCAAGCGACCCACCTAGGCCATGCTACCTGCTCACAGGTTAATGCTGCCTCTTGCGTATTCAGACAAAAACTCCGGGTATTCAGCTGAAAGGCACACTGCCCCTTGAACACCTGGGAGTGGACTTCACTGAAATGAAACCTCACCAACACTACCATTATCTGCTGGTCATGGTATGTACGTTCCCGAGATGGGTAAAAACTTTTCCTACCTGGACTGAAAGAGCATCAGAAGTAGCCGGTGCCTGCTTAGGGAAATGGTTCCCAGATTTGGATTTCCTACCAGCATTGGATCATGCAATGGCCCGGCTTTTGCAGCTGATTTAGTACAACAAGTAAGCAAAACTTTAAACATCAAATGGAAACTGCACACTGCATATAGGCCCAGAGTTCTGAGATGGTGGAATGAACCAACCGGACACTTAAAGAGACTCTCCAAGTGGATCAGAGAGACTGACTGCTCCTGAGTGGACTTGCTTCCGATGGCTCTGCTCAGACTCGGGATGACCCCACAGTCCCAAGGCTATTCTCCATACGAAATTGTGTATGGGAGGCCTCCTCCCATAATAAAACAGGTGTCAACAAATTTGCCTCAGGTAAGGGGGGATAGGATTTCACAGCAGATGGAACTGGGTAAGGTAATAAATCGGGTAACTGAGTTTGTACAAGAAAGGGTGCCGTTCCCCCTTGGGGAACAGATTCATGAGTTTACACTTGGTGACCAAGTATGGGTCAAAGATTGGGAACATGATTTGCTAGCCCTTTGGTGAAAGGGCCCTTATGTTATTCTAACTACCCCTACTGCAGTTAAAGTTGCAGGCATTGCCCCTTGGATCCATCACACCAGAGCGAAGAAGGCATACAACACTGACCCGGAAGACGCTGAGTGGACCACCCAGAAGGACCCCACCGACCCACGGGGAACCAAGATCATTCTGAAGAGGAAGAAGAGAACGAGATCCTGGACGAGCCCTCTACAGGATGGAGCTGGGTAAACGACTCCTGCTGCTCGGCCTCATCAACACAATTCTGAACCTGACCAGTGTTCCTGCACAGGACAACGTCTTCATCTCATGGGCACATTCTTACGCGAACTTCCACAACTCCTCCAACTGTTGGGTATGTGGGGCCATGCCCCTGTCAGTAATGGACAGACTCCCCTGGTGGGTATCGCCACTCCGTTATGGGGACTTTATACCACTGTGTTCCTTCTTAGAGCAACAGAAAGGAACTTTTCTCTCTCTCACCAATCATAACCTTTCTTTGCTCTCCTGGTGTAAGAAGAAGCCATCAATGGGCCAGGGACATAGGGTTACATTTAACATGAACACCAGCCTTATGGAGATAACAAAGGCTTATACCTCATATATGAAAATTAAAGAGGAAAAGGGTTCCCTTAACAAAAGGGGGACAGGCCTCCCGGTACCTTGAGCAATACTACCAGGTCTGGGATGAATATTTCTGGATGACTCCTGAGAAAGGACAGTTGATTACCCCTGCTACTATTTGCTGGGAACAAAAAGAACAGAAAGTTGGATTTGGAGACCACCCCCTAGACCCAAAAGAATTAAAATATATGGGTTATTTGTCCTTGAACAATGTAAACAAATCTTGGAAGTTACCTATCACCCCAATCAGTCTGTTCAGTGGCCCGGTTCTGACTGGAAATATAATCCTGGAATCTGCTGGGTAGCCCCCAATGGGACCCAGTGGCTCTGTGGGCTTAACTTACGGCCATGGTTACTAGTTGGCTGGGTGGGGCGTTGCACATTAGGATTTGCTTTCGCCCATGGCAGAATTAAGCCTAGCCTACACCAGCCTCCAGTAAATCTGCCTTATCTGCATGCAAGATGGACACAATCTGTGTTCCAATGGTATGACTATCTTGCTGCCTTGTTTGTACCCTCTGTAGGGACAATGGATATCATGGTTAAGGTAGAGGCCTTAACTAATTTCACTAAACAGGCCCTCTTAGACAGTACAAAAGCCATTCAAGCTTTGAATGAAGAACAAATTCAGATGAGGAAGGCAGTAATTCAAAATAGGATGGCATTAGACATACTCACAGCAGCCCAAGGAGGGACTTGCGCCGTAATTAAAGTCGAATGTTGCGTGTACATCCCTGACATGTCTGGAAATGTATCTACTGCCTTGAAGGATATGCAAAATCAAGTGAAAGCCATGTCTAATGAAAATATTCCCTTTTGGACTTCAGTTCTCTCCTGGGTAAAGGGAGACTGGTGGAAAACCATTGTAACTGTTGTTATAGTAATCTTAATCATACTGCTCTGTGGGCCCTGCTTCCTACAATGTCTTGTGAATTTTGTAACCCAGAGGTTGATAGCATTCTCTCATGTGGGTGACAGGAGGGCTAAGGTACAATATATCTCAATGAATGATGCTTGTTACGGAAACTAAGAGCCTCAAGAGGGGGGAATGAAGAAGGAATTCATAGGGCCTGGACTCCGTCTCAGGCCTGTCTGTGCTGATCGTGCTCGGCCACCTCTCCAGTAGACTCTGAACTCTCTGCTTAGTGCCTGTGGGAACGATAATGGAAGGATAAGACCCCCTCCAGACAGGGGAATCTTGAAGATCACATCCAGGTTGCTCATCACCTAAGAGAAAACAGACACTAATCACCCCTGCCTCCGGACACTATCTATCAGAATGTAAGCACAGGCTTATCGGTTATTAACTATTTGGAATGTAACTGCGGGCTTATTGATTATTGACTGTTTGGACACGTACACATGGGGTAGGTGGTGGGTTTGGACATGTACACATGGGGTATGAAAGATTTTCACAAATGCTGGACGGGGTCCTTGGCTAAGAGGAGACTCTGCCCTGGGCCCGCCGGCGTAATAAACTGCACTCCACTATCTGCATTGTCCTTCTGAGTGAGTCTGTTTCCCGGAAAGTGTGGCTATAACATTGCATGTCCCCCCACTTTCTGAGACTACGTGACCTACGTGATCTAGACTTTGCAAGGGCCAAGCTGAGTTACCGAGGCAGAAGGAGAAGGAGGTCATGTAAAATTTTAACTTTTCCTCTTCAACCACTCTCAGCCTTCCTGTAGGATTTTAATGGGGAACTTTTTTGAAACTGGGAGATGGACTCTTAAACTAATGGAGTGGCTCTCCTAGGTGGTGAGACCCCAAGGCCATAAAAATTGCTCTGAAGCTGAATTCACACAGCTCAGAATTCGCCTTGAAGGTAAAGGGTGGTGCATTGTGCATATCTTAGCCAGATTTTATGAAGAAGTCTCCCACTGTCCTTGTCCTCCCACTGTCTCTTGCCTGATACCTGCCCCTCACAAAGGTCACGGCCATCAGGGAGCCCAAGGGTACCTGTGCAGGTGTCCAGGCAAGTTCCATCATGTTGCTGGCCAAAATCTTGGCCTTCTCTGCCCACCGAAGGTAAACAAAAAATACAAAGATAGAGTGGGCAGGCAGTAGAAAGGTGGCTTTAATTCTCAGCCAGCAGAGAGGGGAACAAAGTAGGCTCATGCCTCAGAAAGAGCCCCCTGTCTATGAGGAATCTAGGGGCTGATATAATCTGAGGGCTCCCAGTCAGGAGTCAGTGATGAGGAAGAAGGTGTTAGGATCTTGATTCCTTTCTCTTGCATTGCTTCAAAGTCAGTCATAGACTGGCTCAGTAACCCATCATTGAGCCTGGCAGTTCAGTGACTCAGTGGCCTTCTTTCTGATATGTAACTACAAGGGGAAGGGTGTTGTAAGGGTAATCACCAGATACAGGATGTATTTAGCATAGAATCGAAGAAAAATAGGTGTGAAGTGTAGCTCCTGTAGAGTTAGGGGGCAGAAAACAGTTACAGACATGCAGAGTTCAGAACAGTTAAAGTAAAAAGAAACTAGGAATGTTCCGGCCTGCTCACTGCTCTCTTTATCTTCTTTGTTCTCAGGAAAGGGATAGAGAAAAACTCATTTTTTTTCCCAACATATGGTCCAGAGAAATTTCATTGTCTAAACATACAACATTTACAACAAAAGACCTTTAAAAATGTGATTGCTGCTGAATGGCTGATGGCATTTTGAGTCTGGCACAGCTCAGAAAACTCACGTTCTTAACAATACAAGGACTTGTCTGAAATCACACCATAGCATCACCTAAGTATTTCCATAGCTACTTTATTTTGTTTGTGCCAGAAGTCCTCTTGGAGGAGGTCGCCATTAACCCCACTATAGGGCTGCCAGGCGGGCGATCCACAAACTGGAGAGCAATTACACCGAAGAAGTTCTGGCACTCCTGAGAAAGCTCTAAGCCCCACAGTAGAATTCCCAACTTGGGAATCTGACAAAGGGATTGAGAATCTCCAGGGAAACTGACTTTGAAGATCGGTGATATCTGATTACAGAACTTCCACAGGACTGGGGAAACAGAGACTCTCAGAGGGCAGAATCAAAACCTTGTGTGCACCAGGACCCAGGAGAAAGGAGCAGTGGTCCCACAAGAGACTGAGCCAGACTTGCCTGTGAGTGTTCAGGAGTATCCAGTGGAAGCCTGGGTCAACAATGACATGCTGTGGGGTTAGGGCCACTTACAGCAGAGTCCTGGGAGGCACAGCATGCTGGCACAAGTCCTCTTGAAGGAGGTTGCCATTATCCCAATCATAGTTCGGTCCCAGGTCAAAATACAGGGCAGGAACACAGCCCCACTCATCAGCAGAAAATTGGATTAAAGATTTACTGAGCATGTCCTTGCCCACCAGAGCAAGACCCAGTTTTCCCCATGGCCAGTCCCATCCACCAGGAAGCTTGCACACGCCTCTTATCCTCATCCATCAGAGGGCAGAGAGAATGAAAACCACAGTCACGCAAAACTAAGCTAACTGATCACATGGATCACAGCTTTGTGTGACTTAATGAAACTATGAGCCATGCCATGTAGTGTCACCCAAGATGAATGAGTCATGGTGGAGAGTTCTGACAAATGTGCTCTACTGGAGAAGGGAATGGAAAATCACTTCAGCATTCATGCCCTGAGAACCCCATGAACAGTATGAAAAGGCAAAAAGGTATGACACTGAAAGATGAACTCCCCAGGTTGGTAGGTGCCCAATATGCTTCTGGAAAAGAGTGGAGAAATAGCTCCAGAAAGAATGAAGAGGCTGAGCCAAAGCAGAAACACCAGGCAGTGTGGCTATGTCTGGTAGTGAAAGTAAAGTTTGATGCTGTAATATTATTGTATAGGAATACTATTGTATAGGAACCTGGAATGTTAGGTCCATGAATCAAGGTAAATTGGAAGTGGTCAAACAGGAGATGTCTAGAGTGAACATCAACATTTTATGTATCAGTGAATTAAAGTGGATGGGAATGGGCGAACTTAGTTCAGATGACCATGATATCTATTAAAGTGGGCAAGTATCTCTTAGAAGAAGTGGAGCAGCCTTTATAGGTGCCATTAGAGTCTGAAATGCAGTACTTGGGTGCAATCTCAAAAGTGACTTAATGATCTCGGTTCATTTCCAAGGCAAACCATTTGCTATCACAGTAATCCAAGTCGGTGCCCCAGCCACTGATGCCAAAGAAGCCGAAGCTGAACAGTTCTGTGGAGACCTCCAAGACCTTCTAGAAAAATTAAAAGTGAAATTGAAGTCGCTCAGTCGTGTCCGACTCTTTGCGACCCCATGGACTGTAGCCTACCAGGCTCTTCCGTCCATGGGATTTTCCAGGCAAGAATACTGGAGTGGGTTGCCATTTCCTTCTCCAGGAGATCTTCCCAACCGAGGGATTGAACCCGGGTCTCCTGCATTATAGGCAGACGCTTTACCCTCTGAGCCACCAGGGAAGCCTAGAACTAACACCCAAAAAAAGATATCCTTTTCATCATAGGGAATTGGAATGCAAAAGTAGGAAGCCAAGTGATACATGGAGTAACAGGCAAGTTTGGCCTTGGAGTCTAAAATGAAGCAAGGCAAAGGCTAACAGAGTTTTGCCAGGAGAATGCATGGGTCATAGCAAACACCCTCTTCCAACAACACAAGACATGACTCTGCACATGGACATCACCAGACGGTCAATACCAAAATAAGATTGATTATATTCTTTCCAGCCAAATATGGAGAAACTCTATACAGTCAGCAAAAACAAGATCGGGAGCTGACTGTGGCTGAGATCATGAACTCCTTATTGCAAAATTCAGACTTGAGTTGAAGAAAGTAGGGAAAACCACTAGACCATTCAAGTATGACCCAAATCGAATCCCTAATGATTATACAGTGGAAGTGACAAATAGACTCAAGGGATTAGATCTGATAGACAGATTGCCTGAAGAACTACCATCAGAGATTTGCAACACTGTACAGGAGACAGTGACCAAAACCACCCCCAAGAGAAATAAATGCAAGAAGGCAAACAGGTGTCTGAGGAGTCCTTACAAATAGCTGAGAAAAAAAGAGAAGAGAAAGACAAAGGAGAAAAGGAAAGATATACCCATCTGAATGCAGAATTCCAAAGAAGAGCAAGGAGAAATAAGAAGACTTTCTTAAGGGAACAGTGCAAAGAAATAGAGGAAAACAATAGAATGGGAAAGACTACAGATCTCTTCAAGAAAATTAGAGATACCAAGGGAACAATTCATGCAAAGATGGGCACAATAAAGGACAGAAAAGGTATGGACCTAACAGAAGCAGAAGAGATTAAGAAGAGGTGGCAAGAATACACAAAAGAACTGTACAAAAAAGGTCTTTATGACCCAGATAACCACGATGGTGTGCTCACTCACCTAGAGTCAGACATTCTGGGGTGTGAGGTTAAGTGGGCCTTAGGAAGCATCACAAGGAACAAAGCTAGTGGAGGTGATGGAATTCCAGCAGAACTATTTCAAATCCTATAAGATGGTGCTGTGAAAGTGTTGCATTCAATCTAATTGGGAAAACTCAGCAGTGGCCACAGGACTGGAAAAGGTCAGTTTTCATTCCACTCCCATAGAAGGGCAATGCTAAAGAATATTCAAACTGCCACACAATTGCACTCATTTCATATGCTAGCAAGATCGTGCCCAAAATTCTCCAACCTCAGCTTCAACAGTATGTGAGCTGAGAACTTCCCGATGTACAAGCTGGATTTAGAAAAGGCAGAGGAACCAGAGATCAAATTGCCTACCTCCGTTGGGGCCTAGAAAAAGCAAGAGAGTTCCCGAAAAACATCTACTTCTGTTTCATTGACTACACTAAAGCCTTTGACTGTGTGGATCACAACGAACTGTGGAAAATTCTGAAAGAGATGAGAATACCAGACCACCAAACTTGCCTCTTGAGAAACCTTTATGCAGATCAAAAAGCAACAGTTAAAACTGGACATGGAACAATGAACTGGTTCCACATTGAGAAAGGAGTACATCAAGGCTGTATATTGTCACCCTGCTTGTTTAACATATGCAGAGTACATCACACAAAGTGCTGGGCTGGATGAAACTCAGGCTGGAATCAAGATTGCTGGGAGAAATATCAATAACCTCAGATATGCAAATGACAGGCTTCCATGGTGGCTCGGACTGTAAAGATTCCACCTGCAATGAGGCAGACATGGGCTCGATTCCTGGGTTGGGAAGTTCCCCTGGAGGACAGCATGGCGACCCACTCTGGTGTTCTTGCCTGGAGAATCCCCATGGCCAGAGGAGCCTGGTAGGCTGCAGTCCATAGGGTCGCAAAGAGTCAGAGATGACTGAGTGACTAAGCACAGCACAGCATGGAAATGACACCACTCCAAGGGCAGAAAGCCAGGAGAAACTAAAGAGCCACTTGATGAAGGTGCAAGAGGAGAGTGAACAAGCTGACTTAAAACTCAGCATTCAAAAAACTAAGATCATGGCATCCAGTCCCATCACTTCATGGCAAATAGATGGGGAAACAATGTAAACAGTGACAGACTTTGTTTTCTTGGACTCCAAAATCACTGTGGACTGTGACTGCAGCCATGAAATTAAAAGACGCTTGCTCCTTGAAAGAAAGCTATGACAAATCTAGACAGCATAGTAAAAAGGAGAGATATCAGTTTGCTGACAAAGGTCCTTCTAGTCGAAGCTATGGTTTTCCCAGTCATCATGTACAGCTGCGAGAAGTGAAGTGAAGTGAAGTCACTCAGTCGTGTCCGACTCTTTCCTCCCCATGGAATGTAGCAGGTCAGGATCCTCTGTCCATGGAATTCTCCAGGCAAGAATACTTGAGTGGGTTGCCATTTCCTCCTCCAGGAGATCTTCCCAACCCAGGGATCGAACCTACATCTCCTACATTGGCAGGTAGATTCTTTAACACTGAGCCACTGGGGAAGCCTGACTTCGTGTAATACATTGCACAGATTAGACAATCAATATGTATTTGTTAAATGAGTTACATGCATATTACTTCATAAAACTTACCTCAGCCATCCCTGACAGAGATAACGGAGTTTAGTCTAAAAAGTCAAATATAAGTGAGAAAATGTATTCATATATATTCTCTTTTATATACAAACATACAGATCCTGTAAGAAATTAGATATTTTATTCTAAAATCTCTATATATTTGGTTATAATGAGTTCTATTTTAATAAATAAAAGTCTTAATTTTGAAAGAAATGTTTTATTTTAAACACTTACCTTTTAGATCTTATATCTGATGAATCAAACTGGATATTCATAGGTCCAGGATTTATTTCATGATCTCCCTCAGGGATGAGAAGATGCCTAGGATCACTATCCATATTTGCCGTTTTTCTCAGACTCTAAGCACTAAAGAAGTCAGTCCTGTAATAAATCAGAAAAGAGAAATAATATAAAGTTTAATATAAGAATTATTTTACTACTGATAGGTAATACATTTGCATGTACAAGAAATAAAAAACACAGGAATTTGCTGAAGATATCTTAATGAGATATATGTCTAAAATACTTATATCATCAGAAATTTGCTAAGTTGAAAAGGAGTTACTACTTATTTTTCAGCTTAATAAAAAAAGAAGCAAGGCCATCAATTTCCAGTAATAAAACAGATTAGGCTATTTGGGCTCATTTTCCTGATGAAAACAACTGAAAATACTGGGTAAAATATTAAAAAAAAATTTTTTGAAAATAGTAAGGAAAAGCAGACCATTTGTAAGTGAATTTAAGGAACCTAGATAGTAAGTGGCTCGAACAAGTTGGTTCCATTCTGAAGGTATTTGCTGTGCCAGGAGAAACTGTGCTGGGGTTTTCAACATCTTGTGGAATAGCAGGGAAATAAAAGACAAACACCAAAATTCATCCAAAGTAAGGAATGAGTATAGTAAGATATCACCCCCATCCCTACTTTCAATATAGCTGTGACTACAGAGCGCTTCACCATCAGATTAGGAGTTAACAGGAAGTAATTCCAAAGAAAGGCAATGCCAAAGAATGCTCAAACTACTAAACAACTGCACTCAACTCACATGCTAGCAAAGTAATGCTCAAAATTGTCCAAGTCAGGCTTCAACAATATGTGAACCGTGACTTCCAGATGTGCAAGCTGGTTTTTGAAAAGGCAGAGGAACCAGAGATCAAATTGCCAACATTCACTGGATCATTGAAAAAGCAAGAGAATTCCAGAAAAAACATCTATTTCTGCTTTATTGACTACACCAAAGCCTTTGACTGTGTGGAGCACAATAAACTGTGGAAAAGTCTTCAAGAGATGGGAATACCAGACCACCTGACCTGTCTCCTGAGAAATCTGTATGCAGGTCAGGAAGCAACAGTTAGAACTGGACATGGAACAACAGACTGGTCCCAAATAGTAAAAGGAGTACATCAAGCCTGTATAATGTCACCCTGCTTATTTAACTTCTATTCAGAGTACATCATGAGAAACGCTGGGCTGGATGGAGCACAAGGTGAAATTAAGACTGCCGGGAGAAATAGCAAAATCCTGATACGCAGATGACACCACCCTTATGGCAGAAAGTGAAGAAGAACTGAAGAGCCGTTTTATGAAAGTGAAAGAGGAGAGTGAAAATGTTGGCTTAAAGCTCAACATTCAGAAAACTAAGATCATGGCATCTTGGTCCCATCACTTCATGGCAAATAGATGGGGAAACAGTGGAAACGGTGGCTGACTTTATTTTCTTGGGCTCCAAAATCACTGCAGATGGTGACTGCAGTCATGAAATTAAAAGATGCTTACTCCTTGGAAGGAAAGTTATGACCAACCTAGATAGCATATTAAAAAGCAGAGACATTACTTTGCCAACAAAGGTCCGTCTAGTCAAGGCTATGGTTTTTCCAGTGGTCATGTATGAATGTGAGAGTTGGACTATAAAGAAAGCTGAGTGCCGAAGAACTGATGCTTTTGAACTGTGATGTTGGAGAAGACTCTTGCGAGTCACTTAGACTGCAAGGAGATTCAACCAGTCCATCCTAAAGGAGATCAGTCCTGGGTGTTCATTGGAAGGACTGATGTTGAAGGTGAAACTCCGATATTTTGGCCACCTGATGTGAAGAGCTGACTCATTTGAAAAGACCCTGATGCTGGGAAAGATTGAAGGCAGGAGAAGGGGATGACAGAGGATGAGATGGTTGGATGGCATCACTGACTCAATGGACATGGGTTTGGGTAAACTCCAGGAGTTGGTGATGGACAGGGAGGCCTGGCGTGCTGAAGTCCATGGTGTCAGAAAGAGTTGGACACAACTGAGTGACTGAACTGAACTGAAAAGTGCCTCACTCCCTCACAAGAGAATTGCAAACAAGTTTTCTTGGCACTGACCACAGCCTGTGTGTGTGCTTGTATGTTTCTGTGTGTGTGTCTGTGTAGAGGGAAATCTTATACACTACAAACTGGACCTCATGGATTTGCAAGGTGATCAAAGAACACTTAAAGCTATGAACATAATTTCAGGTTACTTGCTTGGTAGAGCTTATAGGTAATTGGCTGAAGCAAATGTAAATCTTTTCTTTGAGGATCCAGAAAACACCGATCCTAGGCCTCAAAAAAGGCTTGCAAACAATTTTTCAAGAACAATGAACAGTACACTGTCAAATATAAACCAACATATAAAGAAACAAAATGCTATTAGTGAGAACCAGAAGAAACAGCAGAAATAGCTTCACAAAGGCTTCAACCACATTCTTATTATCAGAATAAAATTATAAAACAATTATGCTTCCTACCTTTAAACAAATAAAGGAAAAACTGGATATTTTCAAAAATTAACAGCATGCTTGAAAAGGACTAGAGTGAACAATTAGGCCCAGATAAATAACAACAAAGAAAAAAATAATGAAACTAAACATAGTAGCCAAAATTTAAAACTCAATGGATGTATTTAAAAGTTGAAGAGAGGGTGCTGGCAACATGGTAGAATAAAAGCTACCTTTATCTGTTCCTTTCAAAGGACAACCGGTAAAACATCTATAACATAACAAAAGTGCCTCCACCCTACACACTAGGATGCTGGAGAATTCCACACATCTGTACATCTAAGAGTGAGCAGACTAGATAGAATATTTAGAAGAGGGGGAAACTGAGGGAGGGAGAGACCAAGGGAAGAGTGACGGTGGTGCCTGTAGTCCTAGCCCTCCAGCTGAGCAGCTGAGACTGCAGCCCCAAAAGACTGGATAGCAGCAGGGGAGGTGGGCACACGACTCCTGCCTCAGAAGCCGCCATGAACACAGAGGCCAAGACAGAGAACCTTACAACACTTCACCCAGCATAGGTGCCTCTCTCTTCTCCCTCCCCCTGCAATGTCAGAGCCTGTAATTCAGGAGATCCTGGATATGAAGTAAGGGACCACCATCCTGGCTAGAGCAGAAGGCAAGGCACTGACAATGCTGGACGCACAAGAAGCAATAATGAGTGCCCAGGCTAACACTGCCAACAGAGGTGATGGAGGATGGAGAGTGAAGATTCAAATATAACTACAGGTAGTTCAGGTAAGAGAAATCAAAAGATTGTGCACCACTTACTGGAAAACAGAAGAAAGGCCTCTAACTTCTCATCCATTGAGTCTGTTATAATCAACCAAAAAGGTGTTTGCCACTTGAAATTTGTCTGTGGAGAAACAGCTCATTAGGCACCGTGAACCACAGTAACACTGCACGGCTTCTGCTGCTGCTGTTGTTAAGTCACTTCAGTCGTGTCCGACTCTGTGCGACCCCATAGACGGCAGCCCACCTGGCTCCCCCGTCCCTGGGATTCTCCAGACAAGAACACTGGAGTGGGTTGCCATTTCCTTCTCCAATTCATGAAAGTAAAAAGTGAAAGTGAAGTCACTCAGTTGTGTCCGACTCTTCACGACCCCATGGACTGCAGCCTACCAGGCTCCTCCGTCCTTGGGATTTTCCAGGCAAGAGTACTGGAGTGGGTTGCCATTGCCTTCTCCGAACACTGCACTACAAAATGACAATTCTCCAAAAAATAAATGTAAAGTAATGAAATATTGTGACCTAATTGAAACAGATTCAAAATATTTGTCACGAAGAAACTCCACAAACTACAAGAAAACTCAGAAAGGCAGATTCAATGAGCTCAGGAATAAAATTAATGAGCAGAAGTAATACTTTAATAAAGAGATTTAAACTCTAAAATAGAACTAACTGAAAATTCTAGAGCTGAAGAATTCAATAAATGAAACGAAGAATGAATTACAAAGCAACGGAAATAGAGCAGACTGGATAAAAGACAGAATTGGCAAGCTTGAAGATAGAAATTGAGAAAGAATACCAGTAGGAGAGGAATAAAATAAGATATTTTTTAAATCAGAAAATTCTACAAGAGCTGACTGACGCTTTTAGGAAGGACAACATTAGGACATTGGGTATCCCAGAAAAGAGAGAAGGGGACAGAGTTTATTTGAAGAAATAATAGCTGAGAATTTCCCAAGCCTGTGGTAAGAACTGGATATGCAAGTCTATGAAGCTAGGAGAACACCTAATTACCTCAATGCAAAAAGAACTTCTCTAAGACACATCATATTAAAACTGTCAAAAGGGGTTTCCCTGGTGGCTCAGTGGTAAATGATCCATCTGCCAATGCACGAGACATGGGTTCCATCCCTGATCCAGGAAGATCCTACATGCCAAAGAGCTACTGAGCCCATGCACCACAACTATTGAGACTGTGCTCTAAATCCTGGGAGCCACAACTACTGAAGCCCATGTGCCCAGGCATGCATGCCACAGTGATGAGAAGCCCTTGTACCACAACTAGAGAGCAGTTCATGTTCGCTGCAGTTAGAGAAAGCCCATGCAGCAATGAAAACCCAATAAAGCCATAAAAAATAACAACAAAAAACTGTCAGAAGTGAATCATGAAGAAAAAAATTTAAAGGTAGCTAAGGGAAAAAGGATAATAACCTATAATGGAACCTCCATTATACACAGAAAATCCTACACTGCCACCAGAAAACCACCAGATGTCATTGATGAATTCAGTAAAGTTGCAGTATACAAAATTAATATACAGAAATCTGTTGTTAATTCTACACACTAATAATGAATTACTCAAAAGAGAAATTAAGAAAATAAGTCCATGTACCACTGCATCAAAAAAGAATAAAAAACCTAGAAATGAACTTATCTAAGGAGGCAAAAGACCTGTACTTGGAAAACTACAAGACACTGATAAAAGGGATTGAAAATGACACAAATAGATGAAAAGATATACCATGTTCATGGGTTGGAATTAATACTGCTAAAATAACCATACTACCCAAGGTAATCTACAGATTCAATGCAATCACTATTAAAATACGAAGGGCCTTTCTCACAGAACTATAGAAAAATAATTTTAAAATTTGTATGGAAATACAAAAGACCCTGAATAGCTAAAATAATCTTGAGAAAGAGAACAGAGTTAAAAGAATAATGTTCTTTGACTTCAGACTATACTACAAAGCTACAAAAACAAATAATAATAAAAATCAAAATTATGACATAGGCACAAAAACAGACAAACAGATCAATTAAAGAGGATAGAAAGCACAGAAACAGACCTATGCACTCACAGTCAGTGAATCTATGACAAAGAAGGCAGGAATACACAATGGAGAAAAGAGTCTTTTTCAAAAAGTGGTGCTCAGAAAACTGGACAACTACATGTAAAAGAATGAAATTAGAACATTTTCTCACACCAAATACAAAAATAAACTCAACATGGACTAAAGACCTAATATAAGACTGGAAACCATAAAAACTCCTAGAGGAAAACATAAGCAGAACATGCTAACATAAATCACAGCAGTATTTTTTTTTAATCTGTATGCTAAAGCAAGGAGAAGGGGATGACAGAGGACAAGACAGCTGGATGGCATCACTGAATCAATGGACATGAGTTTGAGCAAACTCCGGGAGATGGTGAAGGACAGGGAAGCCTGGCGTGCTGCAGTCCATGGGGGTCACAGAGAGTTGGACGTGGCTGAGCAACTGAACAACAAATGCTAAAGCAAAGGAAATAAAAGCAAAAATAAATATGACCTAATCAGACTTAAAAGTTTTTGCAGAACACGAAGGAAACCAGTGACAAAACAGACAGAGTACTAAACGGGAGAAAATATTTGCTAATGGTATGACTGATAAGGGGTCAAAATTCAAAATATATAAAGAGCTCATACAACTCAACGAAAAAATCAAACAGCTCAATTTAAAAATGGGCGGAAGACCTGAATAGACATTTTATAAAGAAGACATACAGATGGCCAACAAGCACAGGAAAAGATGCTCAATATCATTAATCATCAGGGAAATTCAAAACCACAATTAGATATCACCTCACACCCATTAGAATGGTTATCATCAAAAAGGTAAGAAATAACAAGTCTTGGTGAGTATGCCGATATAAGGGAACCCTTATACACTGTTGCTGGGAATGTAAATTGGTGTAACCACTGTGAAAAACAGTATGACTATTTCTCAGAAAAACTAAAAATAAAACTACCATATGACCCATCAACTCCACTTCTGGGTATATATCCGAAAAAAAAAAAAAAATGAAAACCTTAATTCAAAAAGATACAGGTACCTCAATGGTTAGAGCAGCATTACTTAAAACTGCCAAGACATGGAAGCAACCTAAGTGTCCATCAACAGATGAATGAATGGATAAAGAAGATGTGGTATATGTACAATGGAACACTTTGGTGTTTATTTGCTAAGTTGGGTCTGACTTCTTTCTGACCCAGTGGACAGTAGTCCGTTAGGCTCCTCTGTTCATGGGATTTCCCAGGCAAGAATATTGGAGTGGTTTGCCATTTCCTTCTCCAAGGGATCTTCCCGGCCAAGGGGCTGAACCTGGGTCTCCTGAATTGGCAGGCGGATTCTTAACCACTGAGACACCTGGGAAACTCTAGATATTTCCTTCGTAAGTAAGTAGGTGGTAGTCACTCAATCATATCTGACTCTTTGTGACCCTGTGGACTATAGTTCACCAGGCTCCTCTGTCTATGGAATTCTCCAGGAAAGAACACCGGAGTGGGAGGCCATTCTCTTCTCCACGGTATCATCCCAATCCAGGCATCGAACCTGGGTCTCTTATGTTGAAGGCAGATTCTTTACTATCTGAGCTACCAGGGAAACCCTAGGCATTTCCTTACTATATCTGACTCTTTGTGACCCCATGGACATATCTGACTCTTTGTGACCCCATGTATTAGAGCACACCAGGTTCCTCTGCCCATGGAATTCTCCAGGCAAGAATACTAGAGTAGGTAGCCATTTTCTTCTCCAGGGGATCATCCCAATCCAGGATCCAACCTGAGTCTCCTGCATTGCAGGCAGAATATTTACCGTCTGAGTCACCAGGGAAGCCCTAGGTATTTCCTTAGACAGCAATAATCCTTCTAGTAGCAGTGAAACAGATGAAAAGTCAATAACCAAGTCAGAGTAGGGGAAAAAGTTACCTGCTTAAACAATGGTGGAAATACATGCTTACACTTACATGGTTCTGACTTACTTTGCTAACCAATGCTCTCCACTGTATTGGCTCCTAAACTAAACTAGGATGTGGCTGAATTTACAAACAGGATTCTTTGAACTCCCAGAGATGATACTTTCACTGATTATTGAATGTTAGGAAACCAGAAAAGAGGAAAATCTAGAAAGGTTCTTAAATTTCAGTCAGCCTTAATAAAAAGTAGTAATCAGGGTTGAGGAAAATATGAAGGATATTCAGGAATTGACATAAAAGTTCCAGTTTAATCACAAACACCTATTTTTTTTTCCTGAGCAAACCTGAAATTTGCATTGTGAAATTAGCCTTTTATTCCAAACGAGTATAAAACTGATATTTCAATGATTTAAAATAAATCATGAATGAGTTCAAAGTTCAGATCCAAAGATCCCAGTGCCTTTCCCAGATTTAATAATATTCAAATAAACATGAAGAATTGTAAGAAAATTGATAATTTTCAGTTGCCTCAACTTTAAATTCCCCCAGAAAGCTCTCTCAAAGGAAATTTAATATCTTTTTTGAAAGTCTTGATGAGAACTATAAGATATCTTAAAATCTGATGAATTAGGTTGAGAGGTGAACTGGAGTTTCATAGCTAATGTTACAGGATAGTGCTATCAATGATTGACTAGACTGTTAAATATTCCAAAGCATTATTTTTTTCATAGACTAACACTAATACAGGAGACTAAATACACAAAATGACATAAACAGACATACTCACTTCTATTTCATTCAGTCCTCTGACCTTTAAAACAAAGTCCCAGATGCAAGATTAACATCAAAGATAAGTCATTTAATAATGAGCCCCTAATCATTTAAGATTGGTTTTAGTATGGGGTCTCAAGACACAAACAGCTTATTAATAACTTGCTTGCTAATACCTATGCTGAAACATTATCTCCACAAAAAGAACATAGAGAACATCAAAAGGAAGTTCCTGTAACATCTTTTAAAAGGTATTCATTTGAATCAGTTCTAATGAGATGGATGAAACTGGAGCCCACTATACACAGTGAAGTAAGCCAGAAAGAAAAAGAACAATACAGTATACTAACACATATATATGGAATTTAGAAAGATGGTAACGATAACCCTATATGCAAAACAGAAAAAGAGACACAGATGTACAGAACAGAATTTTGGACTCTGTGGGAGAAGGCGAGGGTGGGATGTTTCGAGAGAACAGCATCGAAACATGTATATCATCTAGGGTGAAACATATCACCAGCCCAGGTTGGATGCATGAGACAAGTGCTCGGGCCTGGTGCACCGGGACGACCCAGAGGGATCGGGTAGAGGGGGAGGTGGGAGGGGGGATAAGGATGGGGAATACATGTAAATCCATGGCTGATTCATGTCAATTTATGACAAAAACCACTACAATATGGTAAAGTAATTAGCCTCCAACTAATTAAAAAAATAAATGGGCAAAAAAAATAAATAAAAGGTATTAACCGTGAGCATCACCATATTTCAAAGAATGTCAGTTCTTTCCACTCCAGGTTCAGAAACTTCCTTTCACATTTCTTTGAGAAAGCTAATTTATAGTACTGGGTTGGCCAAAAAGTTCCTGTGGTTTTAAAGCAAAAACAGAAGACACATTTTTCATCATTTTCACCAAGAACTTTATTGAACAACATATTCACCGATTGCAACATATTCACCAATATGCAGATGAAACTACTCTAACGACAGAAAGTGAAGAGGAACTGAAGAGTCTCTTGAGGAGGGTGAAAAGGAAATGGAAAAGCCAGCTGAAAACTCAACATTCAAAAAACGAAGATCATGGCATCTGGTTTCATCACTTCATGGCAAGTAGATGGAGAAAAAGTGGATGCAGTAGCAGGTATTACTTCCTTGGGCTGCAAAATCACTGTGGACTGTGACTGCAGCCACGAAATTAAGGCATTTGTTCCTTGGAAGGAAAGCTATGACAAACCTAGACAGCATATTAAAAAGCAGGGACATCATTTGGCCAACAAAGGTCCATATAGTCAAAGCTATGGTTTTTACAATAGTCATGTACAGATGTGAGAGTTGGAGCATAGATAAGGCTGAGCACCAAAAAACTGATGCTTTCAACTGTGGTGCTGGAGAACACTCTTGAGAGTCCCTGGGACAGGAAGGCGATCAAACCAGTCAATTCTAAAGGAAATCAACCCTGAACATTCACTGAAAGGACTGATGCTGAAGCTGAAGCTCCAATACTCTGGCCACCTGATGCAAAGAGCTGACTCATCGCAGAAAAGACCCTGTTGCTGGGAAAGTCTGAAGGCAGGAGAAGGGGCAGCAGAGGATGAGATGATTGGATGGCATCACAGACTCGATGGACATGAGCTTGTGGAAATTCCGGGAAATAGTGAAGAACAGGGATGCCTGGCATGCTGCTGTCCAGGGGTCCAGGGGGTTGCAAACAGTAGGACACAACTTAGTGACTGGATAACATTCACCATTGTGTTTCACTACCTTCTGACATTTTTCAGGCAATTTTATAATTCCATCGTCCCAAAGCTTTTTATCTTTTTGAGCAAGAAACTGTTAGAGGTGCTTCTTACAATCTTCCAGGGAATTGAAAATTTTCCATTAAGAGAATTTTGGAAGGACTGAAATAAATGGAAATCTGAGGATGCAGTGTCTGGCGAATACAGCGAATGAATCAGACCTTCCCAGCCAAGCTGTAACAGGTTTTGTCTGGTCATCAGAGAAATATGCAGTCTTGTGTTATCCTGATGGAAGACTATGTGTTTTCTGTTGACTAATACCAGACTCTTTTCTTTGAGCGCTGCTTTCAGTTGGTCAAATGGGGAGCAGCACTTGTTGGAATTAATAGTTTTGTTTTCCAGAAGGAGCTCATAGTAGAGGCCTCCCTTCCAATCCCACCATATACACAACATCATGTTCTCTGAATGGAGATAAACTTTGGTGTGGTTGGTGGTAGTCCGTTTCACTTGCCCCATGATCTCTTTCATTAAACATTACTGTATGGTATCCAATTATTATTGCCCATCACAATTTGTTTTAAAAATGGACTTTTCATTCAATAGAGAATTGAATGCAGAAATATGGTCAAGGTTTTTTTGCTTAACTTACATGGAACCCAAACATCAAAGCGATTAATACAACCAAGCGGGTGCAAATGATTTTCAATGCTTGATTTGGATTTTCTGAGCATGTTGGCTATTTCCCTTATGATATAAAGTTGACTGTTCTCATTAGTGTCTAGATTTGATCCCTCTCAACTTCAACTGGTCTACCTGAACGTGGAACATCACCCAGCAAGAAATGTCCAGTACTGTACTTCCTTGATGGCTCAATGATTACAGAGGCCACCTGCCAATGCAGGGGACACAGGTTTGACCCCTGGTCTGGGAAGAGTCCCCGTGCCACTGGGCAACTAATCCATGTGCCACAATTACCAAGACTGTGCTCTAAAGGCTGAGAGGCACAACCACTGGGCCCATGTGCCGCAACTACTGAAACCCATGCACCCTAGAGCCTGTGCTCCACAACAAGAGAAGTCACTGCAGTGAGAAGCCCATGCATTGCAACTAGACAGTAGCCCCTCCTCTCTGCAACTAGAGAAAAGCCCACACAGCAACAAAGACCTAGCATAGCCATAAAGAAAGAAAGAAACAAAGAAAGAAAGAAATCTCCAGCACAAACCACAAACCATTTTGTCATGTTTGATTAGTCATGTCACCTTCTCCATATACTGCACAAGTCTATTCTTGTGTTTCAGTTGCCTTTTTACCTTTCATGAAATAATAAAGCATAAAATGCCAAAAATGTTGCTTTTTTCCCTTCCATCTTCAATATTAAAATAGCTACACAAAAATTCACCAATTTTGATGATTTTTTTTAATGCACACTGATATGACAGCTGTTACAATACATTCTAACAGAACTGTTTCAAATGAAGTTAAAGACAACGAAGCACTACTACAGCATCTTACAGAAAACAACCAAATGAAGTTTTTGGCCAACTCAATACATATGCCAAGATGCTAGCAACAATCTGCAATAACAGGCACTGGCTTTTCCCCAAAGAAATGGATTATGAACCCACCATATATGTATTTATGAGTGAGAATTACTATTAACTAATACTTCTGCATATGGCAGAGTTTTAGATACTACATTTATATTTAGTTTACCAGGCTGGGGGTTGATTTTTTTTTTTTTTCCTGTAACTGGCCAGATAGTAAATATTTTAGGCTTTGCCAGCCATACGGTCTGTGCAACTACTCAACTTTGCCTTGTAGCACAAAAGAAAATATATAAATGAGTAAGCATGGCTGTGTTCCAGTAAAACTACATAAAAAGTACATACATTTGGCAGTGGGCCAAGCTTGGTCATAGTTTACACACCTATCCAGTACACCAATATAAAAGCAAATGGGGGACTTTCCCGTTCGTCCAGTGGCTAAGAATCTGTGTTCCCAATGCAAGGGGCCTGGGTTCGATACCTGGTCATGGAATTAGATGCCACATACCATAACTAAAACATCCCACATGCCGCAATTAAGACCTGATGCAGCCAAATAAGTAAATATTTTTAAAAAAAAGCTAATGGAATCATACCATTAAAAAGGCAGCCTGGTGAAAGCAGTTTTCTTATGTATATGTATGTTCTTCTATGTATTGTAAGTCTATAACTTCTATAAAGTCCAGAAATGGACTTATCCAAACTTCTTCCTTATGAATTGCTTAATGGTCAACCAACAGGAGCTATAATATTTAAATTCTGATGTGACAGTTGGATCAACAAATCCTTCAAGAGGTGTAAATTTGACAGTGCTGGGAGAGAATGTGGTTTAATAAAGAAATTACCAGTTAAAACAATGCACTAGCACCAGAAAACCTATCCTCCCACACTGGGGAACACTATTATAAATGCTCTAAAGTTATGTCTAGGGAGGAAAAAAGAAAGAATACTGGTATACTGGTAAAGGACTTAAATTTAAGTGTATTATAAAATGCTGGCCTGGTAGGGGTTTTTAACCTATTAATGATATATTTTTTTTTTACTTCTATGGTCATATCTCCTTTAAAAAAAATACTATAAATCATTATTTTAATTTGTAATTCATGCATTCCCATCCTCCTATGCTGTTTATCTTTTATTGTAACTATTCAGGGTATTATGAAAATCACAATAAACAGCAACTACCTTTACGTATGTAACTGAGATATGCAGCATTTAAGATTGAGAGAAGAAATCTAAGGCTAAAGGTTCTCAGAGCTCTAGTGGGCACACAGTGGGAAAGCTGAACTTTATTTTCTTCCAGTCAAAGAATCTATAGGTGATATTTTAGTTTGCTACTGATCTGTCATCTTAACATGAAGTTTGTAGATGTTTGTGATGCAAGGAGATTTTTGTTCAAGTTAAAACAAGGTTTCTTTAACCTATTGGAAAGTTTAAGGGCTTCCCAGGTGGCCCTTGTGGTAGGGAATCCACCCGACAGTGCAAGAGAGGGAAGAGATGCTGGTTCGATCCCTGGTTCAGGAAGAGTCCCTGGATAAGGGCATGACAACCCACTCCAGCATTCTTGCCTGCAGAATCCCATGGAGAGAGGAGCCTGGCGGGTTACAGCCCCATAGGGTCGCAAAGAATCTGAAAGGATTGAAGCGGCTTTCCACCCACGCATTGAAAAGTTTAAAGCCTTTCCCTTCAGGGGTTGCCTGGTTACCTTGCATATGACAGCAGTAAAAAGATAAAAGAAGGGGGAACAGGTTAGAGTTTGCTAATATACTGATCGCAGCAATAGATTAAGGCAAGGCTTGAGAGTCATGAAAATTAGGTTTCAGTCAATAACTGGTTGTCTGGTGGTGAGCGAGTCAATTTCTTCATCTCGGTGGGCCTGACTTTCCTCACCTGGAAAGTCTCAACGCACTTGATAGCAACTCTCAAAGACCCCTTCTAGCTCTGCTATTTTAAGACAGGAAGATGTCAAGCCACCTACTATCAGGGCACTAGCTCTCACAATCGAGCCGGGGATGGGGGTTGGGGAGAAGAGTGACAAGGACTTACCGGTCTGGCCCTCACTCCCCACCCCTCGCCACCTCCATCTGCGGCCCGAGCTCAAGGCATCAAAGGGGTTCCCCCCCCCCCCACTTCCCCTCTCTAGCTCTCTCCTACTCCCATTACTATAATTCTCCCAATTCTCCACCTCCCTCCTCTCACCTGGGTCTTCACCCACTGTAACCTTGCCTTTTCCTTAAGGCTCCGGCAGACACGACTCCCACAGCCCCTCGAGTTCTCCCAGCCACGGACTGAGTCCCCTACTTTGCTGGCAACCGAACCCTGCAGGAGCGCGCGCCGCCCCTCCGGACAGGACTCCACGGGCCCCAGCTTTGGCCTCACCGCTCCCGCAAGAAGCCACCGTTCCGACGCGTTTCCCCAAAGAACTTCCCCGAGTGACAGCGCGCTCCGATGCAAGCTCAGTCGTTCAGGCCGCTTCTCCCCTCTTCCCTCCGCTCCTTCCCCGGAGGTGAGTTTGCAAAACCCGGAACGGGCTCTCCCTGAGCAGGCCAAGCCCAGAAACTCAGAGCGTTTGGCGGGAAGGAGTACACCCCTTCCCCAATCTTCTCAACTTGCCACAGCGAGGCTTCTAAGTCCCCTGGACAGGAAAAGGCAAAGGCCTAGGTCGCGGGGGCCGGCGGGGGATGGAGTTCTGAGAGCACCAAGCTGGCAGCCGCAGTCGAACCTCCCGCGGTCGCGGACTACCACTCCCAGAGGGCTCTGCGACAACCAACACGCCTCCCGCCGCAGAGCTCAACCCACCCCCCGCCCCCCGCCTTCAGCTTCGGCTTTTGCTTGGGCTTCAGCTTCAGAAAGAGGGGCGGCCCGGGTGGACAAATCGCTCCCCCCAGCCGCGTGACGTCCGCGCTGGAGTCTGTTGTCTGTCCGAGGCCCTTAAGGCGTCGAAGTAGAGGGACGCGATCTCCTGCATTCGGTACCACCCCCGAGGCCGCTGAGAAAGGGCTGATGTGACATTTCCATCTATGGCGGACTCCCCACTGTCTCTCATTTCAGGATGTTCTGGCTGATGCTCTGTACTCTCATCACGTGCCTGAACCCGATGGATACCAAGGGATGCCGGTTTGGAAAAAAAAAAAAAAATTGTTGAATTGGCACTTTTCCTTCCTTGTCTAGACACAGGTTTTTCAAAATTTTTAACGTGTCGGCAAATTACTCACGAGCCTGAAAGGGGATTTGGGAGGATTTTAAGCACCCTCTCCCCATCCCTAACAGTTTCTCCCAGAGCCACCCCAAATAAACATACAACTAAGTAAAATTAATGTGCTTGTTATTAAAAGTCAGCTTAAGGTAAGCCTTCTGAAAAGCACATGGTGATACCTAAGCTCTTCTTGTACAGGAAGATGGTGATTTTTTTTTTTTTTTTTTTGGAAGGAAAACAACCAGGATAAATCCAACAATGTAATATGTTAATGGAATATGAAATAACCCAAATTTAACAAATATCTAATATTGAGTGTCAAGCATTTTACATGCAAAATATCTTTTTAAAATATTTTCTTTTATTATTTTTGGCTGTGCTGTATCTTTTTGCTGTCCAGGCTTTGTCTAGTTGTGGAGAGCAGGGCTACTCTGCGTTGCAGAGGGTTCTCATTGTGGTGGCTTCTCTTGTTGTGGAGGACAGGATCTAGGTGCGCTGGCTTCAGTATTTGTGGCTCTTGGGCTCAGAAGTTGTGGTGCGTGGGCTTAGTTGCTCTGCTGCATGTGGACTCTTCCCTGACCAGGGGTTGAACTCGTGTCCCCTGCATTGACAGTTGGATCATTATCCACTGTACCCTCACATTCAGTATCTCTTGAAGTCTTTCACATGATTCTAGAAGTGTGTATTGCTCCCATTTTACAAATAAGGAAGCCGACCTAGACAATTTAAGTGAGTTACCCAAGGCACAATAACTATTAAGCAGCAGAAGAGCTGGAAATCAAACTAAGGTCTTATTCCAAAACTTTGTGCTCTCAAACACTGCCTCTGGTAGTGAGGGTTTGACAATTACAAGGCAGGTGATGTGATGAACGTTGTCTTTAAGGTGTGTGCTAAGTCACTTCAATAGTGTCTGATTCTTTGTGACCCTGTGGGCTGTAGCCCGCCAGTCTCCCCTGACCATAAGATGCTCTGGGCAAGAATCCTGGAGTGGGTTGCCATGCCCTCCTCACCTTTAAGGTAGATAAAAGTTATTTTGCTAATGGTATCCGTATTGAAAAACTTTTGCAACTGCTCTTTAGATCAACAGTACATTCTTCAGATCAACATTACATTTCTTTTGATAACTCCAGTGATAGAAAAATGTTCTTTTTTCTCTGCTTTTCAAGCTGAGAAAATATTTTTAGGCAAGGCTGAGACGTGTGAAAGGAAATGGTATAGAATGACATCCGCAAAGATAGCTGAATAGGAAACTTGAAAATTGTCCCTCCCACAAAAGCAAGAAATAAGCTGGCAAAACTGTCAGAATCAACTTTTTTTGGGTACTCTGGAATCTAATTAAAAAAATTATACCAAGCAGGGGAACACTTAAGGAGAGACTGCTGAATTTTGGCAAGAGAGCTCTATGATCATCTCCAGCTTGTCAGTGGCCTTGAAGACAGCAGCCCACATCCCTGGCTTAGGTTGCTGGTAACACAGAGGGCAACACGGACTTTATTCTAAAGGAGTTGTGAGGATTCCATGGCAGTCCAGTGTTAAGGAGTCCCTGCTTTTACTGCTGAGAGCCCCTGTTCAATTGCTGGTAAGGGAACTAAGATGCCACAGGCAGTGCTGTGAGGGCAAAAAGAGAAAAAGAGTTGTCATTGTGTGTTTTGACCTATCTGGTGGTTCCCTGAAGGTTTGGCTCAAGGCTGTCCTGGAGCCTCCCCAGGACTGAGGCAGCTAGCTTCCCAGGCAGGGTTTGTCAAAAGGATTTAAAGCAAATATATTAGCCACTGCCATCAGGTACAGTATAACAGAGGAGACAAACAATAAGCAGGCCAAAAGCCTGGGAAGGAAGAGGCTGGGGGAGCAGATACTTGGGGAATAAGGGTTTTGAAAAGCTTCCTCTTATTCTGGGGAATCTAGAAGACCACATGCCTGCCTTGGTCTGGACACATACTCAGAAAAGACCTGAGAAGACTCTATCCACCTAAGCTCTCACTTCTGGTTGACCTTTAGAGTTGGTGCAAGGAGGAGGTGAAGACTACTGCAGAACTGTAAAGTATCTAGCTAAGCATTGAAGGAGTGCCCCAATGACACAGCTAATTGGCAAGCACTGGAAGAGTTTTTTTGAACCTTGATTGTTTATTTTCGATATTTTGCTTCTAGGCATTTAATAAAGACATCTCTGCTGAATTACTAGTTGACCACCAAGCTAATGACATGGAGTGGTCATGCAACAAAGAAGGCAGACTTTACAGAATTAGATGACTGGTAGTTAAATCTCCTTGAAAAAGACCCTGATGCTGGGAAAGATTGAAGGCAAAAGGAGAAGAGGGCAGCAGAGAATGAGATTGTTATTAGATAGCATCACCTACTCAGTGGACATGAGTTTGAGCAAACTCTGGGAGACAGTGGAGGACAAAGGAGCCTGGCATTCTGCAGTCTATGGGGTCACAAAGAGTCAGACATGACTTGGCAACTGAACAACAATGACAGTTAAGTCTAGAAGCTTGATCATATTTAAGCTTGATTTTTAACATCAAGTCTTTATAAATGGTATTGTGTACTTCCCATCATGTTAGGAAGCACATTTCTGGAAGTCTGATTTGTGATATTAAACTACTCAGTGGGCTCAAATATTTTCTCTTTCAAAATTCTCCTTTAGCTTTTCACCATACTTTGATAATCATTAGCCATCGATGATCATCTGCTAGATCAGAGGTTCACGTCACCTTTAGTGTCTGAGTAAATTTTTTTCAGTGTCCTTCATTTCCATTTACTGCGTAGTTAAGTCCAAACAAGTTAGTATGTGTTTATGCCCTAACAATTTAAACCATTTAAATAGATATGTAAATTGAAAGAAAGCCATTTTATTTTATTCTTAAAGAACCACAATTGCTTACTAATTGGGTGTGTACACCTATTGGGCACTGTGTAACTTCTCAAACCTGGAAATCAGATGGGACATCACTATCTTCATGTCCTGTCCCACACTGGATTTTGCATGACACTTACTTGAGATCATAGCAACTGTTGCAAACTCAATTTTGCAAAGATGTGATGTTAGCCAAAAGAATTAGCTTGATCTAATGTTAAAACTGAAGTATCTCAAGCTGGTTCACATGGCATCTGACAGATGTTGCTGTGTTTTTCTCAAAAATCTAAAACGCTCTATGATGTCCTTATGAGTTCCCTGTGGTGACCTCATAGTTTAGGAACTGCAGGTCATCAGCAATTATTTTCTTGGCCGATAGCAACAACTGACAAACATTTTATGTAAGGGGCCTAGTTGTAAGTATTTTAGGCTTTGTAGTGATATGGTCAGAGAAGGCATGGCACCCCACTCCAGTACTCTTGCCTGGAAAATCCCATGGGCAGAGGAGCCTGGTAGGCTGCAGTCCATGGGGTCGCTAAGAGTTGGACACGACTGAGCGACTTCACTTTCATTTTTCACTTTCATGCATTGGAGAAGGAAATGGCAACCCACTCCAGTATTCTTGCCTGGAGAATCCCAGGGATGGGGGAGCCTGGTGGGCTGCCGTCTATGGGGTCGCACAGAGTCGGACACAACTGAAGTGACTTAGCAGCAGCAGCAGCAGCCATATGGTCTCTGTCAACAACTACCCAGTTCTATGTCTGTGGCATGACTGCAGCCAACAGAGACAGTATGTAAACCGATGAGGTGGCTGTACTCTAATCTATTTATAAAAACAGGTATTTGGCTAGATTTGTTCCCAGAACTGTAGTTTCCTGACCTCCTCGTCTAGAGAACGCAGAGTGGAGATTTTCATTTATTAGTTGGAATTCTTCTAAGAAGAGAGCTTTCCCTCTTTTCCTGGACATGAGCTTACTCCCTTTTAGGATTTGGAGTTTTCCAGGCTGTATTTGGGGTTTACTTGAAGTACTTGCTTTGAGTACTTGTTTGGCACTTTGGTCTGATCTTGCGATCAGAACGTTTCAACCGAAGTTGGCTGAAAACGACTTCGGCCCAATTTCTTTGGGAATGGGCTGCTTCAAATGGAACTGCTGATTGAGCCTCCAGCCCATTCTTTTGGGGCTATCTTATGGAGACTGACAAAAGAACAAAAGAAAGGAAGGAAGGAAGGAAAAAGAAGAGGAGAGAGGAGACGGGAGAAGAGACGAGAAGGCCTTTATCGTGGCTCCTCAGGGGCCAAGCTGTCTCCTTAAGATTGGCTAGAATGGGCTTGTAAACATTTGTGCTGTAAGCTGTTTAAACTGTTTGGAAATTGTTCTTTATGCTAAAGGAAAAACATCTAGAAAATCGGATCCCAGTTATCTAAGTATTTTGAGGGTGTACACTCAGTTATCTAAGTATTTTGAGGGTGTAAACTGTGGCCAATTTTATGTTTAAAACCAAGGTCCTTTCTCTTGTGCACTTCTAACTAAACAGCCTGACTTGATCAAAGGCAAGTTAGAAGATCAGTGGCCATTGTGGGGAACTCTTGAAATCCTCGAACTTAATTTCATTAGAATTGGACTATAATAGCTCAGAACTTTCCAGAACTGAGTGGAACACTTATTTCAATGGGTATTTTTGAGGTTTTCTGAAATTATCAGAAGTCTAAAATTGGAAAATAAAACTGAGATTAACTGAGGCAAACGAATGATTAAAGAAAGCTAAAATGGCTCCAGAAGCCTCAGGCTCTTATTGCTTGGCTTCTGTGTCTCAGGCTCTGCCTTTGGCACCGTCTTGTCTCTCTGCCTCAGCACCAGCTTGCTCCTTCCCTTCTACACCACCTGTGCTCCCACTTTACCATTGTCCCAGTACTAACTCTCTCACTTAACTTCCCTCTTTCTCTGAAACTCCCCTCACTCCGCTTTCCTCTGAACTTGTCAGAATCTATCACATTAAAATTAAGCATTCTGAGGATCTGGAGACTAAAAGCTCAATCTCTCATATACTTTCTGGACTCCAGCTGAACTGCAGACCATAGCCAAAGATTTCCTCAAAGTAACTGAAGGTTGTCGTGGATTTGCTGAGGACTTTAATATAGTGATTCAGACATAACCCAGTTTCTCTGATTTATATCAGCTTGTTTATATGTTTGTTGGCAATAGCCAAGCCCAGCATTGAATGAAAACTCCTAATTGCGAAAGTCCTGAAAGAGTTCTAGAGTTACAACTGAGAAATCAGCCTGCTGACTTATTATACGATCAATCTCAGGCAATTGCTGGATGACTTCATTGAGCAATTTGTAGAGCTCTTCCAAAGCCTGTTGATTGACACAAAATACAGACTTACACACAAAAATCTGATAAATCTGCTCATGAATATTACAATTGACTTCAGAATGTTTTTAAATGAAATTCTCATCTTCCTTCAAATGTTGAGTCCACCTGAGCAGTTTTTAAATTTCTTTTACTTCTAATTATCTCTTTTGAACTGTGGTGTTGAGAAGACTCTTGAGAGTCCCTTGGACTGCAAGGAGATCCAACCAGTCTATCCTAAAGGAAATCAGTCCTGAATATTCAGTGGAAGGACTGATGCTGAAGCTGAAACTCCAATACTTTGGCCACCTGATGTGAAGAACAGACTCACTGGAAAAGACCCTGATGCTGGGAAAGATTGAAGGTGGGAGGAGAAGGGGATGACAGAGGGTGAGATGGTTGGATGGCATCACAACTCGATGGACATGAATTGGAGTAAGCTCTGAGACTTGGTGATGGACAGGGAAGCCTGGTGTGCTACAGTCCATGGGGTCGCAAAGAGTTGGACATGACTGAAGACTGAACTGAACTGACTAATCTCTCCCACATTCTCTTTCTACTTTGGTAACCATAAATTTGTTTTCTACTTCTGTGAGTCTATTTCTGTCTTGTAAATAAGTTCATTTATATCATATTTTTAGATTCCACATATAAGTGATGTCATGATATTTGTCTTTCATTTTCTGACTTAATTCAGTTAAGTATGATGAATCTCTAGGTCTATCCATATTATTTGAAAATGGCATTTTATACTTTTTATGGCTGCATAGTATTCCATGTATATGTATATATGTACAATATCTTCTCTATCTATTCATCTGTCAATAGAAATTTAGGTGGCTTCCACACCTTGGCTATTGTAAATAGTGCTGCTATGAACATTGGAGTGCATGTATCTTTTTGAATTAGAGTTTTTGTCATTTCCAGACATAGATCCAAGAGTGGGATTATTGGATAATATGTAATTCTATTTATTTCCTTTTTTCCACACCCTCTCCAGATTTATTATTTATAAACCTTTTAAGGATGGCCAGTCTGACTGGTGTGAGGTGACATTTACTGGTTACTGATCTTTAACATCTTTCCATGTTCCTCAGCAGTTCAGTTCAGTTGCTCAGTCATGTCCAACTCTTTGTGACCCCGTGGACTGCAGCACACCAGGCTTCCTTATCCATCAACAACTCCCGTAGCTTGCTCAAACTCATGTCCATTGAGTTTTGATGCCATCCAACCATCTCATCCTGTGTCATCCCCTTCTCCTCCTGCCTTCAGTCTTTCCTAGCATCAGGGTCTTTTCAAATGAGACAGTTCTTCACATAGGGAGACAAAGAATTGGAGTTTCAGCTTCAGCATCAGTGCTTCCAATGAATATTCAGGATTGATTTCCTTTCAGATTGACTGGATTTCCTTGCAGTCGAAGAGACTCTTAAGAGTCTTCTCCAACACCACAGTTCAAAAGCATCAGTTCTTTGACACTCAGCTTTCTTTATGGTCCAACTCTCATATCCATACACAACTACTGGAAAAATCATAGCTTAGACTAGAAGGACCTTTGTTGGTAAAGTCAAGTCTCTGCTTTTTAATATGCTGTCTAGGTTGGTCATAGCTTTTCTTCCAAGGGGCAAGTGTCTTTTAATTTCATGGCTGCAGTCACCATCTGCAGTGATTTTGGAGCCCAAGAAAATAAAGTCTGTCACTGTTTTCCATTGTTTCCCCATCTATTTGCCATGAAGTGATGGAACTAGATGCCATGATCTTCATGTTTTGAATGTTGAACTTTAAGCCAGCTTTTTCACTTTCCTTTTCCACTTTCATCAGGAAGCTCTTTAGTTCCTCTTTGCTTTCTGCCGTAAGGGTCATGTCATCTGCATATCTGAGGTTACTGATATTTCTCCTGGCAATCCTGATTCCAGCTCGTGCTTCATCCAGCCCAGCATTTCTCATGATGTACTCTGCACAGAAGTTAAATAAGCAGGGTGACAATATACAGCTTTGATGAACTCCTTTCCAAATTTGGAACCAGCCCATTGTTCCATGTTTGGTTCTAACTGTTGCTTCTTTACCTGCATACAGATTTCTCAGGAGGCAGGTCAGGTGGTCTGGTATCCCCAACTCTTTAAGAATTTTACAGAGTGATCCACACAGTCAAAAGCTTTGGCGTAGTCAATAAAGCAGAAACAGATATTTTTTTCTGGAACTCTCTTGCTTTTTCGATGATCCAGCGGATTTTGGCAATTTGATCTCTGGTTCCTTTGCCTTTTCTAAATCCAGGTTGAACATCTGGAAATTCTCTGTTCACGTACTGTTGAAGCACGACTTGGAGAATTTTGAGCATTGCTTTGCTAGCATGTGAGATGAGTGCAATTGTGTGGTAGTTTGAACATTCATTGGCGTTGCCTTTCTTTGGGATTGGAATGAAAACTGATCTTTTCCAGTCCTGTGGCCACTGCTGAGTTTTCCAAATTTGCAGGAATACTGAGTGCAGCACTTTCACTGCATCATCTTTTAGGATTTGAAATAGCTTAACTGAATTCCATCACCTCCACTAGCTTTGTGCATAGTGATGCTTTCTAAGGCTCACTTGTCTTCACATTTCCGGATGACTGGCTCGAGGTGAGTGATCACACCATTGTGGTTATGTGTGTCATGAAGATCTTTTTGGTATCATTCTGTGTATTCTTGCCACCTCTTCTTAATATCTCGCTTCTGTTAGGTCCATACTGTTTCTGTCCTTTATTGTGCCCATCTTTGCATGAAATGTTCCCTTGGTATCTCTGATTTTCTTGAAGAGATCTCTAATCTTTCCCATTCTATTGTTTTCCTCTATTTCGTGGCATTGATCACTGAGGAAGGCTTTCTTATTTCTCTTTGCTATTCTTTGGAACTCTGCGTTCAAATGTGTGTATCTATCGTTTCTTCCTTTGCCTTTTTCCTCTCTTATTTGCTCAGCTATTTGTAAGGCCTCGTCAGACAACCATTTTGCCTTTTTTGCATTTCTTTTTCTTGGGGATGGTCTTGATCATGGCCTCCTGTACAATGTTCTTCCATAGTTCTTCAGGCACTCTGTCTATCAGATCTAGTGCCTTGAATGTATTTGTCATTTCCACCGTATAATCGTAAGAGATTTGATTTAGATCATACCTGAATGATGTAGTGGTTTTCCCTACTTTCTTCAATTTAAGTCTGAATTTTACCTCAGGGAGTTCATGATCTGAGCCACAGTCAACTCCTGGTCTTGTTTTTGCTGACTGTATAGAGCTTCTTCATCTTCAGCTGCAAAGAATATTATCAGTCTGATTTCGATATTGACCATCTGGTGATGTTCATGAGTAGAGTTGTCTCTTGTGTTGTTCGAAGAGGGTGTTTGCTATGACCAGTGAGTTCTCTTGACAAAACTCTGTTAGCCTTTGCCCTGCTTCATTTTGTACTCCAAGGCTAAATTTGCCTGTTACTTCAGGTATCTCTTGTCTTCCCACTTTTGCATGCCAGTCCCCTGTGATGAAAAGGACATCTTTTTTGGTGTTAGTTCTTGAAGGTCCTGGAGATCTCATCATAGAACCGTTCAACTTCAGCTTCTTTGGCATTAGTGGTTGGGACATAGATTACTGTGATATTGAATGGTTTGCCTTGGAAACAAACAGAAATCATTCTGTCATGTTTGAGACTGCACCCAAGTACTGCATTTTGGACTCTTTGGTTGACTATGAGGGCTACTCCATTTCTTCTAAGGGATTCTTGCCCACAGTAGTAGATATAATGGTCATCTGAATTAAATTCTCCCATTCCGGTCCATTTTAGTTCACTGATTCCTAAAATGTCAGTGTTCATTCTTGCCATCTCCTGTTTGGCCACTTCCAATTTACTTTGACTCATGAACCTAACATTCCAGATTCCTATGCAATATTGTTCCTTATAGCATCAGACTTTACTTCCATCACCAATCACATCCACAACTGGGCATTGTTTTTGCTTTGGCTCTGTCTCTTCATTCTTTCTGGAGTTAGTTTTCCACTGCTCTCCAGTAGCATATTGGGCACCTACCAACCTGGGGAGTTCATCTTTCAGTGTCCTGCCTTTTTGCCTTTTCATACTGTTCATGGGGTTCTCAAGGCAAGAATACTGAAGTGGTTTGCCATTCCCTTCTCCAGTTAACCACGTTTTTTCATGATCCACCAACTTAGGTGGCCCTACACAGCATGGCTCAGTGTTTCATTGAGTTAGACAATGCTGTGATCCATGTGATCAGTTTGGTTAGTTTTCTGTGATTGTGGCTTTGATTCTGTCTGCCCTCTAATGGATAAGAGGCTTGTGGAAGCTTCCTGATGGGAGCGGAAGCTTCCACGTGCCTATTGGCCACCCATATGTCTTTTTTGGAGAAACGTCTGTTTAGATCTTCTGCCCATTTTTTGGATTGGGTTGTTTGTTTCTCTGTTATTGAGCTACATTAGCTGTTTTTAATATTTTGGAAGTAAAGTCCTTGTTGGTTGCATTGTTTGCAAATATTTTCTCCCAGTCCATAGGTTCTCTTTTTGAACCTTGTTTATAGTTTCCTTTGTTGTGCAAAAGCTTGTAAGTTTGATTAGGTCCCGTTTGTTTATTTTTGTTTTATTTCTTTTGCCTTGGGAGACTGACCCTAGCAAACACTCATGCAGTTTATTTTAGAGAATGTTTTGCCTGTATTCTCTTCTCGGAGTTTCATGTAGCATGTGTCTGTGTAAGTCCTTAAAACACTTTGAATTTATTTTTGCATATAGTGAGAGAATATTCTAACTTCATTGTTACATGTGCCTGTCCAGCTTTCCCGGCACCACTTGCTGAAGAGACTGTCTTTTCTGCATTTTATTTTCATTCCATTGTACTTACCTCCTTTGTTGACGATTGACTGACCAGAGGTGGGTTTATTTCTTGGGTCTCTATTCTAATCCATTTATCCATATGTCTGTTTTTCTGCCAGTAACATTTTGTTTTGATTATCACAGTTTTGTAGTATTGTCTGAAGTCTGGGAGAGTTGTAACTTTGTTCTTTTTCCTCATGTTTGCTTTGGCAATACTGGGTCTTTCATGGTTCCATCCACCTGAGTGGTTTTAAACTCTTATGTTTACTAATTGGCAGAACTGGGACTTTTTCCTTCTAGAAAAAACTATGAGGGTGGAATGGAAAACTATGTTCACTCCAGATTTAGTACGTCTGGCAAAAGAACTCCATTATACTCTAGATGTTGCGTGAAAGGAACACTGCCAAAATGTTTAATCTTTAACTCCAGTAAATGACGGCTCCTAAATATGATCAAAACCTGCTTAGGGTCTCAGTTCAGTTCAGTAGCTTAGTCTTGTTTGACTCTTTGCGACCCCATGGACCGCAGCACGCCAGGCCTCCCTGTCCATCACCAACTCCTGGAGTTTACCCAAACTCATGTCCACTGAGTCGGTGATGCCATCCAACCATCTCATTCTCTGTCGTCCCCTTCTCCTCCTGCCTTCAATCTTTCTCAGCATCAAGGTCTTTTCCAATGAGTCAGTTCTTTGCAATCATGTGGCCAAAGTATTGGAGTTTCAGCTTCGACATCAGTCCTTCCAATGAACACTGAGGACTGATCTCCTTTAGGATGGACTGGTTGGATCTCCTTGCAGTCCAAGGGACTCTCAAGAATCTTCTCCAACACCACAGTTCAAAAAGCATCAATCCTTCAGCACTCAGCTTTCTTTATAGTCCAACTCTCACATCCATACATGACTACTGGAAAAACCATAGCCTTGACTTGATGGACATGTGTTGGCAAAGTAATGTCTCTGCTTTTTAAT